>NC_132907.1:73385579-73696043 GCF_047675955.1 Chlorocebus sabaeus
CGGCTTTTTTTGTATTTTTAGTAGAGATGGGGTTTCACCGTGGTAGCCAGGATGGTCTCGATCTCCAGACCTCGTGATCCCCCCGCCTCAGCCTCCCAAAGTGCTGGGTTTACAGGCGTGAGCCACTGCGCCCGGCCTTAATTTTTTACCAGTGTGTTTTCCAGAGTTAAAATTTTTGATTTTATTAAAGCCATACTTAACATTTTTTTTTTTTCTTTTATGAATACGTTTTTGGTGTTGTAGCTAAAAACTCATTGCCAAACCTGAGGTCATCTTGCTCTTAATTTTTGTCTTATACATTATTCTAGCTGTTTTGCATTTTTGTTTAAGTCTATGATTTTTGTTTTCTTTTCTTCCTTTTTTTTTTTTTTTTTTGGTGACAGGGTCTCACTATATTTCTCAGGCCTCAGTGCAGCAGTACAATCATAGCTCGCTACAAAGTCAAAGTGCTATACTCGAGTCATCCTCCATTCTCAGCATCTTGAGTGGCTAGGACCACAGACATAGATTATCATGCCCCATTATTACTTTTTAAAAATTTTTCGTAGATACAGAGTCTCACTATATTGCCCAGGCTGATCTCAAACTCCTAGCCTCAAGTGATCCTCTTATATCACTCTCCAAAGTACTGGAGATTACACGCATGCAGCACTTGTGCTCATTTTTTTTTTTTTTTTTTTAGTTAATTTTTGTGAAAGGTGTTAAGATCTCTTATTAGATTCGTTGTCAAGCATATGGATTTAAATTGATCCAGTAACATGTCTTGAAAAGAACGTTGTTTCTCAATTGATTTGCCTTTACTAATTTATTAAAGATTAGTACGTGTATATCTAGGACTCTTTAATCTGCCTATTCATCTATGTGTCTGTTCTTTCTCCAATACCATGCTGACTTGAATGCTGTAGTGTTAGTGTAAGCCTTCAAAAGGAGTATTGGAAAGCCTAAAACTTTGTTCTTCTTTAGTATCGTGTCGGCTTTTTAAACATATATTTTGCTTTTTCATATAAACTCTACACTCAGTTTTTTGATGTCTACAAAATAGCTTGTTTGAGTTGATTTTGCTAGGTCAAGTTGGAAAGAACTGACATCTCGACAGAATTGGATCTTTCATTCCATGAATGCACAATATCTCTATTTATTTCAATCTTTGATTTCTCTCATCATAGCTTTTCTGCTTTCTAATAGAAGCTATATATATATATTTATAAATCCTTTATTCAGTTTTATCCCTAAATATTTCAACTTTAGTCACACAGATAGTTTTTTGGCAAATATAGAAATGGACACTTCTAGTTTTAAAGCTGGAAACTTAATATTTGTTTTATTTGACTCCCTTCCTCAGGAGAAGACCTCCAGACCTCACACAAAAATGGATCAATGAATTGAAACTCACCAAATCACCACCACCAGACAATGAGATGCTAAGTCTCTTTCCTCATGGTTGCTTCCTGAAGTCTTTTGAGTTCCTGCTTTCCTATACATTGTTACATTTCTTCCCAGCTATATAAACCCCCAATTTTAGTCCATCAAGGAGACAGATTTGAGACTGATCTCCCATTTCCTTGGCTGCAGCACCCAATTATAGCCTTCTTGGCAATAATTGTCGTCTCAGTGATTGGCTTTCTTTGTGGCCAGCAGTAGGACCTAGACGGAACACCTGATTTTTTGGTAACAGTATGATTTTTCTTCTTTTGCCTATTGTGGTAGGTAACACTGTTTGATTTTAAAATTAAACTGGCATTGCATAGCTAGAGTAAATGTGCTTTGTGGTGTTAATTTTTATATGTTGTTGAATTTGATTTGCTTCTGTTATGTTGATAATTTTACATATATCTTTATAAGAGATATTTGCTTGTAATTATCTTTTTGTAAAGTACCTCTGTTTTTGCTATGAAAGTTATAAAAGTAATTTTGAGAGTCCTCCCTATTTTATATTAGAGAATGAGGAAACTGGTATCAATACTAACTTAAATGTTCAATAGAATTCACATTTGAAATCATCTAAGAATGGTTATCTTTTGAGAAAAGTTGTTAAACATTATTCAGTGTCTTTAATGGATATAGGCCTGTTCAGTTTATCTATTTCTCCCCATGTGATTGATGGGAATTTGTGTCTTTCAGGGATTTCTATTTCTTCTAAGTCATCAACCTGTTGATTCTTATCCCTTCAATGTTCATAAGATAGTTATTATGAAACTGGTAGTAATGATCTTGCTTTCTTTTTTGATATCATATTGCACATCTTTTCTCTTTTCATGTTCATTAATTTGGGTGGAAGTTTATCAATTGTATTCATTTTATAAAAGGACAACTTTCTGGTTTTATTAATTTTCTCTGTTGTTTTTCTATTTTCAATTTCATTCATTCTGCTCTAATCATGTTGCTTTTTGGTTCTGCTCTAATTGAGTTGCTTTTCTCTTTCTTTCTTTTGACTTTAATTGATCTTCTTTATCTCATTTCCTTATGTGGAAGCCTAGATTATTAATTTTAGATATTTTTCTAACAGACACATGGGATACTATATATTTCCCTCTAGGTATTGTTTTCATCCCATTCCACGCTTTTACATAAATAGTGTTTTCAATTCTATTTAGTTCAATTTCTTTTAGTTTCTTTTCAGATATTTTTGTTTGACACAGATGTTATTTGGAAGTATATTTATTGTTTAATCTCCAAATATTTGAGTATTTTCAACTATCTTCCTGCTACTGATTTCCTTGAATTCCATTACAGTACGAGAATATATTTTGAATAATTTTACTTCTTATATTTCTCCTCCCCAAGCTGGAATAAAGAACACATCTTTATCAGCTCTTTACTTTCAGAATCTGGAGTTCCTAAGATAAGACTCATAACAATATGAGGCGCTCCTTAAGATTCAGACCCCTGGAAGTTACTCACTCTCAGCTAGTCTACCCTCAACTTCCAGCAACTGCTCAAAGTAACCATTTAAGTGTTTCTATCAGTTTATAGCTCTAGTTCTTTTGCTCCAAGTAAGCTTTTCTTGGCAGAGATGCCCAGATTTACCTGTTTTTAGATATCATGGTGACTACTTTCCTGATGACCTCAATTTTCTGATGGATCCTAGAAAAGTTGCTGATTTTCATTGTTCAGCTTTCTTTTAAGTTTGTTCAGCCTGATTTTCATCAGAGTTATGGCTTCAAAGCTCTTAAAATATCAGAGCTGGAGGCTAGAAATCTGTTAGATTTTAAAATTCTGTCTGATATTCATTTTTAAAAACCTGTATATTTCAATACATTTCTATGAACACTATTGATGATACTTTGTAATTTTCAAACTACTGACATTTTTTGCTTTGCCTTGCCTGATATTTTTATTGTTTCTGCTTTCTTTTAAATTAACTATTTTTTTTTAATTTTTGCAATTTCCTCTTCTGCAGTTTTGTACTTACCACACATATTATTTCTATTTTCCTAGTGCATGCATCATTAAGTCATCAAATTGAAAACTAATTGGTATCTTTACTTTCCTGCATTAGCTAGGGTTTTACAACTACAGACTATGCTGTATGGTCCAACTTTTTTATTTATTTATATAAATAAGATGCCATAGATTTAAGTTCTATCTTTTTACAACCTAACAGATACTTTATTACTGTTTTTCATAGTCACTGTAATTGAGAATTTCCAAATATTTAGTCCTTTGTATGTTCTTCATTTTTGTTTGTGTCAAAGAAAATACCCCTCAATTCATTTTTCTATTGCCTATATACATCCTTTTCATTCTTCTTTTGGGTAATGTGCTATTATACTTCCAAGATTTCTGGTTGTTAGTTTCTTTGGGAAGAGGTTTTCAATTAAAAACATCCAACTTACTTAGACACCTTGTTTCCATGTTTGTCTCTTTTTATCCCATAGGACTCTCAAAACAACATTTTAATTTTTCCAAACTGGCAAATAGTGCTTAGTTAAATGTGGCTTTCATGTATGTGTTTACTCCTTTATGTTTCAACTTTCCTTCAATTTTGGCCTGGTAAGTCTTTACCCCATTTCAAATACCATATATTTCAAAAAGTAGTATTTATTCTATTAAGTATGGTGAGTGTATGAATAACTTAACCTGCTCTTAGTGTGTTTGGACCACTATAACACAACATCATAAACTGGGCAGCTTACAGACAACAGAGATTGATTCCTCATAGTTATGGAGGCTGGAAGGTTGAGATCAAGGTGCTGACAGATTCAATGTCTGCTGAGAGCCCGTGTTTCGGTTAAGCTATTGTGTTTTTAGTTGTGTCCTCACATAGCGGAAGGGACAAGGTAGTTTTCTGGGGCCTCTTTTATAAGAACACTAATCCCATCTTTAAAGGCTCCACTCTTATTATCTAATTTCCCAAAGGAGCCTACCGCCATGCTATCACATTGGTGATTAAGTTTCAAGATATGAATTCTGAGAGGGTACATTCAGATGATAGCACCCACCATTACTGAAATACAAATTAACTTTTCTTATTTGTGTGTAAGAAATCAAGAAACTATTAATACAGATGTGTTTATGTGTATGTATGCCAGTATGTATATGTATTTGTAGATTCAGCATTACATAGGGCACTTCCCTTAGATCATTAAAAATGAAGGAAATGGTAATGATGCTATCAGTAGTAGTATGAGTAGCAGTAGTGAAAAATCAAAGCAGAGAAATAGTTTGGTGTATCACTCTTAGCACTTAGTAACTCCAAAAGTTTTAAACGCATATAGAAGGAGTAAAGTTTATAAAGAAAATTTGATAGAAATAAAATATCTAGTACTTTTACATTTTGATAATATTTCATTGATGATAAACACAATTCATTTTATCCTCAGAAAAATACTGTTAGGTAGGTAGTAAAGTTATCTCCATTACATATATGAGAGAAATAAATTTCAAACATTAATGTGATTTGTTCAATATTACACAGCTAATTAATGGTGAAACTGTTTTAAGAATCTGGAAAATAAATTACTATTGTATGTGACTAATGTATCTTATAAAGGTAAAGCAAATAATTTTAATGAATCTATAAAATATTTAAAATGAATATTTTGCAACTCAATACTTATACAATTTTCCAAAAACAAAACAAGATTTTCCATGTTGTATCTTCTGGCCAAAGTTCAATAAAACTTAAATTCATTATGACCATATTCCTAAAAACAAAATATATTTTGCAAAATGTGAAACATTTTGGGCCAATGGGAATATTAAAATTAGAATGAGAAAAACACTTAAAATATTAGAATATTTAAAACACCTATGAAAAATAGTCAAAGCTAGTAATAATAGAATGCATTTGCATAAATGTTTTTTTAAAATCAATAAATAGAAAAATAATCGGGCTATTTCATTGGAGATAATGTTATATATTCTTTAATAATATTAGACAAATTTCAAAAAACATTTTACAATGTTTAAAGCATTGCCCATTTTCTTTTGTGGCTTCCAAATCAAAATGTAAACCTATCCTAATGTAGTTCTAAATTTTGAATAAAATTGCCTATGTAGGCTTCAAATTTGAGGCATAATGACAGTTTCTTCCAGGACTAATAATGGCGATACCAGTTCTCTTATTCAGTATTGGTGACAAAGCTTGACATTGTATCACTGCATGGTACCATTGTATGCCAAAAGACTTCAGGTGCACACAGCCAATTCATTTGTCATAAGCTTTTGGTCATCCAAGGGTTAGTCTGAATTTTATAATCCTAGTAATTATAATTTAATAGTATTGCCAAACAACTATTTGTAATTGTATAATTGTAGTGCCACAAAAGAATGAGTATATATTTTAACACAGTTGTAAGCATTTTAAACTACAAAATATCATTAAATAAATTTTTACTCTGAGTATCATTATTTTTAAGTTTTAAATGTTAACTAGAAAATAATCAATCAGAATAATGTCGATCATTAAAATGTTAGGACTTTTATGTCATATGCATGAAAATATTTTGGCGATGAATTTTTCTGTAGATGGGAGTATTAGCTGTCCTGGAAAATAGTGAATGAAGCTGATCAGTGTAGGGGTAGGAGTATACTTTAAAATACAACAAAACTACTTTACGGAGTAATACTGAGCTTAAAATGGAAGTGATCATTGTTTCTGAGAACTAAAATTCACAAGATTTACAGTATCCCATAAATGTGTGATACTGCCGGTTCTGTTTATAAAATATAATATTTGCCTCACTTTATTATATTTATATCTCTTATGGTCACACTGTTATAAAGCAATTTTCATGAAAGCTTTGAAAAATATCTTTAAGTTTTTTTCTAATATAAACTTTTTAAAGCATACACAGCATTGAGACTTATAAAAGATTCCACAAAGAAAATTGCATTTTCCCCATTTGATATGTTATCATCAATTCCAAGGAAAGTAAGTACCCATTTATATTTTTGAAAACTTATTCCTTCTTACATTTAAGAACATCTAATATTGCATATACGCATTGAGTTTAGAAATAAAATAGTGACCAAAATGGTTTTCCATAGCAAGTGAATTTTATGTTTTATATATATATGTGTGTGTGTGTGTGTGTGTGTGTGTGTTTGTGTTTATATAAATTGCGTATTTTTCTTGATGGCTCTTGAAATTCTGCACTGAATCTAAATGAGATTAAAGTCAAAAAATTATAATCAGTATTGTACAATTTTTCTACTCTCATACGTTTATAGACAGTGTAATTCTTTGTTTTCTTTGGATATAGAGGAGAAAATCCTTCCCTCAAGTCTTTTTACCAACATTTCAGTTATAATTAAAACTTCAGAAATAGAAATGATCTTTCTAACAACTCCTTTGACTTGTATAAAACAACAATAACAACAGGTGACAAGTTTGGCTAAGTGCCTAAGAGAATTTAGCCCCTGCTTGTGTAGGACCCTTTATTATAATGAATGCCCACAACTGAAAGTCAATTTCCCTGAAGAAAGACAAGCCTGACTCCCCAAAAAGAAATTAACAGTAAAACCAAACAAAAATGGAAACAATCTGAAGAAAAAAACAAAAACATATGTTGAAAGTTTTCTTCTAATGCATTCTCAGTGGATGGCATGTAGCACACCTCTTAGGGAAAAAGGAAGGCCCAAGTTGAACTATGCAATTTTCTGATTATTCTCACTCTACGAGGAAAAACAAAGGATGGATCATCCTATGAACAAATTAGGATTTTACAAAGACATTCAGAATAATAGAAACTATTTATCTTTAAATAGTAAAGAGCTCCATTGAAAATATTTTGTCAGTTTCAAGCTATTAGTTGCAATTATTTTCACTCAAATAACTGTGGGCCATATGTAACTATTGTCCTTAGACATCTTAAAGCTATAATGTGTATTTAAAGGATTTTTAAGTTATGAAGATATGATAATTAAAATTACTGGAGAATATGGTAATAGATTTTGGAAGAATGCAGCTATCAAAGCTTTGTCCTAAGTTAAAATATATGATATAGCAGTTATGAAGATATCTTATTAATCTGAGAGGTTTTTTAACTTTTTAAATTAAAAAGTTACTAGCTATTCAAAATTGCTTTCTATTTATGAATAAATAACAACTATAGGACTTATATATAAAAGACCAAGAAAAACAGCCATATTATTTTCTGAGAACAACAACATAATCCAAAGATCTAGTCTATGGTCCACTTTACAATAACTATGTATGATGCATATCTTCTGCTGAGAATGGATATTTTCTTTCTAATTTTTACAGATAGTAAGTGCTAAAGAATTTGAAGTTTCTGTTTTGGATTCAAATGAAGTAATCAGGTCAAAAAATATATACTTACAAGAAAACTGGCACATGAAAATAGTTTTTTTTTTTTTTTTTTTGAGACGGAATCTCGCTCTGTCGCTCAGGCTAGAGTGCAGTGGTGCAATCTTGGCTCACTGTAAGCTCCTGTGTTCAGGCCATTCTCCTGCCTCAGCCTCCCAAGTAGCTGGAACTACAGGCGCCCACCACCACACTTGGATAATTTTTTTGTATTTTTAGTAGAGACGGGATTTCACCGTGTTAGCCAGGATGGTCTTTATCTCCTGATCTTTTGATCCACCCATCTCAGCCTCCCAAAGTGCTGGGATTACAGTCATGAGCCACCACACCAGGCCTAAAATTGATAATATTTTTAAAACAATGAATCTACAATATCAGACAAGACATGGTACCATATTGCCCAAATTAGTTTTAATGTCTCCTTTTTATAAGTTAAATGTATATGTCCTTATATGATATTCTTAACTACGTGTTTCAGAAGATTTTTCAAATTGACTAGAGAAATCACTGAATAATCTCAGTGGAAAATGTAATTATTTGTATATAAGTTTTCAAATATTTCTTTCTTGTTTGCCACATGTTACATTTCTAATTACAATTACTTGGAGCTTTAGTGAATGCTGCTCTTGTTTCAAACAAAACAAAATAAACAAAAGTTTTGGATAATTATAAAAAAGAGCAAGTTTCCTTCAAACATGTTGCCAAAAAGAGGATTCTATAGGTCAATTATAAGAGTCCTTCTTCATAAGTCCTTCTTCTTATACAAAAGAGACACTTTAGGTAACTATTAGGTTAGAAACATGGGAAAAAGTGTTTGAATAAAATAATAAGATATATGACTGACATTGTATGGGTTTGTGGATCACCACTTCTCCAGAAGTGTTCTTTATGCTATTAAATTTATCAGAAAGTTTCTTATGCATTTAATCAGAAATGCAAAATTTTCCCACAAAGGAGACTGTGAATATTATTATGCAACATGTTTTGGATCACAATCAGAACAATTTTTGTTTGTTTATTTGTTTGCAACTCTGTGAAATGAGATCTACAAAACAACGGAAATCATTTAAAAACCATAGACATCTAAACTCTGATTAAAATTCACTTTGAATAATCCACCATCCCCTACTTTCTAATTAATGGCCCTGATATACTATCAGTCTTGGTATTCTGGCTAGTAGCTGCAAATACAAAATGTCCTACAGTAGAAAAACTGTATGTTTCAATTGCACAACAATCTTCAAATATTTCTGATAAACCATAAGCAAGACATTTTCTTTGCAATTTCTTAGGAACTAGGCCCCTGGGAATATTGAAATCAAATAATACAAACAAGTTTATTGCAATTTGGGAATATGATTTATTGTGCCCTTTAAAAATACTCTAATTGGGAGTTATAAGGAATAAGGGTTATTCTTGAATGGGTAGAAAAATGGCTTCTATTTAATTATTTGCTTGTATGTTAAAATATTTATTTAATTTAATAATTTAGATGTATTTGGTTGATCTTCCAATCCAGAGGATTAATCAGAGTTACAGCATTCTACCTGATCACATTTTGAAGTCAATTTCCTCTTTTAGAATTGTGCAAGAAAATTCCAGAAAGGAGAACTATATTTTTTCTTCCACCGTGATAATTACTGAGATTTCCATGCTGACATTTGAGGGATATGCTGGAAGATGAGTGGCTGAGTCTATTCAATGCTATGTATTTTTTTCCTTGGCCATAGCAAATAGTTCTGTCTAGCAGTATAACCAATCTCTTCTTTCTTTTTGTGTTCTGTGTATTTACCATAGTTTATTTGCAGTTACAATGAAGCTTGCATTGAACTCCTTAGAGTTATAACAATTTATTTTAAGCAGTTGACAACTTAATTTCAATTGCACATGAAAGCTCTATGTTTTTTACTCTCCATCTTGCTACTCTTTGTGTTATTGATGTCAGAGTTTATTGCTTTTTATATTGTGTATCCATTAGTTAATTTTTGTCATTATAGTAATTTATAATACTTTCATCTTTCAAAGTTTATGCTAGCATTAAAAGTAATTTTTGTGCCATCATAACAGTATTGGAATACTCTGTTGGTCAACATAGTTAAGGATGAGATTTGTATTTTTCTTTTTTTTTTTTGAGACGTGGTCTCGCTCTGTTGCCCAAGCTAGAGTGCAGTGGCATGATCTTGGCTCACTGCAAGTTTCGCCTCCCGGGTTCCTGCCATTCTCCTGCCTCAACCTCCCACATAGCTGGGACTACAGGCGCCCACCACCACGCCTGGCTAATTTTTTGCATTTTTAGTAGAGACGGGGTTTCACTGTGTTAGCCAGGATGGTCTCAATCTCCTGACCTCATGATCCACCTGCTTCGGACTCCCAAAGTGCTGAGATTACAGGCGTGAGCCACTGTGCCAGGCCGAGATTTGTATTTTTATATGCTTTTATTTTGCTGTTTAACATCAATTCATTTCAAGAATTCCCTGTAGCATGTCTTGTAGGGCAAGTCTAGTGGTAAGAAACTTCCTGTTTTTGTTTATCTGGTAGTCTTTATCTGTCCTTCAATGGCAAAGGATTGTTCTGGTATATATAGTATTCTTAGGACCATTTTTTAATTTTAATATTTGAATATGCCATCTAACTTTTTCTTAGATTACAAATATTCTGCAAAGAAATTCACTGATAGTTTTATACAGATCCTCTTTTGTGTTAATGAGTCACTTTTCTTTTGCTGCTTTCAAAACTATTCACAACTGAATTATGGTGTGTCTTTGTGTAGATGTAATCTCTGGACTTCTTGAATCTGGATGCCCACTTTCCTCCTCAGATTTGGAAAGTTTTCAATTATTGTTCGGTTAAGTATGCTTTCTTCCCATTTCTCATTCTCTTATCCTTCTGAGAATTTCATAATACATATATAATTTCACTTAATGGTGTCCCATAAATATTTACTTTTTTCATTAGTTTTTACATTTTTGTTCCTCTAACTGGAAAATTTCAAATGACTTCTCTTCAAGTTCACCAATTATTTATTTTGTCCGATTTATTCTGTTCTTTAAGCTCTCTATTAAATTTTTTAATTCAGTCATTGTATTCTTTAGCTGTAATTTTTTTTATGGTTTTCAATATCTTTGTTGAAATTCTAATTATCTTCTTGTATTGCTTTACTGATTTTTGTTTAGTTATCTATCTGTGTTCTCTTCTAGCTCACTGAACTTCTTTAAGATGATTTAAAAACTGCTTTTCAGACATTGTGTAGATTTCCATTTCTTTAGGTCTGCTATTGGAGCTTTATTACTTTCCTTAGGTAGTGTCATATATTCCTGACATATTCCTTGTGTTTTTTCATATGTGTCTGCATATTTGAGAAACTGGCCACTTTTTCTAGTTTTTACAGGCTGGCTTCAGCAGGGAAAAACTGTCATCACTTAGCCCTGTCTGGGATTCTGAGAGGGCCAGTTGGCAGAGTCCCTGAGTAGGTGAGGCTTGCTGCTGAAGTCAGCAGGATTGGTCAGGCAGGGTCCAATGCCAGTGCTTTGTAGGTTCCTGAGGCTTCTGGCTAAGGCTGAAGTTGGGAGAGCCCTCTGTTGTGAGAGGTTTATGATCTGGCATGCTCTCTTGGCTTGGTTCTGTATAGGACATGACTGGCTGGTAAGGAATACTCAGACAAGGCCGCTGGTGAGAGGTGTGGCTGGGCAAGGTTCCTGGTGGAGTCTGGAGTTACTATCAAGTCCATGCATATTGACTGCTAAAAAACCCCACCCCTTTTTATGGTCCTAGCTGTCCCACACCGCCCCCCCCCAACTCTGCCCCAGCATAAGGCTTGAGGCAAGACCAAAACAGTCCTTTAGGAAAAGACTCAAATCACTGGGAAAGGTGGAGGTTTATGTCAGTCTTTCCCCCTGTATTAGTCTGTTTTCACAACACTGACAAAGACATACCCAAGACTGGGAAGAAAAAGAGGATTAATAGACTTGTAGTTCCACACGGCTTGGGAGGCCTCACAATCGTGGTGGAAGGCAAGGGGGAGCAAGTTATGTCTTGTATGGATGGTAGCAGGCAAAAAGAGAGAGTGTGTGCAGGGAAACTCCCATTTTTTAAATCATCAGATCACATGAGACTCATTCACTATCAGAAGAACAGTGCCGGAAAGACTTGCCCCTATAATTCAATCACCTCTTACTGGGTTCCTCCCACAACACATGGGAATTGTGGGAGTTGCAATTCAAGATGAGATTTGGATGGGGACACAGCCAAACCATATTCCCCCACTGGAGAAACTTCAGGCTGAGGGTATTCTTCTCAACATTGCACTGTGCTGGCTTAGGAGAGGGGTGATGTGGACAAAATGGAATTTTACTTTTACTCTTTTTAACATTTTTTTTGTGTGTATGCTCTGTTAGGATGTTGTAACTCCCCCTTAGAGCTCAGAATTATCACAAAGTCAGTATTGTCTGTGAATAATTATTAAATTTGTATTTCTGTGGCACACGTAGGGCTGGGGACCCTTTATTCCACAATCTTTCTAATGACTTTCTCCTTAAACTCTCAAAACAGGTTGCAATCTCCTACTATTGTCCTTCCACCAAACCCTTCCTATTTTCAATTTACTCAACTTCAATGTTTCTTTCTTGGATTGTGCAACTGTATCTCCTCCAAACCCTTGAAAAATCTTTCCCTTTATTTAACATTAGGCATCAGTGCTGCTTCTTCAGGTTGTCACTAAAACCCAAGTACCTCTTAATCCTCATTTCAAGATCTTGCTTTTACAATAATCCTTATCTCAGAACTCAAAAGCTTGACTGCATTTTTGAGATGGGAAATTAATACATCTTACGTTCTTTGTTCATAGTAAATAAACAGAGAACAAAAAGGTTAATATTTTACAAAATTATCTCAACAAATTTTTTTGGCATTAGGGTATTAACTCTCTTTTCTAGGAACTGGAGAAAATCATTGCATACATATGCCACACAAAATCTAATTTTCTAGTAAATCATTGTGCATGGATTTATTTTTGTACATATGCAAATATGTTTATCATACATAAAGATTATCAACTCAAATAAATCATCACATTACTTCAAATATTCTATTCCTCTCTGTCTCTCTGTGGGCATATATATGTATATATATGTGCCACAAATAAAAGCAGAATAGCTATAGTCATATTTCATATTTTTATTATTTTCACCTCAATTTTGACTTAACGTACTGTTTGAAATATACTCCTCTTAAGTATACAGACTTCTAATATAAATATGACCTTTAAAATGGTGGAATTTGAATCATGGTGTAAAACAATCATATTATTACAGTTAACAGTGCCTTATGACTTTTATTAACTGATATTTTCCTAGCTTCCTTAATAAAATAAAAATCAGCAGTGGTATTGATGCCACTGATTAACTAATGTAAATCATTTCACATGTTATTTAATGGTGACATTTCTTAAAAAGGAAAAAAAAAACCCACTTAAGTAAATGCCAATTTGTATCACTTAAAGTTATGCTTTAAGCTAGTAGAATAAATCATAGTTAAAACACATATAAATCTTTTATCATAGTTCATCTGTCTTCCAAATAATCTTTTCAATATTGTTCCTTTTCATTTAAACTAACTGAAAAGTAAAAGATAAATCAGTACTTCAACATTTATAAAATGTTAAATGTTAAAATATTAATATACCTGTTTTTTTTTTGATTCTTTAGAAATAAAATGAGCAGGAGAAACAAAATAAATTTGGCAAAATTAATTGTAGTGTTATAGAAGCTTCCAATTCTAGTTGAATGAAGTATAAAAATATCTCTCAGGCTTGGTCTATTTTCTTTAGACTAAAAATGAGACAAAACAAATGTATTTTTCCAAGTTTATTTGAATCTTTTGTTCACAATTTTAAGCAAACATCATTACATAAATATGGCATACAAAATTTAAGCTTCAAATTTAAAAAATTTAAACAAATTCTAAATTAAAATGGCAATATCTATAAACTGTTTCATAAAAATTAATTTCTGGTACATCTCGAATAAAAAGTATTCACCAATAAAAGTGGAGAATGGAGAAAACTTAAATGAATATGACTAAGTAAAAAATAGTCAATCAAAAAAAGCTGAATACTGCATTCCAACTATGGGACATTCTGGAAAAGGCAGAACTATGGAGAGAGTAAAAAGATCAGTAATTGCCAGGGCTTGGAGCAAGGGAAGTGTGAACTGGCAGAGCACAGAGGATTTTATACAGTAAAACCTCTCTATATGATACTATAACTGTAGATACATGTAGTTACATATTTCTCAAAACTCACAGAATATATAGAGTGAACTTTAATGTAAATAAAGATATAAAAGTTGCTTTTGTCCAGCTTAGTCTCTAAGTTGGCCTAAGAAATATGGAATATAAATAAAATCAGCCTTTAAAAAGAAATAACATATTAGTTCAGTTATTGACACACCTTATTATTATTAAAATAAAATTTATTATATGCACATCAATAATCATTAGACTGGATTAAGTATTGTATTTAAAGTCAATTGTTGAATTTCCCATAATAAATTTTTAGAAACTTATTAAACCATACAGAAGCGATACATTTATTTTACTAAAAACAGTTAAGCTCCTTCAGTGAACACTGCATTATAGAAGTTCTATGTAAGAGAAATATGCCAGATGAGTTCTCAATGACTGCTTTAATAATAGGGGAATTAGACAAATGTGCACATGTTTAATAAGGCAAAGTCATACAAATAAGGGGATAAAATGATGAGTGGAAAGAGAAGAAGAAGGAAAATTAAATAGAGTTGAAGTCATTGGGCAGAAACTCTTCTAAGTGAGATTGGCATTAATCTATGCCTTGAAGTGTTACAGTATGTTTAGTCCCTTGTTCAGCTAAGTCCAAGTTCTTGTCCCATGACTAAGAAGAATAAGGCATGCAGACACCAGAAAGTGAGTAGAGGAGGATTTATTAAGCAAAAGGAAAGCTCTCAGCAAAGAAAGGTGACCTGGAAGCTGGTTGCCAGAAATGGCACTGAGTTTTGGGTCTTTTATGTGGCAAGAGCAAGGAAGTCTTCTGTGGGTTCTGCACAATGTGGGAGGGGTAAACTTCTCAACTAAGAGTGTTGTATCTGCATATGTCTGGGGTTGGCCAGTGACTCCATCTTGGTTATCACCCATCAGTGCCTAACTGAAACCTACAGGGGGCTAAAACCACAATGCCAATGTCATGTCAATGACATTATAATGAATTGCATCAAGTTAAGAACATTTAGGTTGATTTATTGTGTCAGCACCTAAGTTCAGACAGTCTTTTCTGAGCAACATCCTGGCATAAGGAGAAGTTCTGGACCACATTTCTTCCCATTAGTTACAGGGGTGGTGCAGATGTGGTCTGACAAGTATTTGTCACCTCCAGAGATGCTCCCTCTCTATCTTCTAACAATCCTTTAACTGCTTCATCTCTCAAGAGGAGCGTTTATTGAATTGTTATGGCTATTCAATGCTTCTTAGATGTTCTCAGTAACTTTTCTTAATAGATATCTGGCTTTATTTTGGTCATTTGCTACTCTTCTGATCTACAAATGCAAACAGTCATATATATAAAACATATTTTTACATTATCTTTCAAATGTAGTTGAATATTAATTCAATAATTACAAGAATGTGGAATTAAAAGTAATGATTTGGAAATATAAAATTTAGAGGAATTAGTGGATAATGTTCAATCAAGGGCTATCCGATAAACAGACAATTTCAGAAGAATACCCTAAAAAGCATGTGAACTGATTTGTCTAATATAACCTTAGGACAAATAAGTAAAAATATTTGTAAATAAAATTCTTTAATTATATGGGTTGAAAGATATTCTTTAATCCTTTGATTGCCAATCTGCATTTTATTTTTGTTACAAAGTCAATGAGAAAGCACCAAAGGGTTTGGGAAAAAAAGTAGTATGTTAATCCTTGTCTTCAAGATTGTGGATCTTGGATGGGCATTGTGGCTAATTCTCGTAATCCCAGCACTTTGGGAGGCTGAGGCAGTGGAGTCTAGGAGTTGAGTACTTGAGTTTAGGAGTTCAAGACTAGCCTGGACAACATGCCAAAACCTTGTCTCTCCAAAATGAAAACAAAATACAGAAATAAAATCAGCTGGGAATGGTGATAGGTACCTGTAGTCCTTGCTACTTGGGAGGCTGAGGTGGGAGGATCACTTGAACCCAGGATGTGAAGGCTGCAGTGATACATGATTATGTCTCTGCACTTTAGCCTGGGTGACAGAATGAGACTTTGTCTCAAAACAAACAAACAAACAAACAAACAAAAACGTGATCTTACCACAGTATTTTATCTGAAGTATGCCAAATATTAGAATTTCATGACAGTACATTAGCAAGGAAAAGCTGCAGATTCATTTGAATGAGAGAATAGCCTTAAGCAATCTAGTGGTGTTAATGAACACTCAATTTTCTCTTTGTGCCTCTTCTTTGTCATTTATTTTCTAGATTTGCATGTCAGCATGAAGCTGAATAGTATATTTTTATTTGGTCAGGGATCTTAAATCATTTTTCTTCCTTTTGTTTCTCAACTCATAATAATTTGACATTCAACTTTATTTAGCCATTGAAATCACCCTCTTAAGTCATCAATAATCTCTATTGTGCTAACTTCAGAAAACCCTTAGATGGTACATTGACTATTAAGCAGCATTTGAAATTATAGGCTACGTTATCCTTCCTGAAGCATTTATGTTATTTTACTTTATTCTGATTCTCCTTTTACTTAGTGGATGCTCATACTCAGTTTTGTTTTTTTTTTTGTTTGTTTGTTTTTTTGTGTTTTTTTGGTCATCTTTTTTTCATTTGTGTGAACCACAAGTATTGATAATCTTTTTCTGAATTTGGCTGTCTATTCACTTTTCATGTTATCATTGTGCTGTGTAGCCTTATTTGCTTTCAGGATTTCAATTATAATTAACATTTCATAATATGCCAATGTTCAACATAGACACTGTAGACACTACATTTGTATTTCCATGGCATTTCTGGATTATTCAGATTTCCCACAGACCTTACAATCTTAATGTTTCTTCCTTTCAAGCTAGCTTATCTTCCACCATTCCTTTTTTAAGTAAATTATAGATGCACCACTTATTTACATAAGCTTTAAAGCTGTGTTGCCTGCATTAGCAAACTAACTTCCTTAGAGGGTATCCTACTTAATTGGTCCCCACTCTGCATCCAGAAAGACCTTGTAAGAGATGAGTCTAATATTGTTACCACTCTCAAAATCATTTTTATAATTTTGCCAAATCTAGCCCAAGGCTTATAAGAACTACTTTCATATATTTTTAATATTCTATAATGCTACATTAAATAGATTCAAAAACAAGCAACAAAGACCAATTGGCAAACAAGGAAATGCTGGTTAAAGTAAGACAAGAATATAATTCATTTGGCTCTGCTTCAGTCCCTTTCAAAGGGAACTTGCTTCCTTTCATCACTTTACCTGAATGTTTTTCAAAGGATTTTCTGTATCTGCAGCATTTAAGCAAGCTTCAGAGATATGTTCCTATTCTAGACTGTAAAATGTGAAGAAAAGGAATGCTAGGGTCAACAAGTTTGTGTTTAGGGAAATAATCTGGAAATTTCTCATCACATCCTCTCACATCCTGTTGTCTGACACTGGGTCTTGAATCTATAGTTAAATACTATAAAAGCAAGGAAATAAAGTGTGTAAATGAACTAGCTAGCTTAAAATTGGGAAACTGTATCTTTAGGAAAAATAGGCAATGGATATTAGTGTATAGTCAGACATTACCCTGAGGTAGAAGCCTGACCCAACTCAGGAGGGGAGACTCAACTCCAGAGGTGACAGCATGCACACCTGACCAAATTCAGGACTAGCTAAAACAGGTCTGGGACAGAAGCAGCTTTCCCTCAGACATGCCCAATAGTGTGACATGACAGTTTACTGTTGCCATGGCAACACCCAGAAGTTATAGCCCCTTACCATGGCAGCAACCCTACGACCTAGAGGTTAGCATCCTCATACTAGAAATTTCTGTGTGAATTACCCTTTAATTCGCTTATTGTTAAAAGTGAGTTTAGGCCAGGCGGGGTGGCTCACACTTGTAATCCCAGCAGTTTGGGAGGCTGAGGCTGGTGCATCATCTGAAGTCAGGAGTTCAAGACCAGCGTGACCACATGGTGAAACCCTGTTTCTACTAAAAATAAAAAAATTAGCCAAGCGTAGTGGCAGGTGCCTGTAATCCCAGCTACTCAGGAGGCCAAGGCAGGAGAATCACTTGAACCCGGGAGGCGAAGGTTGCAATAAGCTGAGATGTGCCACTGCATTCCAGCCTAGTCGACAGAGCTGGACTCCATCTCAAAAAAAAAAAAAAAAAGTGAGTGTAAATATGAGTGCAGAACTGCCTCTGGGCTATTCTGGGCACACTGCTTATGGAGTAGCCTTGCTCTGCATGGGGCATTACCTCTGTGGCTGCTGTAACCCTGCTGCTTCAATAAAAATTGCTGTTTAACATCTGCTATGTATAGCCACCCTTTCTACCAATCTGATCTTCTCTTCTAAGATCTAGTTACACCACAGAAAGAAGAAATGGACTGCCTAAAACATCAAAACCTATGATCTTCACTTCTAGACAATTTCCTTCTATCTCTCTGCATTTTAATTCAATTCCTTTTTTGTGAGGGATAAACTTTCCTATGTGCAACTCTCCCCTGTTCTCTACTCCTCCTAACACATGTGCACACAGACACCCCTAACACACACAGAAACACACACAGACATAATCCACATGCACACAATCTCATATACATGCACATGCACTTACACATACATCAACTTTCACTGCGTGTCAGATACTCTCCTTGAATGTTTGCGAAAACATTCATAAATTGCAGTAAGTATTATTGCCTACTATGTGCTAGGCACTCTTCAATATAATTTAAATATAGCAGTGAAGACAACAGTCAAAAAGCTTGTACCTATACCCAGTAGATGTCTCATACAAACAAACAAAGAAAATTATATAGTACAGTAAGTCCTCAGTAAATATTATGAATAGCTTCTTGGAGACCGCAACTTTAAGAGAAACAATGTATGTTGAAAGCAATTGTACCTTAGTCTAATTTACGTAAACAAGATTTTTAAGTTCCTGTGGCATAATTTTGGTCCTAAGTGTCAGGCCTCTGAGCCCAAGCCAAGCCATCGCATCTGCTGTGACTTGCAGGTATACGCCCAGATGGCCTGAAGTAACTGAAGAATCACAAAAGAAGTGCAAATGCCCTGCCCCGCCTTAACTGATGACATTTTACCACAAAATACCGGTCCTTGCCTTAAGGGATGACATTATCTTGTGAAATTCCTTTTCCTGGCTCATCCTGGCTCAAAAAGCTCCCCCACTGAGCACCTTGTGACCCCCACTCCTGCCTGCCAGAGAACAACCCCCTTTTGACTGTAATTTTCCTTTACCTACCCATAATCCTATAAAATGGCCCCACCTTTATCTCCATTCGCTGACTCTCTTTTCAGACTCAGCCCGCCTGCACCCAGGTGATTAAAAAGCTTTATTGCTTACACAAAGCCTGTTTGATGGTCTCTTCGCATGATAAAAAGTACTTTGCATAGCCCTGTAAATAAACACCAAAAAACTTCTAAACTTAAACATTGAACTAAATGTGAGCTATACATACATTTAAGAAAGATTAATAAAACAAAGTAGAATAATTATTTATCCACTTATTCCAGTTCAGAGTCGTGCGTGGCTGGAGTCTGTCTCAGCAGCTCGGGTTGCAAGGTGGGAACCAGCATTGGACAGGACACCATCCCATCGCAGCGAGCAGTCCCCACATCCACACTCACAATGGGATCACCCAGACAGCCAATCAACCTAAGATGGACAGCATAGGTGGGAGGAAACTGGAGTATCCAGACAAAACCCATGCAAATGTGAAGAGAACAACAAACTCCTCACAGTGGCCCTGGCTGGGAATCAATGTTTGTCATCAATGTTACAACAAAAGAATGTTTAACAAAACAACCTTCCTTATTTGAGGACCTGAGTGGGTAATACACACTACAGAAACTGTAGAATAGGGGAAAGTGTATAAGAATTCTGAGTTTTAGTAATTATAGAGAGGCTGGTCTAGTATATCTTGAGAAAGCTGGATACAAACTGGAAGAAATTGACAAATACACATTCAGATATGGGGTGGGAAACTTTCCAAATAGAGGGGAAAGCTCGTGTAATGATATGGTGTTCATGGAATCAGAAAGTAGGTCAGTGAAGCTTTAGAAAACAGAAGCAAAGAATACAAGAGGTGAGGTCGAAAAGGGAAAGAAAGGTCTAGAACCCTGCAGGTTACTTGGATTTTAAGTTTAGGCTTTGTGCAGGGAAGAGACATGATCTAACCTATGGGTACCCAAGACTCCTCTAGCTACCTTACTGAGCATAGACAAGAAGGAGCAAGATCGGAGCAGTGGAATTATTTAGAAGTCTTCCGCAGTCACCTATGCCAGAGATGATAGATGTTCAAAGTTCAAGCAAGGATGGAGAGAAATAAATGAGAAGTAGTTTTATTATTAATATATTCTGAAGGTAGAGAGAACACCATCTCTTCAAATATTGGATGAGATGTCATGAGAGAAGGAGGAGAGTTAAGCATGCTCTAAGATTTTCAAGTCAAATGACAGCAAGATTGAAGGGCCTGCTCTCAACTGAAATGGAAAATGTGTGGGCAGATACTGATTTGGGCAAAATACCAGGAACTCAGATTTGAATATCCTGAGCTTAACATATTTAGAAGACGACCATTGTAAGTACATAGCTTGATAGGGGAGTAAAGAGTTTGTGAGTAAGGAAGGGGGATCAGATTTTAAAGTTATGGTGGCTAATCCTCCAACATGTCCCCATCCAGTGAACCACAACTTCCTATATTCATGGGCTTGGGTGATCTTTTCCTGTTGAATCTGTGTTGGTTTGTAACAAATAAAATGTGACCAATCTGATGTTGCATGACTTTAAAGCTTAAATGACAAGAAGTCTTGATTGATTGTTCCACTTACCTTGGAGGAAGCCAGTTGTTATGTAAGAAGCATACATACTTTCAGTTTGCACATGTGAGTTTGGCTAACTTTAGCTTGTTATGTTGTGAAGAAACCCAAGGTAGCCACATGGAAAGGACACTTGGAGAGAAGAACATTTCTGCAAAGCCTCTGGTTGTATTAAAACTAGTCATATCAGTCCAGATTCCAGATAGCTAAGTGTAAAACACATTTTGAATGACCAGTCTAATTAAGTCTTCAGATGACAGCAGCCACTTCTGTGGACAGCTAACTGCAACTGTATGATAGGCTCCAAGTGACAACTGTTTAGCTGAGTTTATTCAGCCAGTTTGAACTGTACAAAATAATACTAAATTATTTTGTACTGCAATGTTTTGAAGTGATCTGTGGTATCCCAGAGTCATCAGCATATAGATGATACATAAATCCATGTGTTGAGATGCTATCTTCAAGACAGTGAATACAGGAAGGGACAAAAACTAAATCAGGTACAGAGCCCCAAGCAATCCATCGTTAAGTTATCAGGAGAAGACAGCAAATGGCAATAAATTAGGAAGCCAGGTTAAAAAAAATTGTTGAATCAAAAGAGAGAATCATCAATTGCATTTTTATTCTGTTAAAATAGACTTCAAATGAATTGTTGGAGTATTATTCGGGGATTGAAGAATTCATGTATTTAAAGAGAATGACAAAAACCTAATTGGATAAGTTTAAGAGAACGGGTTTTGGAGGCAAAAAGTAAAGAAAAATTTTAAGAGTTTTATGGTAAGGGAACAAAAGGTCAAGAGACATTAATGAGGGTTCTACTAATAATGTTTTGATCATAGAGTAAGCAAACAAGGAAAGCTGAACTATTCAGATATTAGTGATCACAAGAAGTTATTAGTACCTTTATGGCTGATGGATTTTGGGGAGACCAGAATTAGGTGGAATCATTGAGGAGGGATCAGAAAAACAGCTCCGACGTGGAGAAGGGCAGAAGAGAATGGCACTGTCTCTCTCTCCTTTACCCTCTAATGTCTCCTTTTGCCATTGGATCCCACTAAATGAGAAATGAGAAATCAGAAAGACGAGTAGCCTGGGAGATGCAGGTGCCAGGGGCCAGTCTCAGGATACAGAGCACACCAGGAAGGCTGGAGCATGGAGCATTAAAGATGTAGACAGGAAAAGCCAAGCACAATAATACACAAGGAAAAAACAATTTATTTAAAGAGAATAAGGCATGAGAATGACAACAAACAAGATCAAGATTTGTATACTTTTCAAAAACAGTAATTGATATTTACTCTAAGTTACATCTGACATATTGCCAAAACTCTGACTGTTTAATGTCTATTTAACAGGTGTAGTGAGATACTATTATAAATACTACTTTTTGAAAGTCTCTTCTCTAATTTCTTACAATGAGCTTACATCAAATAGCAAAATTTCTAAGAGGAGCAGAAAATTGTTCATTTGCTATCACGTTAGATTCAAAATAGATGGTAAAGCAAAACAAAAAATCTATCCAGGAAATCGAGAATTTGGGTCGAGGGTCAAGCAGAGAGCAAGGTGGAGAAGAAATATAAACTGCTAAGTACTATCCGATTGCTTACGCATGTGATGAGGACGTTCCAAACTGTTGCCTTTCTTATGGACAGAGCATTTAACTATATAGGAGATACATGGTTACAAAGGATCTTTTCATTAAGAAATTCAAAACATATTTTACACTACCAACAGAAGAATGTAAGATGCTCAGTAATTTAATAAGTTGAATTGACTAGCCCTACTAAACACCAACTTTTTCATAGAGCCTGTCCATTTGTAAACACTCTTAGTGAAACACAGAATGTGATTCTTAATAATTATAATGAAATCCATCACTAGTTATCAAACACTAGTTATCCTTGTGTTTAATTCATGTTTAAAGTGTTTTTCATCGGTCTGTTGTTAAAAAAAAAGAAGCAGATTAACAATTTAAAATGATGTATATGTATTTACTTCACAGGAATATTTCCTTAATTGGAATTAGCTCATATGTGCATATTGATAGCCCCACCTCCACCAAAGAAAATAAAATGTTACGGAACTTTAACAAAGAAGGAAGTTCTGTGTGTGTGTATATATGTATGTGTACATATATATGTGTGTGTGTGTATACACACACACATACTTTTGTGTGGTTTTAAGGAATTTTAAGGAATTGGGTAAGTCTGAATAAAGAAAGAAGAGATTAATAAGAAATGGAATTTTTGCATGGTATATTTATACATTATTTTAATTTTGGATTGATTTCATCTCTTTCACAGTTCACATGAGGCAAAGATTTAAAGAAAATAGGAAAATGGGGTTATTTTTAAAAGATTATTATCATAAAAAGCTTTTCTGAAACTTTTGAATTCTACAGTGTAAGAGGTCATGGTACACAACAAGTCTTTCCCGTGTGTCCCCCTATAATGGTTTCCTAAACTACAAAGAGATAAGATATTCTAAACCTTAAGTCACCTTGCTTGAGCTCAGGCCGTTGAGAGTGATGTATTTAAAAATATTGGTATTAAGTATGAGAATAGTTGTTTCTATTTATACTTGAGAGTGAATATCTTATATTTTGTGAAAGCAAAATGTTTCATATAAAAATGAAAGCTACTGCAAACAGTTAGCAGAAAAAAAAATGCAGCTCCTTAATGTCGCATTTGCTAACAAATCAAAATGCTTTTATTTCTCTTATATTAAAATGAAAAATAGGTTTTTATAGGCCATTTACTTTAGGCAAACTTTTAAAATTTGAAATATTCCTAGATATAGTTATATTTAGAATTGTTATATATTAATAACTAACTTAAAAAATTGTCCCCAAAAAGTTTAGTAGTGAAAGCAAGTATCTATCATATACAGCATTGAGAAAAATAGTAATAAAGTTAAAAAATATATATTTTTTCTTGTCTGAAAATAACATTTTTAATAATAAAGAGTATATTACATTTAAAGAAAGCAATTCTTAAACTCCCGGTAAAGGTGAGAAAGATATTAAAATTATAATTTTGCCTTTTTGTAAGTGAAAAAGGAAAATACCAAGGTATCGAGAAATGTTATTGTGCCAGACAGAATGATAAAGATCAAGTTCATGCCTAGGGGTTTGGGTGTACCAATAATGACACATAAATGAATTATTGCAGCTGAAAAATATGTTAGCCAAATTTGAATATTATTTAATGGAAGTAAAATTTTCAACTGCACATTTTAGTTTGAAATTGATTTAATACCTAAACTAAACTTGCCAGTATTAACACACAGAAAGGAAGAGAGAGAAAAAAAATTGAGGCATAAGAAAATCACAGATAATCATTGTTTTCAAAGAACGAAAGTTTTGTTAACATGCTCAGACACTATTTATTTTTGTCTTTTCCAAAAGCTAGTTATTTCAGGTGTGCTAGTCATTTTCCAAAAGCAACTTATCAAGTAAAATTGGTCAAAATCAATGCAATACATTTTATTTGACAGACCCAAATATATTTGTAGACTTTAAAAGAATCTCAACTATTTTATCTTTATATTCCACACACAAATGAGTTTGAACACAATATGGCCTAGAAGTGTAGTATTCAAAAAGCTTAAATGATTATATTGTTTGAGTGTCTAGAGATTTGGTACAAACTGTGATAAAAATATGTAAATATCTTAATCTAATTAAAATTTCTTAAGGAGTACACCTTATTTATGCATGTTTGCTCTTACTATATTCTTTGAGGAAGTATCTGTTTTGTTTCATATTGCACCTACTTTGAACACAAATTGTAGTTCTTTAACATAAATGCATAAATTACAGTGGGTGAAATTATTTAGATCATTAGCTTCTCCAGCATAAGGTTGATCATTTCTTGAAAATTGCTACCTATTGTAGGAACCCAGTTTCCAGATTCCTTCCTGGGCTGGGGTCGCCTCGAGAGACCACTCGACACGGAAGTCACAGCGGAGAGATTTATTGCTAGCGCGCTAGGGTCCTATGTCCAAAGTTGGCCACAGGACCCTGAATGCTTGTTACAGACAGTTTATAAAGGAAAAAAACCACAAAATTTTACAAAGCTTGAGGCGCAAGATGATTGGAGCAGGTTATGGCCTGAGCGAGATGTCTTACTTTAATTGGTTGGTTTGAACCTGGTTTGAACCCGCGCGGGGTATTTCTCGGACTTGTTCTTCTGTTTGAGTTCCAGGAATATGGGTGGGTGTTTTAGATAGCCACACGGACATCAGGCGGGTGCTTTAGATGGCCACCTGGTCGTTGGGTGGGTGCTTTTAGATAACCACCTGGTGTGGCTTTTCTAAGCTTCTAAGTTTCTAAGTCTCTAAGTTTCTAAGCTTCTAAGTCTATAAATTTCTAAGTCTCTAAGTTTCTAAGCTTCTAAGTTTAAAGGTTTTTAAGTTTCTAAATCTATTTTCATTCCCTCCTCTTTTTGTGACCAAGAGGCTCAATCTTGAGCCTCCTCTTCTGTCCTGAGGGCTTGGTACTGTTGGGTTAGGACCATAGCCTGCACAATGTTTAACTTATCTTTAATAAAGGCGAGTAAGCGGTTAAGTATACACGGCCCGAAAGTCAGGATGAGCATGAGCAGGATAAGGGGGCCTAAGATGGTGGAGACTAAGGTACTGAACCAAGGAGACTGGTTGTACCAGCTTTCAAACCAATTTTGTTGAGACTCTCTTTCTTTTTTCCGTTTGTCTAATCTTTCTCTTAGTTTTGCCATAGAATCTTTAACCACTCCTGAATGGTCTGCGTAAAAGCAACATTGTTCTTTGAGGGCTGCACAGAGCCCGCCTTCCTTTAAGAAGACAATTTCTAGTCCTCGCCGGTTTTGCAATACAACTTCTGACAGAGAGGTTAGAGATTCTTCAAGTTTTGAAATCGAGTGTTCTATGGCTCTAAGGTCCTCATCCATGGCTGCCCTAAGTTGTTGCAGATGGTAGCTACCACGTACTAAAGCTGCTGTTCCGGTCCTAACCCCAGCTGCTACCCCCACTCCTAGCATTACAGCGAGGGTGAGTGAGACAGGTTCCCTTTTGGGTCTACTATAAGCTTTCTGTTCATACCGGAGGTCAAAGGAGTCTCCAGAGTGATAGTATACTCGGGGAACAACCTGTACTAACACGCAGTAGTCTGTGCTGCGGTTAAACGCTGCTGTGGATACACAGGGAGTGAGTCCAGTGTTGCAAGCCCACCAGTCTGTCCCAGAAGGGACCAAATAGTGATTGGAGCTAGGCACTGTCAGAGTCTTGTCACAAAGATGCTGATGGCTAGTGGGCACCTTTCCTATACAGATTCCTGACCCAGAAACTTCAGCCAGGGTCAGCTTTTTATGCTGATCCCATGCACATCCAGTAGGATTAGTGGAGTTGGTGAAATTATTAGTGGAGGCAATGCCCTCATAATAAGGGGGGGCTGTCGCTAGGCACAGCCAACAAGAGGAGGTAGATTCTGGCCTGGTCTGGTTCAAGGCAAAGTAAGAGCCCTTTATGAGATTAAGGAGCCTGTCACCTAAGCCCGGAGAACTCAAGGGCAGGGTAGTGCCTTGAGGGGCCTTTGGCTGAGGGCTCTGAGGGGCCTCCGGCTGAGGGCCCTGAGGGTCCTTCGCCTGGGAGCCCTGAGGGTCCTCCGGCCGGGGGCCCTGAGGGTCCTCCGGCTGAGGGCCCTGAGGGGCCTCCGGCTGAGGAGGCCTTGCTTCTGGTAAAACTGGGTTTTGCCCTATTGAGACAGGAGCTGAGGCAGGGCTAACTGCTAGTCTAATTTGGATGGGGATCCTAAACAGTGGCTTTTGGTGTAAATATAGGCCCCATATTAACCCTGACATCCAGCGGTCATCAGATTTCGCCGCTTTTTTGAATTTGATGCAGACCAGATTACAATCAGCCGAATACCGGGTTCTGGTGCAGGGCTTAACAAAGGACATGGATATGTACCATGGTGTTGTGGCCCATTTCCATTCTCCATCATTAGTAGTTACACAAGTCCAGCTAGCACAATACAGGGAAGTTATATCCCCGCAAGTTTGTTTCATTTTTCCTGTCCGGAATCCGGGGCAGGCATAGAACCCGTTCCGGCTTATGGACACCCTTCTAGCCTGTTTTCTCCATGCTCCCCCTTCCATGTTATCTACCCCTGCTACTCTATCTAGGTTGAGATAGAGGTCAGGGAACCAAGTTCCCACAGGGGCAATTTGTGAAGTCTCATATAAGACTTCATGGGTATTAAAATTAGTTACTTTCCAGGTTAGGTTAAAAGGTTGGTGGGGGTTTTTGGTGTCAGCGACGCGGGGAAGGAGGGCTAGTAGTAAGTAAAGGGTTAGGTACGAGTGAGTCTTATCTTGAGGGGGTCTTCGGAGCGACGGAGTCTCCATGTCCCAGGTGGTCCGGGCGTCTCTGGAGCAGCCTTGGCGTGGGATGCGTGGATCCAAGTGGCGATTCCGTCAACCTTTATGGCTGTGGGTGTGGTCAGGAGAACAATGTAGGGTCCTTTCCACCGAGGCTCTAGTCCTTGAGAACGGTGTCGTCTAACGTAGACGGAGTCCCCCACCTGGAAGGGGTGGCTGGTCTGCGAATGTCCTGGCCGGTACAGTTCTGCCAAGGGGGCCCAGATTTGGGTCTGTACTGCTTGTAGTCCTTTTAGCCGGGCCTGTAGGTCAGTCTTAGAGTTGGAGGGAGAAAAGGAGTCAAGTAGGGTTGACAAAGGGGGAGGTCCTCCATAGAGGATTTCATATGGAGTGAGCCCAAAGCGGTTAGGCGTATTCCGGGCTCTTAATAGAGCTAGAGATAGGAGGCGTCTCCAATCTTTTAAGCCAGTCTCTAAGGTCAATTTAGTAAGGGTCTCTTTTATTGTTCTATTCATTCTTTCTACCTGTCCTGAGCTCTGGGGTCTATAAGCACAATGCAATTTCCAATTAATCCCCAGTATCCTGGCTAGCCCCTGACTTACCTGGGAAACGAAGGCCGGCCCGTTGTCTGACCTAATTACCTTGGGAAGTCCAAATCTAGGAAAGATTTCTTCCAGAATCTTCTTGGCTACTATGTGTGCCGTTTCTTGCCGGGTGGGGTAGGCTTCTACCTATCCTGAAAAGGTATCTACAAACACTAGTAAGTACTTATACCCAGCATAGTGAGGTTTTACTTCAGTGAAGTCTACCTCCCAATAAGCCCCCGGGCGGCTGCCACGGGTTCGTATTCCTGCTGGCACTCGAGTAGCCCCAGCGTTCACCTGCTGACAGACCTTGCAGGCAGAAGTCACCTGTTCTATTAGAGTACTTGCCTTAGGAATTAGAAAGTCAGTTTTTTCAATCAACATTTTTAACTTCCGGCTACCTAAGTGTGTCCAGGCGTGCATCTGCTGGATCATAGCCACGGCTTCTTTTTGTGGGAGGACTGTTTTCCCTTCTTTTTCCCAGTTCTTGGTGTCCTTGTTTCTTATAGCTCCTATGGCTCTTGCCTCTTCCTGATCTTCTGGGGTGTAGGTGTGTCCATCCTGGTCGGTCTTGTTGGGTTCTGAGACTAAGGTTAGTACTTTTGCCATGGCTGCCTGCTTGGCCACTTGGTCCGCCTGTCTGTTTCCTACTGCAACTGGATCCTGTCCTTTCTGATGTCCGGGACAGTGGATTATGGCTACTTCACGTGGGAGGAAGAGGGCTTTTAACAAGGCAATTATTTCAGCTTTGTTCTTGATTTCTTTCCCCTCTGATGTTAGGAGACCTCTTCTTTCATAAATACTTCCATGGGTATGAGCCGTTGCAAAAGCATATCGGCTATCTGTATAAATATTAGCCTTTTTCCCCTTGGACAGCTCTAGGGCCTTGGTTAGCGCTATTAGCTCAGCCTTTTGTGCAGACGTGCCAGGGGGCAGTGACTGCGCCCAAATGGTGGTGTGGCCATCTACTACTGCCGCTCCCGCCCTCCGGGTACCTGAGTCAAGATAGCTGCTGCCGTCTGTATACCATGTGTGGTCCGCGTCTGGGAGTTCTGTGTCCTTGAGGTCCTCCCGCGTTCCGTGGGTTTCTGCCAACACCTGCCGACAGTCGTGAGGGCTCAGTTGGTCTCCTGGTAGCGGCAGCAGCGTTGCAGGGTTCAGGGTGACCGGAGGGCCAAACCGGACGCGGTCTGTGTCCAATAGGAGGGCCTGGTAGTGGGTCAAGCGTGCATTGGTAATCCACCGGTCCGGGGGCTGTCGCACTATGGCCTCTAGAGCGTGTGGAGTAATAACAGTCAATGGCTGCCCAAGGGTTAACTTAGCAGAGTCTTTGACTAACATGGCAGTGGCTGCCATGATGCGGAGACACGGGGGCCAACCGGCTGCTACAGGATCTAGCTTTTTAGACAGATACGCTACCGGTCTCTTCCAGGGCCTTAATTTCTGGGTTAAGACTCCTTTTGCAATTCCTTGCCTCTCATCTAGGAAGAGGGTGAAAGGTTTTGAGGTATCCGGTAACCCAAGGGCTGGGGCAGAGAGGAGTGCTTTCTTTAGAGTCTCAAAAGCCAATTGATGTTCCTCCTGCCAGGTAAAAGGGGTGCTTCCCTTGGTGAGGGTATAAAGGGGGGCGGCCAGTTCAGCGAAACCGGGTATCCATAAGCGACAGAACCCAGCAGTTCCCAGGAATTCACGCACCTCTCTGGGATTCTGGGGCGGTGGAATGCGAGCTACAGTCTCTATGCGCCCAGGGGTGAGCCACCTTTTCCCCTCACTCAGTATGTACCCCAGGTAGGTTACCTTGGTCTGACAAATTTGTGCCTTCTTGGCGGATGCCCGGTATCCTTTTTCACCCAGTTCCTGGAGTAGATGCCTAGTACCTTGCATGCAGGCTTCCTTTGTGGGGGCCGCCAGGAGGAGGTCATCTACATACTGGAGCAAGGTCACTTCTGGATGCTGGGTCCGGAAGTCGGTTAGGTCCCTGTGGAGAGCCTCATCGAAGAGAGTGGGAGAGTTCTTGAACCCTTGGGGAAGTCGGGTCCAGGTCAATTGGCCTGAGATTCCTCTCTCAGGGTCTTTCCACTCAAAGGCAAATAGTTCCTGGCTTTGGGGGGCCAGGGGTAAACAAAAGAAGGCATCTTTTAAGTCCAGTACTGTATACCAGCTGTAGTCTGGTTTTAAGGTACTGAGCAAGTTGTAAGGATTGGGGACCGTGGGGTGGATATCCACAGTTCTTTTGTTAATTTCTCTCAAATCTTGGACGGGCCTGTAATCCTGGGTACCAGGCTTTTTTACTGGCAGAAGAGGAGTATTCCAGGGTGAGCGACAAGGTCGCAAAACTCCAAGTTCTAGAAATTTGATAATGTGTTGCCGAATGCCCATATGAGCCTCTAGGCTCATGGGATATTGTTTGATAGATACAGGCACCGCCGTGGGCTTTAGATCAATTATGATTGGGGCTTGACACTTGGCCCGCCCAAGTCCTCCCGTTTCCGCCCAAGCTTGGGGAAAATCTTGTAACCAAACATCAGGGAGGCTAGTGGTGACCGGGGTGTCAAAAAGCCGGTGTTCATCTTGCAGAGACACAGTCAAAATTTGGATGGGCTGGCCGTCTCGGTCTAACACTTGGGCCCCTTCCTCGGAGAAGTGGATCTGAGCTCCGAGTTTGGTTAGGAGATCTCGTCCCAGAAGGGGGTATGGACATTCGGGTACCACCAAGAAGGAATGTGTCACCATTCCTTGCCCAAGGTTAACTGTCCGGTGGTTAGTCCATTTGTGCATTTTTCCCCCTGTTGCCCCTTGGACCCAAGATGTACGAGAGGACAGGGGCCCGTTTGCCTTGGTCAAAACCGAGTGTTGGGCGCCTGTGTCCACCAAGAAGGTGGTGGGATGCCCCCCTACAGATAGAGTTAGCCGGGGCTCGGGGGGGGCTCCAGAGCCTTGACACCCCTATTCGCTGTCCTCACCTAAGGTGAGGACAGGGGCAGGTTTCTTCTGGTCTCTAGGACGCTTGGGGCAGTCTTTGATCCAATGCCCTCGCTCTTTGCAGTAGGCGCACTGGTCCTTATCTACTTTAGGCCGCCTCCGCTTTTCCCCCTGTCTCCCTGGCCTTTTCTCCGTTACTACTGCTGCCAGGATTTTTGTCAAGTGCTTATCTCTTTTTCGGTCTCTTCGATCCTCCCGTTCCTCTTGTTCCTTCGCTAGCCTGGCCTCCCTTTCCTCGGGGGTTTCTCTCTTATTATACACTTTTTCTGCCTCTCTGACTAATTCCTGTAATTCATAGGTCTGGATCCCATCTAATCTTTGGAGTTTCCCTTTAATATCTGATGCTGCTTGGTCTATGAACGACATGGCCACGGTAGCCTTATGTTCCAGAGCCTCTGGATCAAATGGGGTATACATTCGAAACCCTTCCAGAAGTCTTTCCATAAAGGCTGCCGGGTTTTCGTCCTTTCCCTGAATTATGGTCCTTACTTTGGCCAAATTGGTGGGGCGTTTCCCTGCCCCCTTGAGACCCGCCAACAGAGCCTGGCGATAGATTCGGAGACTCTCCTTACCTGGTGCTGTCTCATAATCCCAGTCCGGGCGGGTGAGGGGAAATCCCTCGTCTATTTCGTTGGGGAGCTGGGTTGGAAGGCCTCCTGGCCCCGGCACATTTTTCCGGGCTTCCAGGAGGACTCGCTGCCTTTCTTCGGTGGTCAGAAGGACCTGCAAGAGCTGTTGACAATCATCCCAGGTAGGCTGGTGGGTGAGGAGAATTGATTCTATCAACGAGGTTAAGGCCTGAGGGTCTTGGGAAAAAGGGGGGTTGTGAGTTTTCCAATTGTAGAGGTCGGAGGCAGAAAAGGGCCAGTACTGGATTGCGCGGTTGACCGTGCGAAGGGGGAAAAGGGAAGACTGCCAGGTGGGAGTGCCATCCGGGTCTTCAGTCCGCCGCAAGCGGAGACGAGGTGTTGGTGGCGGCGTTCTAGGGGTTAATTCAGGCGGGGTTGGAGAGGGAGGCGAGGTCGAGGGAGGGACCGATGAGGGTGCTGGAGAAAGAGTAGGGGCCGAAGGAGTAGTGGGAGGGAATGGGGATAGGGTAGGGGACGAGGGTGAAGCGTAAGGTGGAGGCCTTAGGAGGGGGTCGTGAGGAGGAGGAGGAGGAGGCGGAGGGTCGAAAAGGAGGAGGTCTTGCTGAGTTCCATCAGGGAGGACTGGCTTAGGGGGATCCGAAGTCTGATTCTTTGGGGCTTCCACGGCAAGGAGGGTAGATTGGGACGGGGAGGGGGAATGAAAGAAGGGTTTCACCCAGGAAGGAGGGTTTCGGACCAAATCTTCCCAGGTGATTATGTAGGCCACTTGGTCCTGGTGTCCTTGTGGCCCAGGATTCATCACTTTTGCTTTAACCTGTAAGATAATGGAGAGGTCAAATGTTCCGTCTTGGGGCCACCCAACTTGGAGGTTTGGCCATTCAGACGAACAGAAAGTTTTCCATCGTCCTTTACGGACTTCCACGGAGAGATCGCGGGCTCGCGCCCGGACGTCAGGGAAGTGGGTCAAAGTCAAGGCTAAAGGAGTTGTTAGTGTCTGTCCCATAGTTTCGTCCAGAAAGTCACGCACACACAAGGACGAAATGACAACAATAAACACAGTGACCAAACAAACACAGAGGAGCCGCGCGGCCAGAGAGTGGCGCCACAAGATTACAAAAGATTCAGACGGCAGGCGCAACCTGCCGACAGAGACGTCAGCTTTCCTTCCGAAAACCGCCAGGGCGTCCCCCGGGGCGCAAGGGGGAAGGTGCCGGACACGTCTGTCCCCCTTTCCTACTTGATTATTCAGACGGAGTACTCCTCAGAGCTAGCCGGCAAGACAAACAGAGCACAGAGCGAAACGAATGTACCTGACAGAGTCCGTTCGTTCGTCAGTCGAGTCTCCACCGGAGGGGTCGAGGGTCCTCGGGCGACCCCCTTTCCCGGCCAACGCACCAAATGTAGGAACCCAGTTTCCAGATTCCTTCCTGGGCTGGGGTCGCCTCGAGAGACCACTCGACACGGAAGTCACAGCGGAGAGATTTATTGCTAGCGCGCTAGGGTCCTATGTCCAAAGTTGGCCACAGGACCCTGAATGCTTGTTACAGACAGTTTATAAAGGAAAAAAACCACAAAATTTTACAAAGCTTGAGGCGCAAGATGATTGGAGCAGGTTATGGCCTGAGCGAGATGTCTTACTTTAATTGGTTGGTTTGAACCTGGTTTGAACCCGCGCGGGGTATTTCTCGGACTTGTTCTTCTGTTTGAGTTCCAGGAATATGGGTGGGTGTTTTAGATAGCCACACGGACATCAGGCGGGTGCTTTAGATGGCCACCTGGTCGTTAGGTAGGTGCTTTTAGATAACCACCTGGTGTGGCTTTTCTAAGCTTCTAAGTTTCTAAGTCTCTAAGTTTCTAAGCTTCTAAGTCTATAAATTTCTAAGTCTCTAAGTTTCTAAGCTTCTAAGTTTAAAGGTTTTTAAGTTTCTAAATCTATTTTCACTATCATATTTGACTAGATTTCATGTAATTGCTTAATCAGTGATACATTATTTTAATTGTTCTCTCAATGTTGTTAATTTATGGTTTTTGCATTTCCCATTTCCTCATTTTTAAAATTTTCCATCATAAATATCAACATAGTAATTCTGTTACAAATATAACAAAAAGAATATCTTGATATACCTAGACTAAAAATATATATTTACTAGCTGAATTATTAATCTATTGAAAGTGATTTTAAACAAGTATTTGGAGTAGAAGGGGGAAAATTTTCATTTCTGATTTTATTTATTTGAGTCTTCTGTTTGTCTAAGAGCTTCTCAATTTTGTTTATCTTTTCCAAAACCAACTCAGTTTTGTAATTTTTTGTATTGTTTTTGTATGTTCTATTTCTTTTATTTATGCTCTAATCTTTGTTATTTTCTTCATTCTACTAACTTGGACTTAGTTTTTATTTTTTCTTCTTCATTTAGTTCTATAAAGTGTAAAGTTAGGTTGCTTATTTCACATCTTCCTTCTTTTTTAACATAGGTATTTACTGCTATAAACTTTCCTCTTACTTATTATTTGGAAAATAAGCAAACAAACAAAAAACAAAAAATCTTAACTTGTAATGGCACAACGGCAATGAAAGGGTGTGAGTATAATAATAGAACAGAAAGATTATATGTGGAGCAGCATAGACTTATTTTGACACCTTTGGGCTGATCCTTATTAAAGGATAACAGATGACAAAAGTGAGGATAAGTGACAAAAAAAATACACCTATAAAATTGAATGAATTATTCTCTCCCTTAATGAAAATGGAATTAAATAACAGCTAACCTGTTGAGTTGCTGTGCCTTTTAAAATGAAGTAACTATTTTGGAAATAAAGTGGCATGGTTAAGTTATATATATATAAAAAATTAAAAATAAAAAAACCTGCTTGTCAAATACCATACGATGATTAGAAAAACTGACAGGCAAAGTAAAGTTTGTTGTGATAAATGCTTGACTTCCCTTGTTTACAATTTCTAGGGAAAATGGTAAGCTAATAATAATACTACTAATAATAAAACAGCATATGTGACTAGAAATGAAACAAGATGCAGAGCATTTTGTTATAGGCGAGAGGTTCCTAAGCAAAAACTTTTTCAAAAATATTATCTTCTACAATACGTTTTTAACAGTTTGAGTACTTTATTTTAAAATAACAAGTTTCTATTGACTTTTTTGTATTCATAATGTTGTTCTCATCTGTATATTTTGACACTGATGATCAGGATTTCTTTACACAATGATATTGCTATAAAATATAGTCTTACATTAATTTTATTGCTATTAATTTTGAAATAAAGTATATTTTCTATAAATTTGGGGACATATTTTATAAGAAAATCCATTATGACATTTTTTATATATTACTGATAAAACAGAAATTATTAAAATATTCCAGTCTCTCCAGAATATTTGGGGGAAAGGACCTTGAGTCTACTCATCACAATTTTCAGTGCTGGGAAGAAAAGGGATATATGTTACCGGTGTGATAGAAAGAATCAACTTCCATTGGGCCATTGAGCCAGAGGGTAGAGCCACTGAATTATTATGGAAAATTAGGCAAATCTATCATTTTTCTTGGATACTTTTCTTTCTACTGACACTCAGGTTTATGAATCAATCCCCAATTGCTTTGTGATAGTTGTTTCAATGACTTTTTCCTCAGGTGTCTCCCAAGATCTAGACTTAAGGTTGGAAAACAAAGAAAATTATTAATAGTTTTTGTTTGACATTAAGTAAATGAAAATGTTTCTCCCCCAAATATTGAAAAATTGTTAATTTAAAGACACTAAAAATGCAGGGAAACACTCTTCCTCAGCGTCTGTTTGCCTGATGGTAAGCGATAAATCCTTTCCTTCTGGAGACAACACTTTTTCTCATTGGCCCAGGAAAGGCACCCTCAGACACACCAGACATTTGGGAAGAGGTTTTACTATTCTCCCATATTTTCAAATCTTTTAAAAGATGAAAACTGCTCTCTCCTTTGTCTTGTCACTATATAGGATTTATGGCTCTTTATTAAAATATGATTTAAGTAAAGCCTCTAAGCCTCTGCTTTGTGAGAAATAATTTTGAACTAAAGCCTCTCCCACGTGATAAGAATGGGTTAATTAACTTTTGCTCGCGATGGGAATGGGTTAATGAACTTCTGCTTGTTTGAATTTTGTTAACTTGACTGTTATCTTCAGGAGAGGGTCTCCACTAAGAAGCTAAAAAGGGAAAGAAAGAAAAGCAATTATGTTTTTTCCCCTGCAGCCTGTACAAACACATACACACCAAGGTGAGAAATACCTTTCTTCATTAGTACCATCTGGGTGAATATGTAATGTTTTGTGTGGCTAAGACCTAGGGCAAACATGAATAAGTTAGGAAAAATGCTATAGAAAGAGGAAGAAAATAAGGAGAATGAAGTAAAAGAGAACAGGAGAGAAATAGCAAATTGAGTAAAAAGGGAACAGTAGAGCATTGTCAATTCCAGTAGGATTTGTAATCCAGTAAACCAAATACCTAGTTTGCTTATCTCATGAAAAATATAATTCAGATTAAGCAGAATGTAGTTCACGTGATATATGATTATTTAAATAAATGTAATTTCAAGAAGGTATGACAAATACTCACCCTTTTGAGAGATTCAGTTCTTTCTAACATTGGTCTCATGAGACTATTTAAACATAAAGATATTTATGCCTGTTAAAAGAGATTCACTGGACCTATCTTATAAAGTCAGGAGGCTAAAGTACAGAGCTGTATTTTGGGTTTCCTTCATCTAGGAGTAGCCAGAGTCAAAAAAGTCTTCTTAAACTTTGTTAAAAAGTGTGAACCATACAACAATATGTTTATTTTAGTATAATCCCTTTACTTCTTTTTCACTGAATCTAAAGTGTGTTTAATTTGCAATGCTATTCAACACCTGAGGGAAAAGTCGAGCAAAGGCCACTAGCATTATGTGTGAAATGCTCACCCTTAGTCACCAGAGGAAAGAAGAGGTTAACATGGTCACAGAGGAACACATGGTATGGATGAATTTCTAAAAACTCAGTTTCTGGAAAAGAGCTGTTATGGGGAGGTGGAGCAGGAGATTTTCTTCATTTAGAGGAAAAGCTGACACTTGCCCCAGTAATTCAGTGTTGTGTCAATTTCCCTAGTATGATACAATCGTGTCATGAATCTCTTCTGCCTTAGCATTGTGGGGCTAAATGAAAACAGAAGAAAGGGAATTCTTTGTTGTTCCTTTGTTTTGTTTTGTTTTTAGAATGGTCTTAGGCCAATTTTTACCTTAGGGATCTTTCCATATTCAGGAAAATAGTCAAATTATAATAAATCTCCTGATTATTTTGACAAAGTTGGACTTGATTCAGTATTTTTAACAATAATTGAAGGTATTCATCGGTGTCCTATCTGCAGCCACCTTTTTGTCAGTAATTGCACAAATCATGACCATTAGCCAATTCACTAAATAAATCATCATTTACAACTCTATGAATAAATGGAATGTGTACATAAAAATGACCATTTGAGAAGTAAGGATTATTATCTGTTAATTAGGATTATTGACTTGGTACACAAACAAATAAAATAAGTAATCTCAGCTATAAAAGGAACATAATAAATAAAAGGGAATAAAATAAACATGTAATAAATATAAAAGGTAATAAATATATAATAAAATATTTACATAAAAGGAATAAATAGAAAAGGGAATCATGTAAGTATATAATATGAATAATAATAAAAACAAATGAAATAAATAGGTATTAAAATATTAATTATAAAAGGGAATAAAATAGTCTCGGATAGCTACAAAAGGGAAAATCTCTTTTCCAAAGAATTTTATATCCAATTAGAAAATTAGAGAGGAACAATCATATGTAGGGTTTTAAAAATCATATCAATGTAATTATATGATTCTGATTTAATCACAAAATAAATAATTATCTTTTCTAGGAAAACACCTACAAAAAATGTTTATTTTATTTCTGAAATGCAACAGACAACTTTTCAATATGCAGGTATCCATTATCACACACCCTTCATAATACACAGAAAATAGAATAATTAGCTGCCTTTCATATTAACATAGGAGTTGACTGACCAGATTTTCAGTATCATCCCATCTCTGATGACACCATTCATCAAACATTGTTATCATCAGCTTCAAGTGGTGTTGCTTAAGGCTCACATGCCAAGTGCCTTTAACACTAACTTGTGATAATTCAACTTTTGTAAATTGCTAACATAGCAATTTACAATTAGTTCAGAATAGCTTTTAAAAATCTGAATTAAATGAATCAAGTTTTACATTTCTGTGTAAGTTCACCCCGTATAGGTGCCTTTCATTAACACACTATATTAGATTGTATTATTACCAGAAAATATTCAGTGTTCCTCTCTGGGGAAGATTTATGCTTCCCCACTACAGTGTTTTTAGGATTGCATATAACTTACTTTGGCCAATCACAAATGAGCAGAAATGAGACACTCCAGAGCAGAAACTTTTAGGAGCCAGGGAACAGTTTTCATGAACACTTCTTTCTGTTTGACCTTGGAAAATGATCTAGATAGATGCTGTCCCATCAGCATGGGTTTATAAGTGAAGACGACATGCAATTGAGTTGTAATAAACATGTAGTATACATGAAAAATACATCTTACTTCTTGTAAACCCCTCAGATTTGGAAGTTATTATGCAGTTATAACCTAGACAAATCTGATTAGTACACCACATAAATTAATGGATTAGGATATGTGTATCTTTACCTGGGCACAGGCAGTACCACCAGCAGAAAATGAACATTTATTTACAGGGGAGCTCTGAGAGTGTTACAAGAAAATGAAATTGTTACTAGCTGTGTTAGTTAAATCAATAAAACAAAGGATGCATACATTAAATATTTCTCCCTATTTCTCAATTTATCTTATTCTTGTTTTTTTAATTGCATTTTTGTTCTTGTTTAAATTTATTCAACATATGCTTAAATACCTTCTATGTAATCCTATTTACAACAAATTCTACCATGTTCATTGTACTACCATATCATATTCCAAAGTAGTTACACTTCAATTTCTTTTGTTGTTCACATATTGATGCCTATCCATTTATTTCTAATTATTCTCTATTATAATCAAAATTATAATAAGCTTTCTTGTACTTTCTCCCTATTCTCTATGCATGTGTAGATAATATGAGCAGGTAATGAAATTTTCTATTAAAAGGAAATTTAAATTAAATATTACAAAATGCTTCCACTATTTCCCTCTAAAATGAATATAGATATTTACACTTCCAAGAACCGAGAGGATCCTTTATTTACCATACATTTTTCCAAACATGTAGTACTTTCCAATCTTTATTTTACAAATATATGGGTAAGAATTAATACCTTATTGTTTTTATTTGCAGTGCTGCAATCAGTAGTGATTTTGAGAAATTCTTAAAGTATTTATTGCTACTGTGTTTTCCTTTATGTATCAGTTGAGTATTTTGTAGTGGGTATTTGTCATTTCCTTTTGCTGTTTACAATTTATTTTGTGGGAAATATGTAGTGATGATCATTGATCATTCATCTGATTCATGGCATATAATTACTACAGATCATTACAAAATTTCTTTCCTTTATTTTTCATTTTGCTTGTGCCCTTAGGCTTTCACACTACTATGTTTGACATATGCTTGCATACGTATGTGTCCTCATAAAATAATGTTGTCCATTTCATGTTGAGTGTTTATGTGTTCTAATAAACATAAAATATATGGTTCTATAGATTTTATAGCTTTCATAGTTCATCAAACACTGTCTTTTCGTTACTGTACATATTTCTAATTTATTGTTTCTAGCTACTGTGTCATTCCAGGATATACATCCACATCTTATATTTGCAAGTCAGTTTTATTTGCTATTCCTGTGCATGACACATATGGCCAGGGGTGTGTGTTTCTCTACAGCAAATACTCAACATCTAACTGCTGCATTGTAAGGTAGACACAGACTTAATATTATTAAGTACTGTCATACTGTTTTCTAAGTAAGCTATTACCATTTATGTGTCAACCAGCGGTACCTACTTGGATCGGTTTTCCCATATTCTTAATGATAATTTATATTATTTGACTGTTTTTTTGGCCAAAATTTCATATTTTGTGAAATATACTTGTGTTATTAGTTCATGGTATTCTGCTACTATCTTGTCTCTTTATCATTTGGTTTGCATTTACGTGGTAGTTTTTTGCCTGTCTTTTATTTATATTCTTGATTTCCCTGAAAAAGAGATTTCTTCCTCATATACCTTCAAGGTCTCCATCTGCCTTATTTGTTAACCTAAGGAAGTAGAGTAACAAATTCAGTTACTAAGTTTGGGAAAAATAGCAGGGAAAAAGGGCGACTCTACTCTACTCTTTTAAGACACTTGAACCCATGAGGGCCAAGCAGAAGGGGAGAAGAATGGTGAAGGAGAAGTCTTGCCCCAGTCCCACATTGGACTCTCAGTCTTCAATCTATACTTGTAATTTTACCTACCTCTCCACTGTTTGATATCACAGATTGGGAAGGGATGATAAGTATTAGTTGCTGGAAGTCTTTAGAGTCCTTAATAATGGGGCTAAAAATATTGAGAAACAAAATTAAAAATAGTGGAATTCAGGAGTGCACAGCATTCACACAGAGAAAATTTCATGAAGACTGGAGCACGATGCTGGGGCTTGTACTTTATTTTTTGATAGATGATTTAATTTCTTACATGGTTTGAGAAGGTTACATTGGCCTAAAGGGAGGAGGTTCTTATGTTTGTAAGATTTTTTCAATACTAGAGTGAGAGATTTTAACCTAGCCATAGGGTATTTTGATCTTGGCTGCTTAATACAGATCAAAGAAGCTTCATCCATAAATGATTCTCTTTATAGTGAGGAAGAAATACAAGTTAAGGCATAATGACCACAGAAACCCAAACAAAATGAGTGTTCATAAAGGCAGGATTTCAGGAAGCCAGATACCATAGCTTATTTTTCAGGCATAGATTTTCCTAAACATGCTTGGCTAAGGCAAAGCATTAGCGTACAAAGAAGAAAAGTGTTTACATGCCCTGTAAGCATCAAGGGGCAAAATGATATCTGATTCCGTTACATTTTGAAGCACCTGCATTTCTTCTGTTACAGAGCAAAACTGAGTTTTATTTTTAATGTGCACACGACAGGCCAAGAAAATGAAAGGAGGAAAATGGGCCATGCAAACTGCTGTTAAAGAGAACATCAGATAAAGGGCAGATGATTTCATTATTATATGGGAAACACCCTTAAAGACAGCAAAAAACTACCATGTGGTTATAGAATATATGTATACATATGCAATTTTAAGATGGAAGATAATATACAATAATTAAAGTAACATTAAGTGTGGTCAACGTGATAGAGTTACTGAAGATGTAGATACATATACCTTGTTTGTGCTCTGTGAGATGCTGGAAAAATTATAGAATTAAGCCTATTATAAGGCACAAATAGATGAAAATTATGAATGAGATCTCAGGAAAGATAATTATATATTAAGTGTATGCCTGGTTGGACCAATGGAAAAAAATATTTCATTGGTGGTATTACCAACTGAGTGAGAAAAAGGTAGACAGAATTGATTTGAATAATAGATAATTCTAGGAGAAACATAAGGAATTGATTTCATATTACTTATAATGAGAGGCACCAACATATCAAACCTGGAGAGAATGTCAGAAAAACAAATGTCCGAATCAGATAGAAAAGAAAAGTAAAAGAAAAAAGTTACTCAATTCCAGCAACCAATTGGAATTCCTGGGACCCAAGCTTCAGAAACATTTGACTAAACTTCAGCTCAATAATCTATTAAGGACAATCCTACAGTAGAAATAAATGTGAGGATAAGGAAGAAACCTTCCTCAGTTTAACAGATATAGAAATTCTGTAGCAAAAGGTAGAGAAAACATCATTGTGGACACAGAACTCAAATGTGTTATCTCAAGAGATGATGGAGAAACGTCGCCAGATGGGGCCAGGGTGAGGCAGATCTGAGTCCCAGAAACACAGAACATAAGAGGAGATGAGGCTGGGTGTGGTGGCTCATGCCTGTAATCCCAGCACTTTGGAAAGCCAAGACGAGCGGATCACGAGGTCAGGAGATCGAGACCATCCTGGCTAACACGCTGAAACCCCATCTCTACTAGAAATATAAAAACTTAGCCAGGTGTGGTGGCGGGAGCCTGTAGTCCCAGCTACTCAGGAGGCTGAGGCAGGAGAATGGCGTGAACCCGGGAGGCGGAGCTTGCAGTGAGCCGAGATCCCACCACTGCCCTCCAGCCTGGGAGACAGTGTGAGACTCTGTCTCAAAAAAAAAAAAAAAAAAAAAGGGAAATGGATATTATGAGGTTCTGATACAGAAAGACAGAAAATAAATTCCCCTCAATTCCCCTCAACAAGGAACTGATGATAATAATTTTTAAATGTTCCTTGATATCAGCATGTCTCTAAACACAACTCTTTGAGAAAGAACGTAATTTGTTTAGACAGATTTTTTTTTTCCCATACAGGAGGTAAATGCATAGTGAAAAAATTGTCAGAGATACCTTATCAGAGGTTTTTTTGTTTTTCCTTTTCTATTTGGGCTTAATTTCACAGGTCATGAATAATGGACCATTAATCTACTATGATGGTCCCTTAACTCTATATCCACTGAATTCTTCCTGTTGTTTTTGGCAACAATACATTTGCCTTGGAGATCTATTCTGGATTTGGGGATTGGTTCTTTCTTTCTCATGACGGCCTTCATGCGTTTAATCTTAACGGTGTCCTTCCTGGTATTCAGAACTTTTGATTTTTTTATTTGGCAATAGTTGGCAAATGACGCGGAATGAAAAGCAGAGACAGAACTTTCAGCCTTGTATTCAGTATGGTTTTTATATTATTTCACTAATATGCTGTCAATTTCAGGCACTTCTGGTAGTAAAATAGAAATTGTCTTCCGTGGTCACTGGGGTATTGCGGAAGACATAGTTGTTGGTATTTGAAGAGCAGTCTCAGGAAGGTGGAGTCCAAGTCAGGTTCTAACAACCTGTCCTGGGGAAAATAGCCTAGTCTTTTAAAATTTAATGGTTAAGAGTAAGACTGGAAAAAAAAAAATAAGTGTAGATAAATAGCTTTTCCTCACTATTACTTCTAATTCAAATGGCTTTTTCCAGGAACCCATTCAACTCCCAGATCTGTTGTTTTTCACAATATATTAAGTTTGTTATTTCTACAGCCCCAAATAAAAGAAATAACAATTACTCTTTTGTGCCAGGTTTCCGAGTCAGAATCCAGGGTTTTCAATCCATTTATATATTTTTTTCTGGTATTACTAGTTTTTCTTTTGAATTATGAGATAGCACCCGATAGTATGGATATACATCCATTTATTTGTTCCTGCGGATCTGTGTTTCCTGTTTCAGGCAGTAAAACTCTAGATAAACAAATAAAATGAAATAAACTGCTTATAGACACTTCTATATAAGATATTTTATGGACATTTGTTTTTATACCCTTTAGGTAAATTTCTAGGAGTAAAATTCCTTAGTCACAGCAGAGATGGATGTTTAACTTCTTAAATGCTATAAATAATTGCAGTTGCTCTATAAATAATTGATACAGTGGTTGTAGGCTCTTGTAATATTTCTGGAAACGTATGAGAGTTTCAATTGCTCCACATCCTTTGCAACATGGTATTATAATTTCTTTTATTTTTAGCTATTCTAGTGCATATGAAGTAGTATCCCATTGTGATTTTAACTTGTATATTTCTGCTGACTAATAATGTAGACCATCTTTTATGTACTTAATAGTCACACACATATACACATACCCACACACCCATACACACGTATTTATGAAAGATCTAATAAAATATTTTATCAATTTCTATATGGGTTGCATAAGATTTTACATGTATAAAAATGCTTTGTAAATAATATGTTAAAATATATTCACCTAGCCTTTGGCTAGAATACATACACATACACACACACACACACACACACACGTAGACAAGTGGTAGTTTTTAATTTTGGAAAAGACCGACTTAGTCATAATTTTCTCTATGTTTTATTTTTACCTACCCAAATTTGCAAAGGTTTTTCTTTGTTTTTTGTTTGTTTATTTCTATAAGTTTATAGCTCTAGATTTTGTGGTACCTTCTATAATCTATTTTTAGATAATTTTTGTATATGATACTATGTATAAATTGAGATTTGTTTTTTTAAGGTGGATATTCAACTTTTAAAGCTATTTTTAGAAATACTGGCTTTTCTTCAATTCATTTACTCTGGCATTGTTTTCCATAAAGTTATTTTGGTACTTTTATCATAAAATATATTGTGCGATCTATTTCTGAATTCTCTATTATTTCATCATTATATATCATTGTATATATAGTGTATATTACATAATATTGTATATAGAGTGTATATTATATATGTAGTGTATATATATTTTGTACTAAATATTTACAGTATGTATATAGTATATATTCTATATGCAATATAATTATGTAATGAAATTACATAATTACTTATCATTATATAGTGTAAAAATAGATACAGTATGTATATAATATATACTCTCTATATAATATAACTATATAATACAATTCTATAATTATATATGTTATATAATATAATTATATAATTATATATTATATATACTATACAAAATAATTATGTAATATATATCACATAATATATTATATATAAATATGTTTACAATAAAACCATGCAATCTCATTTATATTAAGAATTAAAATCAGGCTGAGTAATTTTAATTTGTTAATATCTTTAAAAAGTTTTTAGCTATTTTAGTTCTTTGAATTTGCAAATACATTTTAGATTTCGTTTGTCAATTTCTACCAAATTTATTGCTGATGTATAGATTAGCATGACATTTAATCTACATGTCAATGAGGAGAGAATTTGCCTTTGAAAATATTATGAGCTTTCTTACACGTGAGCATAAGTTTTTTTCTACTTATTTAGTTATTAAGTTGCTCTTCTTTGTTTCTTTATGGTAAGATGTCCTTGTGCCCCAGTTTAAAATGCATGTAAATCAGTGATAATATCATTTTTTTATGCTTCAGAGAGTGAGCAATACCTTTTAATGAGAGAGGATGACTACTTTTTTCAGTCTGTTACCTGGGTATGATGTATGATGTTGAAGTTTGGGGTATGAATGATCCCATCACCCAGGTACTGAGCACAAATCTTTATATGTTGAAAAGCATTTAATTAACTTTAAACACATATTAATCGTAAAATATGCCCAACACTCCAGTTATTATCATAAACATTCTTACTACAATATCATTTTTCTTACTCTTCACAATCAACGACTTAAATGCTAAATACAAACAAATTATAATGCACTGCCGAGAATTAAATGGTAACCTTAGAGATTGATTAGACTGAAAATGTCTAAATGATACAAAAGAATTTGTGCCTGGTATTTCATAGAAAGTACAACACAAAGTCATCAGGCCAAAATTTCATTACTTTTATAAGGACACTAGCTAATTTGTAGAATATATTATGTAACTTCTTAGACTTTAGAGAGTGAATGATAACTTGTTTTTTTTTTTTTTTTGAGATGGAGTCTCGCTCTGTCGCCCAGGCTGCAGTGCAGTGGCCAGATCTCGGGTCACTGCAAGCTCCGCCTCCCGGGTTCACGCCATTCTCCTGCCTCAGCCTCCCGAGTAGCTGGAACTACAGGCGCCCGCCACCTCGCCCAGCTAGTTTTTTGTATTTTTTAGTAGAGACGGGGTTTCACCCTGTTAGCCAGGATGGTCGCGATCTTCTGACCTCGTGATCCGCCCGTCTCGGCCTCCCAAAGTGCTGGGATTACAGGCTTGAGCCACAGCGCCCGGCCGTATGATAGCTTTTCAAGAGAGAGAAGGACTATTTTTTTTTTTCAGTTTTTTTCTTTTCAACTTTTATTTTAGATTCAAGGGTACATGTGCAAGCTTGTTACCTGGGTATATTGCACGATGCTGAAGTTTGGGCTATGAAAGATCCCATCACCGAGGTATTGAGCACAGTACCCACTAGTTTTTCAGCCCTGGCCCCATTCCCCCCAGGTAGTCCCAGGGTCTGTTGTTACCTTACCATCTTCATGCCCATGAGTAGTGAATGTTTAGCTCCCAATTATAAGTGATAACACGTGGTATTTGGGTTTCTGTTCCTGTATTAATCTGCTTAGGTTAATGGCATGCAGCTGTATTCAAACTGCTGTAAAGGATAAGATTTCGTTCTTTTTGATGCCTTTGTAGCATTCCATAATATGTATGTATCACATTTTCTTTATCCAAACCACTGTTGGTGGGCACATAGGTTGATTCTATGGCTTTGTTATTGTAAATAGTGCTGCAGTGAACATCAGAACACATGTGTCTTTTTGATAGAAAAATATTTTTTCTCTTGAATGTATACCCAGTAATGGAATTCCTGGGTCAAAAGGTGGTTGTGTTTTAAGTTTTTTGACATTTTCCACGTTGTCGTCTACAGTGGATGAACTAATTTACATTCCCACCAACAGTGTACACGTGTTCCCTTTTCTCCACAGCCTACCCCACATCAGTGTTTTTTAAATTTTTTAATAATAGCCATTCCGACTAGTATGAGATGATGTCTTATTTGGTTTTGATTTGCATTTCTTGCATGATTAGTGATGCCGAGCATTTTTTCACCTTTGTTGGACATTTCTATGCCTTCTTTTAAGAAATTTCTGTTCATGTCTTTTGTTCATTTCTTAGTGATGTTGTTTTTGCTTGTTTAATTAATTAAGTTCCTTACAGATTCTGAATATTAGCCCATTGTCCAATGCATAATTTTTGAATGTTTTTTGTTTCTCTAGGTAATCTGTTTACTCTGTTGATAGTTTCTTTTGGTGTGCAGAAGATCTTTAGTTTGATTAGGTACCACTTGTCAATTTTTGTTTTTGTTGCAATTGCTTTTGAGAACTTAATCATTACTTATTTCCCAAGGCCCTTGTCCAGAATGGTGTTTCCAAGGTTTTCTTCTAGGTTTCCTATAGTTTGAAGTCTTACATTTAAATCTTTAATTCACCTTGAGTTAATTTTTGTATATGGTGAAATGTAGGGGTCCAGTGTCATTCTTCTGCATATAGCTAGCCAGCTCTTTCAGCACCATTTATTAATAGGCATTCCTTTCCTTATTGCTTATTTTTGTCAACTGTGTCAAAGCTTAGATGACTGTAGTAGATATATGACTCTATTTCTGGGTTTTATATTCTGTTGTATTGGTCTAGGTGTCTGTTTTGTACCAACCAATACCATGCTGTTTTTGTTATTGTAGCCTTAAAATATAGTCTGAAGTTGAGTAGTTTGATGCCTCCAATTTTGTTCTCTTTGCTAAGGATTGCTTTGGCTATTCAGGCTCTTTATGGTTCCATATGAATTTTAGAAGCTTTTATTCTAATTCTGTGAATAATGACATTGGTAGTTTGATAGGAATAGTATTGAATCTGTAAATTGCTTTGGGCAATATGGTCATTTTAACAATATTGATTCTTCTAATCCATGAGCATGAAATCTTTTTTTTCATTTTTTTGGTGTCATTTCTGCTCCCTTTAGCAATACTTTTTAGTAGATATCCTTCACCTCCTTGGTTAAATATATTCTCAGGTATTTGTGTGATTTTGTGTGTGTGTGGGGGGGGCAATTGTAAATGGGATTGAATTATTGATTTGTCTCTCAGCTTGAATATTGTTGGTGTATAGAAGCACTACTGAATTTTTTATATATATTTTATGTCCAGAAACTTAGCTAAAGTCATTTATCAGTTCCAGGAACCTTTTGAAAGTCTTTAGGGTTTCTAGGTGCAGAATCTTATCGTTAGTTAAGATAGTTTGACTTTCTCTTTTTATATTTGCCTCCCTTTTCTCTTTATTTCTTTCTCTTGCCTGATTGCTCTGGCTAGGACTTTCAGGTTTATGATGAATAGGAGTGTGAGAATAGGTATCCTTGTCTTGTTCCAGTTCTCAAGGGGAATGCTTCCAGTTTTTTTGCCTGTTCAGTATGATCTTGGCTATGGGTTTTTCATAGATGGCTCTTATTTCTTTGAGTTATGTTTCTGTGATGCTGTATTAGTCCATTTTCATGATGCTGGTAAAGACACAGCCAAGACTGGGCAATTTACCAAAGAAAAGAGGTTTAATGAACTTACAGTTCCACATGGCTGAAGAGGCCTGACAATCATGGTGGAAGGTGAAACACACATCTCACATAGCAACAGACAAGAGAAGAGGTCTTGTGCAGGGAAACTCCCATTTTTAAAACCATCAGCTCTTGTGAGATCCACTCACTATCATAAGAACAACATGGGAAAGACCCACCCCCATGATTAAATCACCTCACACAAGGGACCTCCCACAACACATGGGAATTGTGGAAGTTATAATGCAAGATAAGATTTAGGTTGGGACATAGCCAAACCACATCAGATGCCTAATTTTGGGGGGATTTCCATGTTGAAGGGATGTTGGATTTTATTTAAAGATTTTTTCCACTTCTATCAGTATGATCACATGGCTTTTGTTTTAAATTTTGTTTTAGTGGTGAATTATGGTTATTGATTTACATATATTGAAACAGACTTACATCCTAGGAATGTAGTCTGCTTGATTATGGTAAATTAACTTTTGGGTATTCTGTAAAATTCTGTTTGCTAGTATTTTGTTGAGGATTTTCGTGTCTATGTTCATCAGGGATATTGGCCTGTAGTTTTCTTTTCTTTTTTTTATTGTGTCTTTACCTGGTTTTGGTATCAGGGTGATTCTGGCTTTGTAGAATGAATTAGGGTAGAGTTCCTTCTTGATTTTTTGAAATAGTTTTGGTAGGGTTGATGCCAGGTCTTCTTTGTACATCTTGTAGTACTAGGCTGTGAATACATCTGGTCCAGGGCTTTTTGTCACTGGTAAGGATTTTTTAGTGATTTGATTTTGGAACTTGATATTTGTCTATTCAGTATTTTAATTTTTTCTTATTTAATATTGAGAGATCATTTCCAAGAATTTACCTATTTCCTCTAGTTTTTTTGTTTGTTTGTTTCTTTTTTTATGTGCATGGAGGTGTTTACAATAGTCTTTGATTATCTTTGTATTTCTGGGGGATCCATTGTAATGTCACCTTTGTCATTTCTGATTGTGCTTCTTTGCATTATCTCTCTTTTACTCTTTGTTAATCTAGTTAGTAGTTTATCTTTTCTTATTATTCTTTCAAATAACCAACTTTTGGTTTTATTGATTCTTTTATGCTTTTTGGGGACTTGATTTCATTCAGTTCCACTCTCATTTTAGTTTATTTCTTCTCTTTTGCTAGCTTTGGGGTTATCTGTAATTGGTTTTCTAGCTCTTCCAGGTGTGATTTAGATCACTAATTTGAGATCTTTACTTTTTGAGGTAGGTATTTAGTGAAATAAACTTTCTCTTAACACTGCTTTTGGTGCATCTCAGAGATTTTGGGTTGTGGTGTCTCTGTTTTTATTTATTTCAAATAATTTATTTTATTTCTGCCTTGATTTTATTGTTTGCCCAAAACTCCTTGAGGAGTAAGTTGTAAAATTTCCATGTAATTGCAAAATTTTGAGAGATCTTCCTGGTATTTTTTTCTATTTTTATTTCACAGTGGTGATATCTCCTTTATCATTTTTATTGTGTCTATTTGATTCTTCTCTCTTTTCTTATTTGTTATTCTGGCTAGCAGTCTATCTATTTTGTTAATATTTTCAAAAAACCAGCTCCTGGATTCATTGATTTTATGAAGGGTTTTTATGTTTTGTCTCTATCTCCTTCAGTTCTGCTCTGAACTTAGTTATTTCTTGTCTTCTGCTAGTTTTTGAATTTGTTTGCTCTTGCTTTTCTAGTTCTTTTAATTTTGATGTTAGGGTGTCAATTTTAGAGCTTTCCTGCTTTCTGATGTGGACATTTAGTGCAATAAATTTCGTTCTAAACACTGCTTTACTGTGTCCCAGAGATTCCAGTACATTGTGTCTTTGTTCTAATTGGTGTCAAATAAGTTATTTATTTCTGTCTTAATTTCATTATTTACCCAGTAGTCATTCAGGAGCACTTTGTTCAGTTTTCATGTAGGTGTGCGGTTTTGAGTGAGTTTCTTAATCCTGAGTTCTAATTTGATTGCACTGTGGTCTGACAGACGGTTTGTTGTGATTTTCATTCTTTTGCATTTGCTGAGGAGTGTTTTACTTCTAATTATGTGATCAATTTTAAATGGATACAAAATCAATGTGTAAAAATCACAAGTGTTCCTATACACCAATAATAGACAAACCAATAAGAGAGCCAAATCATGAGTGAACTCCCATTCACAATTGCTACAAAGAAAATAAAATGCCTATGAATACAACTTACAAGGGATGTGAAGGACCTCTTCAAGGGATGTGAAGGACCACAAACCATTGCTCAAGGAAATAAGAGAGGACACAAACAAATGGAAAAACACTCCAGGATCATGGATAGAAAGAATCAATATCATGAAAACGGTCATACTGCCCAAAGTACTTTAAATTTCATATGGAATCAAAAAAGAGCCCATATAGCCAAGACAATCTGAAGCAAAAATAACAAAGCTGGAAGCATCATGCTACCTGACTTCAAACTATACTACAAGGATACAATAACCAAAACAGCATGGTACTGGTACCAAAACAGATATATAGACCAATGAAACAGAACAGAGTTCTCAGAAATAATACTACAAATGTACAACTATCCAATCTTTGACAAACCTGACAAAAACAAGCAAAGGAGAAAGGATTCCCTATTTAATATATGGTGATGGGAAAACTGGCTAGCCATATGCAGAAAACTGAAACTGGACTCCTTCATTATACCTTATAAAACAATTAACTCAAGATGGATTAAAAGACCATAAAAACCCTAGAAGAAAACCTAGGCGATACCATTCAGGACACATGCATGGGCAAAGACTTCATGACTAAAACACCAAAAGCAATAGCAAAAAAAGCCAAAATTGACAAATGGTACGTTGTAAAACTAAAGAGCTTCTGCACAGCAAAATGCACTATCATCAGAGCGATCAGGCAACCTACAGAATGGGAGAAAGTTTTTGCAATCTATTTATCTGACAAAGGGCTAATATCCAGAATCTACGAAGAATTTAAACAAATTTACAAGAAAAAATCAACCCCATCAAAAAGTAGGCAAAGGATATGAATAGACATTTCTCAAAAGAAGACATTTATGTGGCCAACAGTGATGATGAAAAAAAGCTCATCATCACTGGTTATTAGAGAAATGCAAGTCAAAACCACAATGAGATACCATCTCACACCAGTTAGAATGGTAACCATTAAAAAGTCAGGAAAGAATAGATGCTGGAAAGAATGTGGAGAAATAGGAACACTTTTACACTGTTGGTGGGAGTGTAAATTAGTTCAACCATTGTGGAAGACAGTGTGATGATTCCTCAGGGATCTAGGACCAGAAATACCATTTGACCCAGCAATCACATTACTGGGTTACTCGAAGAATTATAAATCATTCTACTATAAAGACACATGCACACGTATGTTTACTGCAGCACTATTCAAAATATCAAAGACTTGGAACCAACCCAAATCCCCATCAAGGATAGACTGGATAAAGAAAATGTGACACATATACACCATGGAATGCTATGCAGCCATAAAAACAATGAGCTCATGTCCTTTGAAGGGACATGGATGAAGCTGGAAACCATCATTCTCAGCAAACTAATTCAGGAACAGAAAACCAAATACTGCATGTTCTCACTCATAAGTGGGAGTTGAACAGTGGAACACATGGGCACAGGGAGGGGAACATCAAACACTGGAGCCTGTCGGGAGGTGGGGGGCTAAGGGAGGGATAGCATTAGGAGAAACATCTAATGCATGCAGGACTTTAAACCTAGATGATCGTTTGATGGGTGCAGCAAACCTCCATGGCACATGTTTACCTATGTAACAAACCTGCACGTTCTGCACATGTATCCCAGAACTTAAAGTATAATAATAATAATAATAATAAAATAATAATAATCGGATAGTAAATATTTTAGGTTTTGCAAGCCATGTGACCTCTGTTGCAACTACTCAACTCTGCCTTTGTAACATGAAGCTACAAGACCATCTATAAAAAGTTTATTGTCCCCCAATAGAAGTTTATTGACAAAAACAGACAAAGGGCCAAATTTGGTCCTCAGGATGTGACTTGCCAACCCCAGCTCTAGGACAAGCCCAAGAGGATGCAGCCTTTTCCAAGTGACATTTTTTTCTTACAGGACAGGCACCTCCTCCAACCCAGATTTCTATTGCCAATGAGGATGAGAAAGGGAAATGTACTTAGCCTGTGGCAGAAGACAGTTGAGGCATTATCTTTAAAACTGATTATGAAATATGTGAAATATTCATATGTGCTCCTGCTATGAACAGTGGAGTTGTGCTTTCTGTTGATATTTAAGAGTTAGGCTACCATCTTTCAGGTGGTTTTGAGAATGAAAAGTTGATGAGTACCTTGACCAATCTCTTAGTGTCCTTCCTAACATTCACCTTTACTGAGATTTATCAAGGAAGAAAGGGCTACTCAGGCTCAAAAACTCATTCACCCAACAAGCATTTATTGAGCTCTTACTGTATGCACGCACTAGGCTAAATCTTTCATATTTAAAATGATACATTCCAAGAGGTTATCTTGGGTAAGTTGGCTTGGATACCTCTAGTATTGAGGAGCTCACTACCTACACAGGGCATCCTACCTTACAGCTGGACAGTGCTTTGCTCCTCAGAAGTACCTAAACCTCACCAGTATGATTACTCCCTCCAGCCAGTCAAATAACTCTGTACCTCCGCCACACACTGGTACAGAGATAACAGGTGAGAAAATGAGGAAATAGCAAAGAGAGGAACACTGACTGCAGCTCTTCTCACTCCTGATATTTCTAAAAAGCAAACCAAAATCTATTTCACACCCAAGACATCTTGAAACGTTCCCAAACTTGGGCAAAGTTGACAACCGAATTGTAAGGAGCTGCTTCCCATTAAGAAGAGGATATTGGGAAAGAAAATGATTGGAACTCTTTGGTTAAACCTTGGTCTCAGCCAGGCATCGTGACTCAGGCCCATAATCACAGCACTTTGGGGTGATGAAGCAGGCGGATCACTTGAGCCCAGGAGTTAAAGACCAGCTTGGGTAATGTAGCAATATCCCATCTCTACAAAAACTTAAAGACTTAGCTGGAGGCCGTGCGCAGTGGCTCATGCCTGTAATCCAGCACTTTGGGAGGCCAAGGTGGGTAGATCACCTGAGATTGGGAGTTCAAGAGCAGCCTGACCAACATGGAGAAACCCCATCTCTACTAAAAATATAAAATTAGCTAGGTGTGGTGGCGCATGCCTGTAATTCCAGCTACTCGGGTGCCTAAGGCAGGAGAATAAAGAAAAAAAAAAAAAGACTTGGCTGGGCATGATGGCGTGAACCTGTGGTCTCAGCAACGTGGGAGGCTAAGGAGGGAGGATCCCTTGAGCCTAGGAGGTCAAGCCTGCAGTGAGTCATGACTGCACCACTGCCCTCCAGCCTGGGTGACAGAAGAGAGTGAGATCCTGTCTCAAAAAAAACCAAAAACAAAACAAAACAAAAAATCAAATAACTTCGTTTCTAGAAAAGACAAAAGAGAGTCTGGATAGCACAGAGATGAAAAACGCAGGCCTTGGGGTCTGGCAGGTCTGGGTTTGAAGGCTGCTCTTTCCCCCATTAACCGGGGAACCTGGGGCACGTAATTTCTTAGAGGACGCAGTTTCCTCAACTGTAAAACCACATTATAATAGTACAGATTTCGTAGGATTACTGTGGGATGGAATGAGACACACCATCTCTAGTGGCCGCATGGAGCCACGAGCTAGTAGTAAGTCAGCGGATCTTCCAACCTGTCTACTCTCTTACAGCTAAATGGAAGAAGGTACAGAAATCCCACAGAAATGGCTCATAAGTGCCATGTGGGGCTACGGGTTTGAATAAAAGAAAAAAATAAAGTCTGGAGGAAATGGAGGTAGGCAGAGGTCAGGGCCAGGAGGTAAGGGTAAGAAGCACAACTGAGGTACCCAAATGCAGAAGCCACTAGAAGCAGCACCTCCACCCCACCTCTGCAAGAGCCTCCAATAAATACTTGGCTGCATCACAGGCTTCACCTCTTCCTGCCCACACGACTGCAGGATCCTGTTCTCAAGCTGCAGTCTGCAGGGAGGTGCAACCCACAAATAAGTTACAAAATTCATTCCAATGGCCACAGCCAACAATGGATAAAAATGAAACTAGAATAGAATAGGTCAGAGTGCATAGCACATCTGGGGGAAGTACTGTATTTTGTTAAATGTTTTCAGTAATATGCACATGTGTATACCTGCTTATGCCATCTAGGTCTGGATACACGCGCACTCACATAGACTAGAATCCACAACGTCAGCATGCAGTGTGCAGAGTGTAAGGTAAGTGTAAGTACTGGTCGGGTGCAGCAGCTCATGCCTGTAATCTCGGCACTTTGGGAGGCCGAAGTGGGAGGATTTCATGAGAACAGGAGTTCAAGACCAGCCTGGGCAATATAAGGAGACTGTCTCAAAAAAAAAAAAAAAAAAAAAAGAAAAAGGTTAAACAAGGAGTAAGCAATATTCAGATAAACCTTTCTATTATTATATATGTATACACAATGCATATATCCATACATTCACACATACACACATATGTACATATGTATGTCTATACATATTTTGTTAAATTGGTTTTTGGTTTTGCACATACGCATATGCACACACGCAGTAGAACATGGGCTTCTTGCTGTTACAGTCAGGAAGATTGAAGTTGCTGTCTAACGCACCCTTCAGGAGGGGCTCTCAGAGCTCCTAGAGTCCCTGACAGGGGAAAGCTGGCAGTTCCACTGTGGCCCCACCGTGCTGCCAGGGAGAGTGGACGGGGCAGGAGAAGCCAGTCAGCAAGGGCTTTCCCTGTGGAGAGCAATGGGGTATTCATTTATTTCCTAAGAGGCGAGGGCATAAAATTAATTCTAAATGTAACAATTAAATCTCAATTAAAAAGTCAATTTTAAAATGTGAAAAAAAGTTTCAGATTTTTAATCAAAATTCAGTGGGAACAACAGTTTACACGGGCTGATAAATATTCAGTCTAAAATATATTTTACCACTTGTCCTTAACTGAATTTCTCTATCTAACTGAAGATGATTATATTATAGACATATTTCACTTCGATTCATTATGCTTCACAGATATTGTGCTTTTTACAAACTGAAGGGTTGTGGGAACCCTGAGTTGAGCAAGTCTATCAGTGCCATTTTTCCAACAGCATATGCTATCTTCATGTCTCTGGGTCACATTTTGGTAATTCTTGAAATATTTCAATTTTTTCATTATTATTATATCTGTTATGGAGATCTGTGATCAGTAATATTTGATTAATACTGTAATTGTTTTGGGGCATCACAACCTGTACCCATATAAGAAGGCAATTTTAATTGATAAATATGGTGTATTTTCTGACTGGTCATTCTCCAACCTCTCTCCCTCTCCTTGGGCCTCCATACTCCCTGAGAAACAACAATAATAAAATCAGGCCAATTAATAACCATACAATGGCCCTGAAGTGTTGAAATGAAGAGCTGCATATCTCTCACTTTAAATCAAAAACTAGAAATGATTAAGCTTAGTGAGGAAGGCATGTTGAGAATCGAGGTAGGCTAAAAGTTAGGCCTCTTCACCATATCTAAACAGCTAGCCAAATCATGAATGCAAAGAAAAACTTTTTGAAGAAGATTTGAAGTGCCACTCTAGTGAACACATGAATGATAAGAAAACAAAATGCTTTATTGCTGATATGGAGACAGCTTTAGTGTTCTGAATAAAAAAATCAAACCAGTCACAACATTCCTTTAAACCAAAGCCTAATTCCAAGCAAGACTCTAACTCTCTTCAATTCTATGATGGCTCCAAGAGGTGAAGAGGCTGCAGAAAAAAAAGTGTGAAGGTAGCAAAGTTTGATTCATGAGTTCTATGGAAAGACGCCATCTCCATAACATAAAAGTTCAAGGTATAGCAGCAAATACTAATATAGAAAGTTATCCAGAAGATATAGCTAAGATAATTAATGAAGGTGGCTACGCTAAGTAAGATATATTTAGTGTAGATTAAACAGCTTTTGATTGGAAGAAGGTGCCATCTAGGTCTTTCATAGCTAGAGAGGAGAAGCCAGTGGCTGGCTCAAAGCTCCAAAGGTTAAGCTGACTTGCTTCTTAGGGGATAATGTAGCTGGTGAACTGAAATTGATGCCAAGGCTCCTATAGTATTCTAAAAATCCTGAGGTCCTGAACAATTTACTAAATTTTTAGTAAATTTAGTAGAGGTTAAATCTACTTTGCTTATGGTCTATAAATAAAACAACAAAGCCTAGTGATAGCAAATCTGTTTATAGCATGGTTCACTGAATATTTTAAGCTCACCATTGACCCTTCCTGCTCAAAAATAAAGATTTCTTTTAAAAATATTACTGCTCATTGACAATGCACCTGGTCACCCAAGAGCGTTGAAGATGTACAAGAACATAAATGTTACATGCTTACTAACAAAACATCTGTCCTGGAGCTCACAGATCAAAGAGAATTTTTGACGTCAAAGTCTTATTGTTTAATAAATACATTTGGTAAGGCTATATCTGCCATAGATAATTATTCCTCTGATAAATCTGGGGTAAAGTTACTTGAAAACCTTCTGTGATATGGTTTGGCTGTGTCCGCACCCAAATTTCTTTTGAACTGTAGTTTCCATAATCCTCACATGTCATGTGAGGGACCTGGCAGGAGGTAATTTAATCACGGGGGCAGTTATCTTCATGTTATTAATGTGATAGTGAGTTCTCATGAGATCTGGTGGTTTTATAAGGACCTTTTCCCCCTTTTGCTTGACACTTCTTCATCCTGCCATCCAGTGAAGAAGGAAATGTTTGCATCCCCTTCCACCATGATTGTAAGTTTCCTGAAGCCTCCTCAGCCCTGCAGAACTGTCAATCAAACCTCTTTCCTTTATAACTTACCCAGTCTTGGGTATGTCTTTATTAGCAGTGTGATAATAGACTAAAACATTCTGTAAATAACTCACCATTGTGTGTGTCATTAGGAATATTCATAATTCATGGAAGGAGATCAAAATATAACATTAATAAAAGTATAGAAAAGCTAATTTAAATCCTCATGGATGAGTTTGAGGGCTTCAAGACTTCGGTATAGGAAGTCACTGCAGAAGGGGTGTGCGATGGTTAATACTGAGTGTCAACGTGATTGGATTGAAGGATACAAATTATTAACCCTGGGTGTTTCTGTGTGTGTGTTGTCAAAAGAGATTAACATTTGTGTCAGTGGACTGGGGAAGGCAGATCCACCCTTAATCTGGTGGGCACAATCTAGTAAGCTTCCAGCGAAAATAAAGCAGGCAGAAAAACATGAGAAAAAGAGACAGGCCTATTCTTCCAGTCTACATCTTCCTTCCCAGCTGGATGCTTCCTGCCCTCAAACATTGGACTCCAAGTTCTTCAACTTTTGGGAATCAGAGTGGCTCTCTTTGATCCTCAGCTTGCAGACAGTCTACCATGGGACCTTGTGATTGTGTAAGTTAATATTAATAAACTCCCATTTATGTATATAAAGGGGACAGAATAGGATATTAGTTAATATATATATAGAGATATATATCTATATATAGATAAGATGTATCTAACTAATATACATATTAGTTTATATATAGATAATATATAGACAGATAATTAGGTTGTGTGTGTATATATATATAAAATTATTTTTATATATATGTATGAGAACCCTGATGAATACAGGGTGGAAACAGAAAGAGAACAAGAATCAGAAGTGGATTCCTGAGATGTGACTGAATTACCGTAATCTCATAATAAAATTTTGATGGCTGTAGAGATATCTTTATGGATGAGTAAAGAAAGTGGTTTCTTGTGATAGAATATACTCATGGCAAAGACGCTGTGAACATTATTGACATGAGAAGAAGGGATTTAGAATATTATATAAAACTTAGATGATAAAGAAGCAGTATGTTTTGAGAGAATTCACACCAATTTTGAAAGAATTTCTACTGTGAATAAAGTATTAACTGATGCAGCAAACTTTTTTGTTGTCTTATTTTAAGCAATTGCCACAGCCACTTCAACCTTCAGCAACAAGCAAGTCAATAGTCAGCAACATGGTGACCAGACCATCCACCAACAAAAAGATCACAATTTGCTGAAGGCTCAGGTATGAGAATTGCTTGGCAATAAAGTGTTTTTTATTCAGTTGTGATCATTGCTTTTTAAGACACAATGCTACTGCACACAATAGATTACATTACTGTGTAAACACAACTTTTATATGCACTTGGAAACCAAAACATTCACTTTATTGCAGTGGTGTGAAATCAAGCTCACAATGTTGACCAGGTATGCTTATACAAGATTTACTATTGCACTTTCTGGCACATCACCCATAAAATTCCTGTTGAGTTTCTTTGCGTTTATAAAGTATTGGGCTTGTTCACATAAAAACTAGTTTTCTTTTTTACAAGCACATTATCTGTTCAAACTTGCAACAAAAATACTTATAGGGATACCAACCTTAAATTGAAAACAAATACCATTTTCTTATATTAATAAAACAACATAGCAACATTCTTATTAGAAAGAAACCAAGGAAATGATTTTAATACTCGTCACTAATTTTTAACAGTCATAACCATCTCAACATAAAATGAAACATATGTATGAGTTATAAAACTATAAAGGAGGCACGTAATTTTTCTTTCTATACAATAAAATCATCTGATAATCCAGTATAGTTAATCAGAAAAATATATAGAAGAAATCAATTAGTAAAGTGGTCAAATCCAATCTTTGTTACTGAGCGTAATATTTTGCTAGATTTGCCATATCAAAATAGCACAAGTTAGGTGTTCTAAACAGAAACTTATCATCTCACAGTTCTGTACCTTTTGATCAACATCTTCCCAACCCTCCCTCCAAACCTAACCACTGGACTCTCCTCTGGTAACAACTATTGGACTCTCTATTTCTAAGGGATCAACGTTTTTAGAGTCAACAAATGAGTGAGATCGTGTAATTGACTTTCTGTACCTGATTTATTTCACCAGAAGTTATTAATGTTGATGAATTTGTGTTTTCACTTTTATCTTTAATGATTTTTATGTCCACAATTTGTCTTCTCTCTGTTGAACCCCAAAGACTGTGAATATGTTGATCACTACATGATTTTAGAAACTTTATTTCTTTAATTTTCACTTTTAGTCTACGATTAATCTTTATTTTTTGTGACATGAAATAGGAGAGGTTCATATTTTTCCATATCTACTTGATTCAAAACTATTTGATTAGGAGGGTTTCCTTTCACCATTGAATGGCCTGGTTGCCTTTGCAAGAAATTCATTGAACATAAAGGCATGTGGTTATTTCTGAAATGGCTGTTTTGTCAATCATCTATTCTACACCAATAGATAACTGTATAGTATAAGCAGTTTTGCTTCTTTTCTACTCTTTTAAAATTTATCCCTTTCTTATTTTATTATGCTCTGTGCTTTATACTTTTATTTCTTCTAATTACCTTAATGGCTAATATATCCTGCACAATATTGGAAAGAAGTAATGAGAATTGGGGAGTAGATATTAGTATTTTGGGGGGGCAAATATTTCAATATTTCACCATTGAACACAAGGTTATTTTTAGGATTTTTATATAGTCAAACATTATTTATTCAAGGATATTCCCTAAATTAGTGTATATTTATAATAGGCTTATAAATTAAGTAATACTGAATTTCCAACCATGTTTTTCAAAATTATTTTGGCTTCCCTACATATTTTGTTTTCCAATACAATTTCTAGAATAAACTTACAAATTCCTACAAAAGAGACTTTTGTAATGTTGACCAATATTGTAGTGACCATTTTATTTCAAAATTTTCAGAATTTTATTATTAACATTATTGAGTATTATAATCTATACACATAGCATATTCCTCTAATAATTTAGGTCTTTCTTCATTTCTATTAGCAATCTTTGTGGTTTTCAGTATTGAGAACTTAAATATTTCTCTTACACTCATTCCTATTTTATAGCAATTAAAATATTTTAACAGAACCATTTTATTGTATACTTTTTTCTAGTGGGTTTGCTACTTGCATATCAAAATGCAATTGGCTTTTTTCTATGTTAACTGGTACCCTACAAGCTTGGTCCATGTGTATATATATCTATATATTTTTTATACTAGTAGCTATTTTATATATTCTTTAATATTATTTATGTAAACAGACACATTCTGAGTATAAGCAGTTTTGTGCTTCTTTTCTAATCTTTTTAAATTTATCTTTCTTATTTTATTATGCTCTATGCTTTATACTTGTATTTCTTCTAACTAACTTAATGGCTAATATATCCTGGATAATATTGGAAAGAAGTAAAGAGAATTGGGGAGTAGATATTGTTGTTTTATTAGTGTTTTTGGGGGGGAAATATTTCAATATTTCACCATTGAACACAAGGTTATTTTTAGGATTTTTATATAGTCAAACATTATTTATTTGAGGATATTCCCTTTAATTCCCAGTTTCCTGATAATTCCTGTAATTTTGTACTTTATTAAAATTTTAAATATCTATTTTTAGAATCACATCTTTATTATGTTAATATGCAAATTCATTTGATTGATTTTCCAAAGATCAACTTAAACTTCTGTTCCTGCAGTGAACTTGTCTTGATCATGATGAATTGAAATATTCATATATTCCATATATTCAGTTGTGAAACCTGTTTATATTTACAAGGAATATGGATCATTAATGTATATTGTAGAAACATGCACATGTATGACTGAGTTACTAAAATTTTATATTTTTTCTTCAGTCAGTTTTGATACATTGTGTTTTGAAAAGAATTCATGTATTTTATCTAAGTCGTTTAAATAATTAGGAAAGTATTACACATGACATTCCTTTAGAATGTGTTTAATCTCTCAAGGATCCATAGTAATATTTTCTTCCCGATAACAGTGATTTATGTATTTTTTATTTTTCCTTAATTATTTCTGCTATGATTTACAAATTTTATTATCTATTTCTGTTTAATATCAGGGTACTCTATAGTCTTAGAATGTAGTTATTATTCCTAAGCTATATTTCTTCTGGGGTTTTAATAGAAATCCTGGGTATTCACCAAGACTTTATAACTTGGCATTATTCAACCTCCAAATTTTTGTTTCCACAGTGACAAACAGTAGCTGTGATGTCTGTTCACCTTTTTGCAGCCATTGTTTTCTACCTGGCGTGGTGAAGTCGTCCCCGTGAATGTTGATTTCTACCTGATTTATTTCAATGCTACAACACACCTACTGATTGTTCTTGAGAGACAAAAAAGCTGTATAGATTTCACCCAATGATGTTTCCTTAGTTTAAGGATCAAATTTTTTCCAGTTTTTGCCGACTTTTGGGGCATTTAGTGCTTTTGATTTACTTTTGGTAATATTGTTTCTAACATAGTGATATTTTTTAAACTATATGCAAATTTTCTATTACCAGAACCAGAATTCACTGGATATAAACTTTCACACTGCCAGTTATCTGACCTGGGTGGAAACAAGAACATTACATTTTTAAAGTTTCAGTAGCTTCTAATTTAGTTTCTAGGGAGGATGTATTTTACTGGCAAAAATCAGCAGCAATAACCTTGGAAAATTGAAAGATGACATTTTAATATTTAAGAGGTAAGATTTAAGATTTCTTAACTATAAGATTATAAGGGACATTCCTTCCAAAATGTTTAGAATTTGTTCAAATATTGAGATAACAAAAAATAATAATAAAAAACAATAACAACCACCAAAGCCCAGATATCTGGTCAGATATTAAATTGAATTAAAGCTGTAACATGACAACTCACATATTTAAACTTTCCATTTAGTTTTTCATCTGTTCCGGTCCAGTTGTAACAAAGAATAAATGGTTCTTTTCTACAGTCATAAAATGCCCCTCAGCTTCAGTCATTGCCTTGAGAAGATACTTAGAAACTGTGCCTTTTATTTTTTGCAAGCAATTCAACACTACTAGAATTACCTTACTCCATAGTCTTCAAATACTTTAACGTACTGTACAATGATCAGTAAGTGTGGTAATTCAATCACTTCACTTTCATTGTACTTTTGTTTATTAAGGTGATCACAAATTGCAATTTAATTATTATGTTTTTGTTTCAGCTAAGATGCCTAAGTACCACCCACTAAGAGTAGAAGAATTTAAAACAACTTCAGGTTTAACATGGACCGACAATCAATAATGAATCGTTTCCATTTCCCTGAAAAATTACCTACAACCTCTTCTGTGGACAATTACTGAAACAGTTGGCATTGGTTTGAAAGAAACAGAAATGACTTGGTGATTTGAACACAAATGTTGTTTGGTAATACAGGAATTATTCAGAAATGATCTTTTGGCAGATAGAGAGGGTAAAAGGAGTTCTTGGTTAGGCTTTTTCTTTTAATAAAAACAACCCCCAAACCGTCTCTTTTCTAACAGAAAAGACAGCTTGAAGGGCTGGGCTGGCAAGCTTTGATATGCAAATGCAGGCCAGTAGAAGCTAGGTTCACTCAATATGGCGATTCCAGTCATGTTCTCCTTGTCACCACTTGTGTCAAGTGTAAGGGCCACCTCCAGATTACAGCAAGTGTTCAAAACATCATGACGACCCACATTTGCTTATTAAATGGCTAAGGTGGGAGGGCCAGTTTTTTTGCGAGCTACCTAAATAACACACGTGGTTATTCCCTGGGCCCTATGCAAACCAGAAACGTCCTCCTCCAGGATCCCAACAGAAGCAACCACTTTTCTGCCGCACACGGGGTTCCTCTCTGTTTCAAGCCCACCCCACCCCTCTCTGTACGGGGGAAGCTGTTTTCTTCTTTCTTTCTTCTTTCTTGCCTATTAAACTTTTTGCTCCTTAAAACCACTCCAACTGTATCTGTGTCGTTAATCCTATCAGTGCGAGACCAAGGACCCCGGTGCTCTTCCAGTCATCAGAGCCACCTCTTTATTTCACAGAAATGTCTGGGATGCTAGAGCTAAAAGATACGGAGCTGCAGCCAAAACCCTACCACAGAAACTGCAGAAACCCTGAATCTGGTTATTTATTTACAGGACAGCTTGCGCTATTGCTTCGTTGCCAGCATCAAACAACAGATACTTTTTCTCTTGGAGAATGCACATGAGTAACCCAGCTGCCCCCGATAACAGAATGTATTCTCTGCTGTGTATCTTTATCACTAGCTTCTAGCTCATAATATGAAATCAGTGCATCTGATGGGCTGAAGTCGTGAAACATGTCCGTGCCTTAGGTGGGACATTAAGTGTGTTAGACAGCTTCTTTCAGATCATGCTGCGGCAGCTACAGCTCCTTCACTTTGAAAAATAATATATTCTTACATACCTTATATGTCAATTTTGTGTTAACTGAGGTTTCCTTTCTTATCTGTTCACAATTCAAGGCCTGGGGTGAAAGAACAGAATGATGCGATATCTGTGAAACCTTTGGCTCTGGCCTTGCATACAGTCACTTCTGCTCACATTTCACTGATATCAAGTTACAAAGCCAAGCATGATGTTAATGGGGCAGGAAATTAAACTCATTCAATAGAGAGGCACTTAAAACAGCTTGACAATAGAAAGAGATGTAAATCTTTTCATAGTGAAAGCAGTAGATAATTGAAAACATTAATAAAATCTACTAAATTATCGTATTTTCTTCTGTGGTCTGAGATGAGCCACACCAATCCTTTTATGGTAGAAATTCAGCAAATATAAAGGAGTATTTCAGATGCTGGGCAACTATGTGATGATAATTGTTCACAATAAATTTTGAGACTCATTTCTTGAAAGATGTACAGTGTTTTAACTTGTTTGGCCTCTTTTGAGTACAAGAATTGTTAGTTGCAAAGTTTGCATTCATAGAGGACGGCAGACTCAGTTTCTAACTGCTCAAATAATGCATTAGTACCCATAAAAATGGTTACCTACTAAGGGATGTATTCTATTCCCCTTTGAAATATTTCATTTTTATGAAACTACCTTCATGGGTTTAGGAAGCAGATCTATAATACTAACAAATATGTTCAACTGGAAGTAAATGAGAAATGATCTGATTAGAAATATAATCTAAATAAAGCCTTACATTAAGCTAATACACCATTTGAAAAAATGCCATAATTTCTTAAAGACTTTCAAAATAACTGTGATCAGACTACTATTGTTCATTATTTTGAGAATAGCTGAATATTTTGTTGAAAGTTACCAATACACTCCAAGAGGAAATGCCCAATAAACTCAAGAAGTGCCCTTGAGAGGAAACTTAATAAAATTCCTTCGTATTGAACTCTACTGAGGAGAGGGTGTTATGCCTGCATGGATGATGCAGACTAAGTTTCACAATCCCCCTTTGATGTGATAGAGAAAAAATCATTACAGACAAATCAGTAGCCAGGATATCTCTTTTCTAGCATAGGAAACTGGGAAATGAATAATATAGACAATTTTTAAAAATAAAGATCTTCTAAAAAGTTTTGTTGATGCAGTACTGTTTTCCCAGTCTGTCTTTGCAAGTCAATAATGAACCTGAAAACATAAAATATGTAGTATACTGGAAAAATAGAGATTGAAAACATTTGTTTAACAAGAAGTTAAAAAGACAGAATGGAATTACTTTACAAAAATTAAAAGACAGTGAAATTGTTTCCCTGGAAAACCTCAAGGTCAACTTTTTTCGAATGGAGGAAGAGGTGTTATGCATTAATTTGCTTCAAAATGCATTGACATGTAAAGTTAAAAGAAGGTAATTTAAGCAGCATTGAAGTGAAACCAATTTAGCAGAATAAGAATCAAGTACTGAGATATTTAACTGAAAAGAGTGTCCTTTCAAGTCAATGAGAAAAGATTTGGCCACTCAATAATTGCTGCTGGATAAATGTTTTTCACTACTTCGAGGAAAAACATCTTCAAACCAGGGCAAAATACATACAAAGAAGGAAAACAACACAATACAAAACAAAACTTAAAGTAAAGCAAAAACCAAATTTATCACCCAAGGTAATGCCAGGAAACCAAAACCATGAGTAAACAGAAAATCTTTATTTTCAAGAAATGGTATGTAGAGAAATGTTAACAAAGAGCTTAAAGGAGAAGAGAGATCTCTTTCAGAAGATAGCTACTACTTCTAAGGCTGAGGGAGCATGAAGAAGGATAGAATCAGAAATTCAAAGGAAGGGCACAAACTCTAAACTCAACTTCAAACCTCGGAGAAGAATGGTGGCCAAAGCACAAGCAGCCTACTTGGGATGATGAAACATGCTGGCAAGTGCAAGCCACAGCTGGTCCCTGCTGAGGAAATGTCCCTACTGAGACAAGCCACAGCTGGTCTGTAGGAAACGTCCCCACTGAGACAAGCCACACAGGTTTGCAGGAACTGCCCACTGTTGACTGATGGAGAACCCTGTTAGTGCCAGCCACAGTGCATCTGCCAGGGCAACTGCAGAGAATGCTACCAGTGCTTTCACCCCTCCCAGCTGAGCCCCTGGTCACTGGGCAAACAGTTTACCTGAAGAAGGAAGGAAAAAAAGAAAATGCTTTTCTCTTGCTCTGGTTTGCAATGTCTTTCCAACACCCTCTATTGGCAAAGGCTAACCTCAATTCATATGGCTAAGAAAAGTGACTACAGAGTTCGTTTCTAAGGTTTCTGAATTATCCTTACAGGTTGGCGTATGTTTGAAATTATTTCGCATGCAAAAATTTGGAATTATTTTTCAAAAGTTGGCGATGAGCAACAGTTAATAAAGCAATATGCAAATATAGAAGCAATCAAAGAAAAATCATAGATTTTTATTCTTACACAAATAAAGTCCGGGTGCAGTGACTCATGCCTGTAATCCAAGCACTCTGAGCAACTGAGGCGGATGGATCACCTAAAGTCAGGAGTTCAAGACCAGCCTGGCCAACATGGCGAAACGCTGTCTCTACTGAAAATACAAAAATTAGCTGAGTGTGGTGGCGCACACCCGTAACCTCACCTATTCAGGAGAGACTTGAACCTGGGAGGCGGAGGTTGCAGTGAGCCAAGATCGTGCCACTGCATCCCAGCCTGGGTGACAGAGTGAGGCTCCATCTCAAAATAAATAAATAAATAAATAAATAAATAAATAAATAAAGAAAGAAAAGAAAAGAAAAAAGAATTCTGTTTTCTAAAAGTCTTCATAAAAATAAATAAAAGGAAAGACTGGGTCATAACAGTGTGGTGTGTGTGTGTGTGCGCGCGCATGTGCGTACGTATTTCTGTGATAGATGAATAATTATAATTTTAGGCAGAGTCCTGACTCCTTGGCCATAAGAAAAGAGAAAGCCCAGCTGGTTAATGAAGAGATACAGATGCTCAATCACTTTGATAATAAGAGAAAAAAACCATTAACAATCTAAGATATCATTTTTGAAGCTCAGTTTTTTGTATATAATACAGAGTTTGCTGACAACTTACGGAGAAATGAGATTGAACATACATCTACTTAGAATTACAATGGTGCAGAAATTTGAGAACAAAATTTGAAGCGTGACTATTTGATTCAGCCATCCTACTTTTTAAAATATTTTCCAAATAATCACAAACATGAACAAGAATATAGGCATAATTCATACTTTGAAATATCTAAAAATAAAAGAGAATCAAAAGATGTATCAAGCAGGTATTTGTTAAATCAAATTACATAACATGCTCTGAAATACTATGAATATAGTCATTTAGGTCAGTGTATTAACAAACAAGGAAAGAAGTCAGTGAAGAAGAGAATGAAAATGGCACATTGAGTAAGATAAAGCGTGTTGGTGTAATAAAAAGTATGCATATGTAAGTTTATTGAATAAGGTTCGAAATAATTCATATTGACCTATTACAATGATTGGCTATTTAAAGAGCAACGGAAATCATACTTTTTACTTTATAACTGCTTAATTACAATTTATTATTTTTGAAACAGTATGAAACTATAACTAAAGCAAAAAAAAAAAAAAAAAGAAATGAATACTAACATATGTACACAGATCCCCAAGATTCACATAGATACAGTGTATATATCAAAAATCAAAGCCACTGGTTTAATGCTATAAAAGTTTAAATTTGTAGGCCGGGTGCGGTGGCTCACGCCTGTAATCCTAGCACTTTGGGAGGCCAAGGGGGCAGATCACGAGGTCAGGAGATGGAGACTATCCTGGCTAACACGGTGAACCCCATCTCTACTAAAAATACAAAAAAATTAGCCTGGTGTGGTGGTGGGTGCCTGTAGTCTCAGCTACTCGGGAGGCTGAGGCAGGAGAATGGCGTGAACCCAGGAGGTAGAACTTGCAGTGCACCGAGATCGTGCCACTGCACTCCAGCCTGGACACAGAGCAAGACTCCGTCCAAAAAAAAAAAAAAGTTTAAATTTGTAAATGTCCTTGTCATTTATAGTACATTAAATACATTAAATATGTGAATATAATTACTCTTTTAAAGAAAATAAATTTGCATTTGAGTAATTTACTCTGTTTTACCCACTTGGGAATTGTTTTGCAGTAATGGACAATAAAACATGCCCAAATCCATGTATATTAATCAATCAGAAATGACTCCAGAGTTGATTAGTAAAGTTTAATGTATTGTTTATTATATGTGGAAAATAAACTTCTATTAATATATTTGTAAATTTAGCCATAATAATCAGTAAAAGATTGCTATACACACTAACATAGTTAATACTGATTAAATCATTTGTCAGAAAAAAGGTTACTGATTTAAGATTACTGTTCATATAAATCACTTTGCATAAAGTTGATACAGAACTTTTTTTATTGTGCCACAAAACACCCAAAAAGTACAAAACACTGGTGGAACAGAAGTGAACTATATTTTTAAAGATGCATAAATGATTTACAGTTGACTTTGGATTATGAAGTCGAACAGAATTTCAATTTGCATAATATTTTTATGCGCCAAAAAGAATTAGAAAATTAGAATTAACCTCGTTACACATTTTTACTAGAAAAAAGAAAACATACCAACTTAATGAGTGGCAAATGAAAATAAATAGTAAAAGATCTGTTCTTTTGTAATGAATTGAGTTTCAATTTCTATTTTATTCAGCCTACACAATTGAACTCCTGATTCCACAATTCCCCTTGCATATTTTTCCAGTTCTAATCATTAATGCCTACTGGTTTTATCTTCAGTATTATCCTTCCACTTTTACCCTTAGTTGTGTTTGGGTAGTTTTTATTTCTTTGTTTGCTAGTTTTTGTTTGATTTTTTTGAGATGGAGTCTCGCTCTGTAGCCAGTCTCTAGTGCAGTGGCGCCATCTCAGATCACTGCAACTTCTGCCGCCTCAGTTCAAGCGATCCTCCTGCTGAGCAGCTGGGACTACAGGTGTGAGCCACCAGGCCCAGCTAAGTTTTTGTATTTTTAGTAGAGACGGGGTTTCACCGTGTTGACCACGATGATCTCCATCTCTTGACCTTGTGACCTGCCCGCCTCTGCCTCCTAAAGTTTTTTTTTTTAATTTACTTATTTTTCATTAGCTTTTCCTCTCTCCATATCCAGTCTTCATAATTTGTTCATTTTCTGTTGCTACATAATCTTCCCCAAGTTCTTTTCACGAAGTTTAGTGCACCCCACAATTTAGACTTGCCCTTTCTAACAGGATAGCCATGGGCCATAGGTGACTAAATTTCAATTTCAATTTAAAGGGAATAATTACATTTCAAATCTTAACTGTTACATGTTGCTATTGAGTACCACATTGAATAGTATGGAATTATACATTTCCATTATTTCAAAAAATTATTTTGGACAGTACTAGTCTAGCTCTTTATTGCCATTCTTTTTGCTGAATTTATTTTTTATTAATTTTCTCAAGAATCTGTAATGGTTGCTGACTGTCTTATGTTATATATTTTTTATTTTTAGATAGGGTCTTGCTCCGCCAGCCAGGCTGGAGTACAGTGTCGTTATCTCGGCTCACTGCAGCCTTGCTATCCTGGCTCAAGCAATCCTCACATCTCAGCTTCCCAAGTAGCTGGGACTACAGGCATGTGCCACCATACCCAGTTAATTTTGTTTATTTTTTTGTAGAGATGGGATCTCACTATGCTGCTTAGGCTGGTCTCGATCTACTGGGCTCAAGTGATTCACCCACTTCAGACCTCTAAAGTGTTAGGATAACAGGTATGAGCCACCATGCCTGGCCTTATCTTATATCTTAATCATCGGAGGTAAAGTACTTTAAAGAAAAGAATAAAGACTCAAAAAGAAAAATATTAACTTCGAATTTATTCTGAATATGTAAATTGAAGGTATGAGAATTTATATGAAAATGCAGTTGTAATGATTACTTGACATATGCTATGTCATATGCTAGTATATCTTCTGTTCCTTTTTACACCCTACATTCCTGTTTATGTAAAACCTTCAAAAGGGCTAATTCAGCAATACCCCAAAAAATTATCTTATCATGAAATTTATGTTTTTTTCAGATTTGGTTCTCAGGCTTTAAAAACAGGCAATATTTGAGCATTTGCCCATTTATTTAAGATATAGTATTATAGGCCAGGCACGGTGGCTCACGTCTGTAATCCCAGCACTTTGGGAGGACGAGGCAGGCGGATCATAAGGTCATTAGATCGAGACCATCCTGTGAATGGTGAAACCCTGTCTCTACGAAAAATACAAAAACAAAACAAAACAAAACAAAACATATTAGCAGGGGTGGTGGCGGGCGCCTGTAGTCCCAGCTACTCGGGAGGCTGAGGCGGGAGAATGGCGTGAACCCAGGAGGCGGAGCTTGCAGTGAGCCGAGATGGCGCCACTGCACTCCAGCCCCAGGCGACAGAGGGAGACTCCCTCTCAAAAAACAAAACAAAACAAAAAAGATATAGTATTATAAATTAAATAGTAGGCTAAAGGGCATAAACACATTTAATCCTATAGAGATATACTAAGAAGTTACCATTTAGAAGCGGAATTAATTTACACAGTTAATAGGTGTATACAGTGCCTTCTCATCATATACTTAAAATGTATTTTTTGGATAATTAAATTGGTAGAAATTATATGTTTTATTTACTTTGGTTCTTAGTATAGTTTATTTTATATGTACTATGTGTTTGCATATTCTTTTTTGATTATTTGTCTATATTCAGTCACTCTTTTTGAAAGTACATTGTTTGAAAGTATATTGCTAGATTATAAAGTGATACACACACATGATACTTACGTTTCTTACTTTGGTAAATGAGGAAAAATAACGGTCAAGCCACTGGATTATGAAGACACCTGCATCAGTTATGAAAATTATGAAATTTCATGAAAATCGTAAAATAGTGTGGCATTTTTCTTCTTTACCCCTAAATGAATTAAAAGAAAGGAATCCCCTTGTCCAAAAATACCTTAACTGACACTCATTACTTCCTGGAATTTCACTACGAAAGTTACACAATTAAAAGCAAATAAAATAGAAGGATTGTCATTTTTAATCATTGTCAGCTAGAAACATCTGAATGGATTAATTTATTGGCTTTCACAGTAATATTTAGGTGGCAACACGGTTGATTAAAAACAGAGAAGTAGGCACAAAACATAAACAATGGTTTTAGCAATCTAAACTTTAATTGTTCCATAGGTCAGCCAGAGACCAGAGAAATGCAATAATCTTTTGAACATTGCATTTATTTACTTTTTGACTTTTGCCATGTTGGGTTTGGGACATTTCTACTATAAAATTTACAAAACAACCACATTTCAAAGAATTATACCTACATTTGTAAGTAGAGGATAAGTATAAGGATAATTGATTAATAGAAACAGATAAAAAAACCTGTACTTAATCTCTTCATTATCTTAGCCTAGTCTCTGTAGAAATTTGTGTAACAATTTATACATGACAGATTATTTCATGCAGATAATCTTTTTTAATATTCATAAAGTACCATGAAATTGGTACAATTATGTCTATATTTTTATATTCTGAAGCAAATGCTCAGTAAACTGTGTAATATGATTTAGGTCAAAAAATTTATAAATGACAACGCAACATGTCAAAGTTACTATGACCCTAAATAGCATATCGTGTCCTTTCTGCCTCTGGGCACAGGGACATGCTCTAGGCCCAGAATGTCAGGAGGACATCCAAGAATCAAGTAGACCTTGGACATAAAAGCCTGATGATATTGTAAAAAATTCTTTTCACCAAATATTGATTACCTTCTTGCTCTCTCTTCTCTCTCCATTTCCACTGTCACATCCTTCATTCAGAACTGTCACTGATACTTCAACTTTAGCAGTAGTTCACTACTGTCTTTGCAGTCACATACCTATGATCTTACCCCTTACTCACAATGACTGTCTTCTCAATGTCACCAAAGTTATCTCTCTGGAGCAAAGTCCTGGTCATTCCCTCCATACAAAATTTCCAAATCTGTACCATACTACCACACCCAGCATTATCTCTGGCTGACCTTTTCTCCAATTCTGTGACTCAAGCAGTTTTGGTTCTTAATGCCTGAATATCATGTGTTATTCACATCGTTGTTTTTGACAAACTGTTTTGTGGGTTTCCTTTTTCATCATGTCACCTGGTAAAATTACCATGGGCATTGTACATGTTATTCACTATTTTAAGTCAAGTATGGAAAATATTAAGAGATGGACAGAAACACAGGCCTTCACAGGTTTGCCAACACAAATGTTCATTGCTTCCTGGCTCCTCAAGGGTCCTGTTCTCAGTGGAATCTAAGCAATGTGAGGACCAGAGTTTTTGTTTGTTTTGTTTTGTTCACTGTATTTCAGAATCCAGCATGATATCTTCCATAGACTCTACATTGGAATATATATTAATGACAAAAGGAATGGCCAACTGTAAAGTGGCCAAACAAACGTTAATAAATGAAAAGATGCTTCACAGGACTATAACATGATTGATAAAATACAGATGACTGGGTGAAAAACAAATGATTGCATAGTGCAATGGCTTGCTCAAGACAGGTAATAAAATATTTATAGATAGTTATTTTTACATAGAAATTCTTATCCTTAAAGACTCTGTTTAAGGTTTCTTCCATGGTATTAATTCTGACACTTCTCTTGGAAAAAAGTTACTCTGAACTCCTTTGCATCTCTTTGTATCTTTTACTTTATTATGTGTTATAAATGATATCCCATGTATCTTTAAAACGCAAATTGCACAAGAGATTTCTAGAGCCTTACAAGTGTTTATTCTCTTTGACCTTGTCTTTACAATATTATGAACAAATGAACAGCTGTATAAATATCACCTAATTGTAATGTTAGTGAATCTCCCATTCACCAAAATAAAAAAAAATACTTAATTGTTTGAATAAAATAATATATACTGGACATAATAATATGATGTAATTATTAGGCATCAATTCAGTAGTATTTTATGAGGATAGTTAATGACTTAAGAAAACACTTATGGCATAATATTAAGTAAAACATTTGACATACAGTGTAACAGATTGCGTGTATAGATCTGATTATCACAAAATGTGTGGAAAAACGCTAAGAAAATAAGTCGTTAAATAAGTCGTTGAGATTATATATATTTTCTTTCTTTGATTAGTTCATGCTATTTCACACTTTTCAAATATTTCCATAAGGAACATGTGCTTCTTTTATATTAAAACCCCAAACAAACCAAAGCCAAAGGCTCATTGGCTGGATATTAGATTAAGTATAAGAAGCAAAGTATTATAAAATTTACACTCAGAATTTTCAGTGATATAAACCTGTATGTAGTGATATAAACTTGCCTTCCATTGATTGCAAAGTCCTATCTCTAAGGCCTTGATCAATCCCTTTTGGCCTGTTTATAATTAAGAAATTGTCCTGGTATGTACCTTACTGAGTCATAGTGTTGGTTAAATGAGGAAACGCATGCTCCAAACATTCTACTTCGATCAAAATAACAATTTATAGATATTAGCTAACAGCTACATTGCAGTCTGTTTTATGTGACTTAATAATAAAATGGTTACTGTGTATAAGTTTAGCTTTCCTATAATATATTGTTTATCACTGATATCCAACACATATTAATAGTAAATATAAATGTTTTAAAAGCAAGATTGACCTGAGAAAATTTCGATTGATTTGTAGTCATAATTTCAAAATGGGCATAAGGTTAAGTCAGAAATTTCAGCTGGCATTTTACATTATTGGATCAATCCTATCTCTAAAGTTACTTTTACATTAATTACAAACATTTAAATAAGTTTTCCATTATAAATCAATTATTTATTTGACTTATTGAATTTTAGATTTGCTAAACATAATAGAAAAACAATGTTGCCAAAGCAAATTCCTGCATTTAGGATCTAGAAATCCTTTCTACCTAAGAAGACCATAAAGGGATATACATTGGGTGATACCCATCAGAGTTCAGTGGAAACATCATGATTGTGAGAATGAGCAAATATAAAAATGTTCTTTTTAGTCGTCCCATTGTAACATTCCATGTCCAGTAATTTGTTCATGTGTAGGACAAACTGGAATCAAGCACTTAATGTGATCACATCTAAAACTAAATTGTAGAACAATAGATGAAATGACACCTGGAACTATCAACTGTACCTAAACAAGAGGCTCTTGCAATTCAGGGAACAAGTGAAACCACTTCAGTTCTAAATAGATGAGAGGTTATGAAGAGGTAGGATTGGAATTTAGTGGTAGAAAAGGGCTAGGAAAATGTCATTATGGTGACTTTCTGGAACAATTTTTTAAATCTTTTTGTTTTCCTGCATGCTATGTGAATAATGCAGTTTAAACCCCCGTAAAAATAGTTTTAACTGTTCAAAAACCATTATTGAAAACTATTTTTATTATATGCTAAATGGAAATGTTTTTGTATATTTTGGGGAGTACAAAGAATGAACGCAGCCTTTGAAATAATATATTTACCACTTTTCTTGTTTTGTGTTGTTTGAAGAGAAAATAGCAGGTATAGGAGACAGCATCAGAGTTGAAAGTAATAATAAACAGATTTTGAAGATTATATGATTTTCTGAAATGAATAAATCTCAGGAGAATTTAGCAACCCACACCTTCAAAAACCAGTCTCTATTGTTTATACCCATTGAAATTTTAGAAAATATGCCTATCCTTCCTGGTTCCAGCATAGTGTACTGCAATCTATGAAACTGGCTTTTTTTTTTTTTTTTAAACGGAGCCTTGCTCTGTGGCCAGGCTGGAGTGCAGTGGCACCATCTTGGCTCACTGCAACCTCCGCCTCCAGGATTCAAGCGATTCTCATGCCTAAGCCTCCTGAGTAGGTGGAATTGGAGGCACACCGCCATGCCCAGATAATTTTTGTATTTTTTGTAGAGACGAGGTTTCACCATGTTGGCCAGAATGGTCTCGATCTCAGCCTCGTGATCCGCCCGCCTCGCCTCCCAAAGTGCTGGGATTACAGGTGTGAACCACCGCGCCCGGCCTAAACCAGATATTTAAAAACAACTGTAAAATCTAAAGCGTGATAATCTCTTACATTATCACCCTTTGGATTTTCAAAATAGTAACTAATAATAATATACATTATGTGAACACTTCTAATATGTGACATATGACTAACTGCTTTCCCTGAATTTTACTCAAAATGATTATATGAAATAACTACTACTATTATTGAGCTATTGCTAGGTCATATGCAAATCTGACACTACGCCTAATACCATAGAGGCTTACAAAAGAGTAAGTTTCACATTTTGTTCATGCCGTGTGCTGCCTGTGAATTGGCTGTGGCTGTACTTATCACAGTCTTAGTTCTGGGATCCAGGCTTAAGGGTGAGCGTTTCTCTGAGATGTGCTGTTCCTGGATAAGTGTGAGGTATGTGAAGATGGGACTTCATGATATTTCATACGGCTTCTGCTGTAATAGAGTGGTGTGTGACACTTCCATTCGCAGTTCATTAGCCAAAAGCAAGTCACTTTGCCGGTTGTGGTGTCAATGGGGCAGTGCTGTGTATGCCTTCCACACAAAGGGGCAATGCAGGTACTATGGTGCAAGAAGTGTTGCATAGGCCTCTTGCGAAAAGGAGAAAACAACTGGAAACAATAAAACCGGCCGGGCGCGGTGGCTCAAGCCTGTAATCCCAGCATTTTGGGAGGCCGAGACGGGCGGATCACGAGGTCAGGAGATCGAGACCATCCTGGCTAACCTGGTGAAACCCCGTCTCTACTAAAAAATACAAAAAACTAGCCGGGCGAGGTGGCGGGTGCCTGTAGTCCCAGCTACTCAGGAGGCTGAGGCAGGAGAATGGAGTAAACCCGGGAGGCAGAGCTTGCAGTGAGCTGAGATCCGGCCACTGCACTCCAGCCTGGGCGACAGAGCGAGACTCCGTCTCAAAAAACAAACAAACAAACAAAAAAACCAACAGCAAGAATCTTTACCATTTTACTAAAAACAGGATAAATAACATGATTGATGTCACAGCTAATCAGGGACAGAGCTGAAGTTTACCCCAAGCAGAGCAAGTCCAAACCTACTTTATTTGGCCCTATATCATATTGTATTATGACACTTTTTAATTCAAATATATATTATCTTATATTCCAAAGACAAGACCCTAATTATTCTCTACATTTGCATTTAACAAATGAGCAAGGAGAAAGGACCTTGCTTTCTGTTGGTATAAATTTCCTAAGTGATTAATACTAAATGCTTCATTAGGATAAACAGCAGTGTGGCCAGACAGGTCTATGAGAGAGTAAGTATCTGCATTTCAAAATGTTTTTATACTTCTGGAAGTATCACTCCAAAAATCAAATTGCAACAGTTTCACTCCCCAGGAACCAGTGATGGGGACAGATTATTTCTTTGAAGAAACTTGTAGTATAATGAGGTGAAATACAAGGGACTAGCAATTCCTACAGCATAGTACATCTATAATTGCTACATTTTTTTGTGTGTTGGTCTTTTGCTTCAAATCAGCAGGTTGTCTTGCAAGAAACTGCTACTTAATAGGGAATATTAAATATATGCATTGATGTTCTAACAGTAGATTTTGCCAGAAGGCAATGAAGTGCCATGTGTGTTAAAATATAAATAGAATGTTGTTCTATTTTGTAAGATAATAATCTAGGTTGTTAATGATAATGATATGATAAGCTATTTACTGAATGTCTGAAAATAAAATGTTGTTCAATAGTTAGCCCAGCGAAAAAGCATCATTATTCTAAAGAAAGCCTACATGTTATGTACCAATACAAAAATCAGACTTAATGAAATAGTATGTGCTCTAATACCTTTAATTGATACTTAATTTGAGCATTCTGAAAAACTGATTATGCTTTAGTGAATTCAATGTTTTTTTAAAAACCCTTACTTTAATAGAAAGTGTGGACTTTTAAAATCTGCAGGGCAATAGCACAATGTTCATAAAATTAAGTGAAATGAAACTAATTTTAAAAAAGGAATGGTATGTAAATATGTGTAGTAGATTGAAGAATGTTCATCAACTATTTCAGGTAATAATACCTGAAATTTATACATGTCAACTTATTCAGATAAATGTCTTTTTTGCACGTATAAGGATCTTGAGTGGATGAGTCCTAAATACAATCATATTTATCATTATAAGAGGAAGGCAAAGGAAGATTTGAAACACACAGAGAAGAAGGCAATGTGAAGTTGGAGGCAGAGATTGGAGTGGTGCAACACAAACCAAAGAATGCTGGCAGCCACTAAAACCTGAAAGAGACAAGCAAATTTTTCTCTAGATCATCTGGAGGGAGTGTTGTCTCCCCAACACTTTGATTTTGGCCCAGTAATACTGATTCTGGACTTCCAGTCTCTCAAACTGTCACAGAATAAATTTATGTTGAAGCTGCCATGTTCGTAGTGATTGGTTACACAAGCCATAGAAAATGAACACCAATATTGGTCCACAGACATTGGATGTTGCTATTAAAAATACCTGAAAATGTGAAGGGGCTTTCAAGTTCGATAATGGGTGGAAGCTAAAAACATTTTGAGGTAAATGATAGAAAATACCTAAATCTGCATAAGCATACTGTTAGTAGGAATGTGGATGCTCAAAGGCACTTCTGGCAAGGACTCAGAAGAAAGAAATGAACATATTATTAGAAACTGGTGGGAAGGCAATCCTTATAATATAGTGACAAGTATATCACAGTTTAGTTAGCTAAATTGTGTTCTACGGTTATTCCAGAAGCAGGAATTGTAAGCAATGAATTTAGATGTTTACCTGAGGAGATTTCCAACCAAAGTACTAAAGGCGTAGCCTGCTTATCTCAAAATGTAAGAGGACAGTAGTTTATTAAGGAAAAAAAATAGTTAAGCAAGAAGAAATTAACACTTGATGATTTGGGAAATTCTCAGCTTATCCACATTGCAAAAAAACATGATAATATTAAAAGAGTTGACTGTGAGGACACCACATTGAGATGAAGGACCACGGTGCAGCTGGGCACATTTTACTAGCACTGAAGAGACTACAGGCGTGACTCATTGTTTCACTCAACCATCTTACAGAAAGCAGGAATAGAGATGGGGTTATTTAAGAAAGATCTATGGAGGATGCTCTTTCTAAAGGTGTGAATTCCTGTGAAATATGTGGGAGACCCATACGTGTTTTAGAATGTTGTATCAGCATAAACACTGCCGGTTGAACTCAAATAGTCAGAGATGAAATAGGTAAAGGGAGTTTAACAACCAAAATTCTACAGGCAATAAACAGGCTGATAAAAGTACTGTGAAGTACGTATGTGTCGTCCTTCAAGAAAAAGAAAGGACGACTCTCAGGACAGACACTTGGGCCCAGGATCTATAGTATGAACAAAGAAGAGGCCCAATCCACAGGCAAAGAGGCAGAATCCCAAGCTACACCACAGGAGGCAGAGTCCTGAGCTACAGAGAATTACTTTCAGGCAGTGAAACCTAGTGAAATTTTCACTGCTTGATTTCAAAATTGTTTGGAACTTCTGATTCCTTTCTTTCTTTCATTTCCTCCCTTTGGGAATGACAGTGTTTTAAAAAGTTAGGCCACGCCTGGTCCCCCATTGCATTTTGGCAACAGATAAATTTTCTAATTTTACAGGTATACAAATGGAGATAAAACTTTCCTCAGAATGGGTCATACCCAGAATATCATATATATGTCATTTACATTATTCAGATGATAACTTTGAATTTTGGGGACTGATGATATTTAGATGACATTTAGAACTTGGGCTGATGTCTTAATATATTGAGATTTGGAAAATGTTGGGATAGAGTGAATATATGTTAAATCTAGGCTGGACATGAATCTACAAAGTCAGAGGAAAGACTATAGCAGGCTGAAAATGTTCCCCCAAAATATAAGTCCTAATTCTTTGAACTTGTATATATTACAATGGGAAAAAAATGTGCCTCTGCAATTCAGATTAGGTCAGAATGTAAAGATGAGAGGATTATCCAGGATATTCTTAGTAGTCTTGAAATGCAATCACAAGTATCCATATATGAGAAGGCAGAGATTTGACATATACACAGAGAAGAAAGCAATGTTATCACATAGGTAGAGATCTGGGAAATGTGGTGCAAGACAACAAATGATGGCAGCCATCAGAGGCTGTAAGAGTCAAGGAAGAGTTGTTTTTTTTGTTTTTTTTTTTTGTTTTTTTTGAGAGGAAGTTTCACTCTTGTAGCCCAGACTGGAGTGCAATGTCATAATCTCGACTCACTGCAACCTCTACTTACATGGTTCAAGCAATTCTCTTGCCTCAGCCTCCTGAGTAGCTGGGATTACAGGCGCCTGCCACCACACCCAACTAATTTTTGTATTTTTAGTAGAGACCAGGTTTCACCATGTTGAAGGCTGGTCTTGAACTTCTGACCTCAGGTGATCTGTGCATCTCGGCCTCCCAAAGTGCTGGGATTACAGGCGTGAGCCACCGCACTTGGTCAGAGATTCTCTCTTCAGAGTCCCCAGATGGAGTTGATGCTGTCAACACACCTTAATTTCAGCCTAGGGATACTCATATTTCACTTTTATCCTTCTAAACTGTAAGAGAATGAATATCTGTTGTTTAAGCCACCAACTTCGTGGTAACTTATTATACACTCATAGGAAACTCATACGATAGGTAAGACACTGTCTGCTCTCTGAATCATATCAATACTTTCTTAATAATTTTAAGACTTTCTATAAAATGTTCAAATTTAATCTTAATGGTCTTAATATCTGTTTATTTTTATGATAGCTTGTAACTATTTTGATAGTAAAATCCAGTGTGTAACCTGAATACAATGCTTCATATTACTGGGTAGACTTTCATACAAGTGTTTTTTTTTTTTTTTTTGGAGACAGAGTCTTGCTCTGTTAGCCAGGCTGGAGTGCAGTGGCACAATCTCAGCTCATGCAGCTTCCATCTCCCGGGCTCAAGCAATTCTCCTGACTCAGCCTCTCGAGTACCTGGAAGTACAGGCATGCGCCACCACGCCTGGCTAATTTTTGTATTTTTAGTAGAGACGGGGTTTCACCATGTTGGTCAGGCTGGTCTCGAACTCTTGACCTCAGGTGATCTGCCTGCCTCGGCCTCCCAAAGTGCTAGGATTCCAGGCATGAGCCACCGTGCCCGGCCACTTTAATACAAATTTTGAAGAAGTAATGAAAGAAAATAAAGTAAAGTAGGTAAAGGATAGAAATGTCAGTTATTTTATAATTTATACATGCCACATCTACTTACATGATCTCTGTATAATTTCAAGTATATATTTTTTTCCTGTCTACCTCAAGACGGCTGTGAGGATCAAATAACCTATGAATTATTATTGAAGTGATTTCAGTTGTGAGGAGACATGTTAATACAGTGGGAGCATTATTTCTTTCTCCACTAGTGTTATCTCTTTAGGAGACTTCAATATGGGCTACCCTTGAGCCTAGATAACGACATTTCTCTCAATGTCTTCCTTAATTTTCTAGTCTTAGAGACTGCACTGAGAAGTGTCCACACTATTTTCACCGGTGTATCAAGTGGACAAATATTTACAGTATGAAAGTTATTTTATTTTTTCTTATGGGGTAGATCAAGAGCCTTGCCTCCAGAACTTATCTTTAATTTCAACTCTGATAATTATATTTGATGATAATTAAGTGGCTGATAATGATCATGGTATAAGTATGGTTGTGTGTATGTGTGGAATGTAACATAGTGTAACTTATAGCCCTAGGATAGGATGATTTGAGGCAAAGACTTGGAAATATCATACTCACGTGGTAGCTGTAAGCTAATATCCAACCCAGGATACATCCATTCAACTTAGGCATTACACTGGTATAACTCAAATCATATAAAACATTTTGTTTTCCTTGCCTCATAGCTATTTGTTTAAAGCCCAGCCCACATATACTGATTTTACTCTTTGTATAAATAAGTAAATACCTCCCATTGTACGCCTCTGTGGCACAGGATCCAAATCTTGCAGCACCATATTGTCTTTCTTGCTCCACTTGCCTTTCAAGTCACATAGAATATTGTGCCATTTCCTAAAGAAAGAGGCATTTCATAGCTCTATGCTTTACGCCATTTCCTGCCTATTCCTGGAATGAGTTTATTCCCTTTTCTTTGTATGACCTTCACATACTTCAAGTTGAGAAATTAACATTCTCTATAATCATAATTTCCTATTCCCACCAAGAAAATTTAGGTGAACTGAATGCTGTTTGAACACTGAAATTTACAAAGCTTCATTATTGGGTTATTCCCAATAATGTAGTAGTGATAGATATTTCAGGGCCTGTTTCAGTAGACAAAGGTCGCTTGAGGAAAAGTATCTTGGAAAAATAATTGTGTTGCTCAAGTTTTATAATCAAATAATTTTTAGAACAATAAAACATATAATTTTATGTATATATGCCAGAAAGGCAATATAAGGTGAAAGATAGTATTTTGCATAGAAAATTAGTCAAAACAAAGACACTAACATAGACCTGTAAACTATAAATTAAAATATAACTTTTAATTTTTTTGCCACTAGTTTTTTGTTTACTTCAAAACATCCAATAAGCATCAATCTATTATTTATCTATATAAATACTTTTAAGTTGAATAACACCAAGTAAAGTTTACAAATTCAATGGCAACACCAATTTTTGAAATACAATTAAACCATGTTCTCTAGATAAGACACATTTTACCTACATGTACACAAAAAATTTAGAAAATTTTTAGAGAGAGAAAAGCTGAGATACAGTGAAATTGTTGACAAATACATGACAGATCATTGCAGCTAAAAAATAAGTATACCTTCTATAATCTACCTGAAGTGTGTTTTACCATCTAGTGTAATATGTGTTGTTATTGAACTTTCCTTCCAAAGTGCTTGCACACATTTGTAAAAATGTGGCTTAAACCATTTCCACTAGATATTGGCTGAGAAGCGTTACTATATTATACAGTATTGGCATGTGACATTCTTCTATCATTATAGCTTTATAATGATGACACCCTAAAGATTATCAAAACAGTTTTGAGAAAGAATTATTAGGGTTAAATAATAAGTACATGTAAAGTCAATTTGGGTTTGTTGTGTGAAATATAAAAGTCATTGTCCATGATTTTTTGACAGATGGCAAGATTTTAAATATTATTTTCAAAATAAAATGAAGGGCATATTTTATGCCAACATGACATCAAAAATGTCACAGGAACTGCAGAGTTCAGTGAGAAGAAAATGATTGTAATTGCTTCCAGTAATATATAGCATTGTGTAACGTGTTGGAAATCCTACATATTTCTTAATAGGTAAAGCAACTCTAGGTTTGGAAGTTCTGGTAAACTTTTTTTGACTACATTTCAAGGGAAATATCAGTGAGGTCACAGCAGAAGAAAACGTTCCTCAATAGCCATTCCATTTGACACCCTGCTTGATCTAGAAATTGGAGAAGATATAGAGATAAGGGTCTCAGGACATGTATAATATCATCCTCCAAATGTTAATCAAAAAGAAAAATATCAGGAAACTGAGAAGTCAAAGAGTGTGTTAGAGTATCGTGCAAATTTGACCAATCACTAATTTTCACATGGTTATTTAAATATTTGGTTACTTTCTGTAATTTTGCTTTTTTTTTTCCATAAGTCTAGGTTCTTCTTGTATTTTCCTGCTTCTAATTTTCTGCCTCGGTGTTTGTTAATTTAAAAAGTATAAAATTCAAGGCCAAGCACGATGACTCATTCTGTAATCCCGCACTTTGGGAGGCCGAGGTAGGCAGATCGCTTGAGCTCAGGAATTTGAGACCAGCCTGGGCAACACAGTGAGATCCCATGTCTACAAAATACACAAAAATTAGGCAAGCATAGTGGCACATGCCTGTAGTCCCAGCTTCTCAGGAGGCTGAAGAAGGAGGATCATTTGAACCCAGAAGGAAGAGGTTGCAGTGGGTCAAGATCATGCCACAGTACTTCAGACTGGGTGCTAGAGTGAGACTCCGTCTCAAAAAAATATATATTTAGAATTCAATTTTTACTGTTTTACTATATTTCTCATTATGATTATTTGAATGTATGTGTTTATGTATTTATTTATGTAATTATTATTTTATTGGGTACTCTAGGCATTACTTCTATACATTTTGACCTATCACAATTTGACTAGAGACAACATTTTACTACTTCCAATAAAATAAATATACCTAACAATGTTTTAGTTACATTTACCACCTGCTTGATGCTATTGATGTCATATGTATTACAAATGAAGATATCACATGTCTTTAATACATCTATAGTATTATAGTTGGTCATTTAAATAGTCTAATATCTCATTTGGTCTTCTTTATTTCTTCCTCTGGAAAGGCTGGATACTTCATATCATGAAATCATGCAAAAATTAGATAGGGTCACATTGAAGTAACCTTGGGTTTTCTCAAGACTAAAAGCATTGATTAAAAGTTCAGGATTAGATGTAGAACTGGAGTTAAAAATCTGGAATAATCAATTTCTATTATTTTTCTATTGGAATACAGTAGTCATCAGTGCAATGAGAATGTAGATAATACATTATGGAATGATCATTTGATTAATGGCCATGAAATGACTTTAATACAAATGGTTCATCTTATTTTATATGTATCTTTAGCTCCAATTCAACAACAAAAAGAAAGGCCAAAAAATTATTGGAAGCTAACTACTATAGCATAAGGGGAAATAATTGAAATTCAATGAAGCCAAATATCTCTGCATATAAAGTTATGCTTTACATGTAAATTAAACTAATTAGCCTGAAAGAGTTAATGCACCTTCCCAAAGGTACCATTCTTAATAGTGAAGAACAGTTTATGGACTGGGTGAATATGGTTCAGAAAATCTAAAAGACTTAAGACTGTCTAGTTCACACTCTTTGTTTCAATGTAGGATACTGAGGCATGGAACATTTGTAAGAGTTTTCAAAGTTTACATGAGTAGTTAGTAGGATAATCTACTGAATTAAGTGTTCATTCTACTACAGTCAGACATAGTAAAGGCAATTTAATAACATTTTCTTAATATATATCCAACATAAACTTTTCAAATACATAATTTAATGTGTGTGATTCTTAAAGTTAAAAGTTGATTGTCCCACTTATCCAGGTTTGCTCATTACACAGTGCATCTTGTATCAAAATATCCCATGTACCCTATTTATATATACAAGTATTATGTATTCATAAAAATTAAAAATAAATTTTTGAAAATTTATTGCCTTTTGCACAGTTACTTGTGCTCTACTCTTTTCTACCATGTTGATTTCTCATCTTGGATATCTGGGAGAAAGTACATGTTTTCTTTGGCATCTGTAATATTTGTGTTTTTAGGCAGAAATAGAAATAATATGGAAAACTGATTTTTTCCTCAACTCTATGTGAAAATTATAACTAAATAATGTGATTTTTTTCTAATCTATGGGTATAATTTATTAATATGTTTTTAAAGTGAAGTTAATGGAATAGAATCATAATATAAACTCTGCTTTATGGAAGTATGACTAAATTAAAACCTTAAATATAAATTAGATGACCGCCATAATATAGACAGTCTCTACTTACATTCACCATGTATTTCTCAAAGGTGTTTTCTGAATATGAATTTGTATAAAGCAAAATTATGATTGTATAACTGCTGCTGCTCTACATATTTTCTAGCCTTTCTTAATGCAGAAAACAAGGCCAATTGTCTCACTATTATTTCACTAATTTTATTATGCATTTATCATATGTATATGTATGCTTGATAATACGCTAAGACCTAAGGGTAAAATGAGGGCAAGTATAGCCTCATTCCTCAAATAACTTACATCTTTTATATTTTCAAAAATTTTCTGCATTTCTATGTAAACCATGTATTTGACATATATCACTGAATATCTCCTATTGCATTTGTTATACATTTACCAATACCTTGTGAGCTTTCACAACAGAGTATTGATATTGCCAAATTCTCATCACTTGGGAAAAAACCTAGAGCATTACTGTGAATAATATACTTTGGATACAAATAATCAATACATATGTTTGGACAAGATCCTTGTTCTTAATTAATCCAGTAAGAATATTTAAAGCTTTGGCATAAATAGCTCAAACATTTTATGCAAAAGGGTGAGCTATATCGATATTTGAAGTACACATACAAATTTTGTTGATTAAATGTACTACAAATATTATTCCTTAAATTATAAGGACTTTACATTCTGCTATAATTTAAATTAAACTGATTATATTAAACCAATATAATTACTGATTATATTATAATTAGTATATATATATACTAATATATAATATATATAATAAACTGATTATATTAAACCAATTAAATCTAATTTAACCAATCCTTGTAGAGTATCCAAAGCATTTGTATTATTGTATTTTTACTTTTAATGAAAATATTACATAGCAGAAAATGAGAGTTTGAATTTAAAAACTATAATAATGCTTTGTTAAAGCAATACATATCATACACACACATATACACAGTCATGTTTTGCTTGATGCTGAGAATGCATTCTGAGCAATGCATCACAGAGGGTACTTACATAAACCTAGATGGTATAACCTACTACATACCTAGGTGATATGGTGCACTCCATTGTTCCTGGGCTACACATCTGTATGGCACATTACTGTACCATATTGTAGGCAGTTGTAACACAATAATAGCTACTTATGTGTCTAGACATGTCTAAACACAGAAAGTATATAGTAAAACCATGGTATTATAATCTTATGGGACTATTGTCATATATACAATCTGTTGTTGACTAAAACATGATTATGTGGTAGATGACTGTATATATAATATTTTTATCTTTGTAAAAGCTTGAACATTCACTGTAATTTGCCTTTTTTGACAACTATATAAAAGACGCTCATATATCTATGGCAAAAAAATATTGATTTTTCTTTCTCTGCTGCAGAAAAAAATTAGGAATACCTGCTTCTAAAAGAGCAGTTAACTAAAAATACATTGTATTTTATGGCTTAGACTTGATTATTAAAATCAGGCTGAAACCAAGATACATTGACTTTACTGTAATATATTATTACAGATTGATAATTTTCATTCATACATTACCATCATATATTATGAAAAATATATTTTGTAATATATTATGGAAAGTCTTGATATGTTCCCCTGGGCATTTTTTAAAATAAAAGCCTAAACTTTGCTGGGCGTGTTTGCTCATGCCTGAAATCCCAGCACTATGGAAGGCCGAGGTGAGAGGGTTGCTTGAGCCCAGGCATTTGAGACCAGCCTGGGCCACATAGTGGGGCCCCTTCTCTACAAAACAGTTAAAAAATTAGCTGGGCATGTTGGCATGTGCCTGTAGTTACAGCTAATTGGGAGGGTGTGGTGGGAAGATGGCTTGAGCCTGAGAGAGATGGATTACATGAGCCATGATTGCGTTACTGTGCTCCAGCATAGCTGACAAAGTGAGACCCTGTCTCAATTTTTTAAAATAAAAAAAAAAAATTTTTTTAAAGCTCAAAATGTCATTTTTCAAAAAAAGTATAATACTTTCTATGTATATACAATTTCAACTTATGAATATTTTTGATATAAATAATAATGGATTATCTCAATTAAAAGCAAATGAAATGTATTAAAATGTTTGGAAATCTAAATGAATTATTCCCATATTATTTTCCACAAAAAATGGGATTTTTGGTACTGATGAAAGACGTACAAATCATTGCCAATCCAAAGTAAATGGCCTCTCCTCACAAATGAATTCTCTGGCATAGTTTCCATGATTTTCATAGGCAGCTTTCAGAACATATGGCTTAATTCAGAATTACTTAGTGTGTTCAAACTTACGATTCCAGCTTCACCATTTTCAGTAGGTGACTTTGTTTACTACTCTACAAAGAAAGGGAAGTTCTCAATGTATTGAAAACTCATTTTTAAACATATACATGTATAAGAAACTATTTTATGTGTTTATGTGTGTTTGTATACATACATATTACATACAAAGTATCAAATAAATGAGTTGTTTATATTATGTATTTACTCACGGAATACAAAATATTGAGCACTTTTTATGAATATATATGTAATATATATACACATACATAAAATGGAATGCACTATATTTCTATCTAGAAAAACATTTGTTTACAAATACTTTTTGAGGACTTCTGGTTTCCTGTACAGCATATAAGAAGCTTGGAAGTTGTTACTCTATCCTAACAAGTAAAAACATGAACAGACTGAAAAATCAATAACTCTTCTTAGATCCTTCAGAGAAATAAGGTCACAAGGCAAACCACTGCCTCCCAAATTAGTAAGATAAACAGAGGAATATGAAGAATCACAGCTTACTGGAACAGAAACCCAAAGACAAAACTCAATGGGAACCAGGTGCCTGGGTAGGAAAACCGGAAGTGTAATTGACAAATTGTTGGAGGCTAAGCATGAACAAGTCTGAGAGATTAAAAACGCCAGACTCAGACAGGGCAGGGAAGCATATTTTTGTCAGTTTTGTCTTCTGGAGTTTGATCAGGCACTTACAATGAATTTCAAAGGAAAAATCCCCTTGTGCATTCTTCAGGGGGAGAGGAAATAAAACAATTTTGAAATACACCAGAGCATTCCATTTTCTTAAGAAGGTCTGCAGTCAGATTAAAAAAAACCAAAAAACTATTTAACAAGGGATTAACCTGCTGGGATTTTATCAGAGCTAACTGACTTAAGAGCAGAGAAATCCCCAATTCCAACCCCCTCTAGCTATGCTGTCTCAACTAAAAAGAAAAATGGGAATTGCATATAAAGTTCACAGTTGAGAGGTACAAGTTAACTAAAAGATGGGGACCTAATGATAAGATTATTGAATGCTTCACATTCCCCAACTCCTTAGCACCACATTACTACAGGCTTATGTACAGCAGTTCCTTTCATATAGTACATCTTGTCAACCTATGCAGAGAAAATTGCAAGACATACCAACAAGAAAAATAGCAACAACAAAAAAAAACTGTTTGAAAAGACAGCAAATATCAGAACCAAACTCAGATATAGCAGATAAATTTAAATGAACAGATCAGCATTTTTTTAAACTTTTCAGTTCAGGAGTACATGTAAAGGTTTGTTATAAAGGTAAGTTTGTATCATAGGGGTTTGTTGTACTCAGATCAGGAATTTAAAACAATTATGATCAATATGCTTAGGGTCGTAATGGATAAAGTAGACAATATGCAAAAATACATGGACAATGTAAGCATAGAGATGGGAAATCTAAGATAGAACCAAAGAGAAATGCCAGTGATCAAAAACAGTCACCGAAAAGAAGAATGACTTTGATGGACATAACGGCAGACTGGATATAGTCAAGAAAAACCTTCTGAACTTTATAATATCTCAATAGAAACTTCCTAAATTGAAAAGAAAAGTGAAAAATGTACTAAAATAAAAAAGAACAAAATATCTAAGAACTGTGGGATAACTGAAAATGGTGTGACATTATGAGATAGAAATACCGGAAGAAGAAGAAAGAGAAAAGGTAACAGAAGAAATATTTGAGACAGTTATAAATGAGCATTTTCTTAAGTTAATATCATACACCAAACCACAGGTTTAGAAAGTTTAGACAGCACCAAGCAGGATAAAGTTAAAAAACAAACAAACTACACTAGTCATATCATTTTCAAACTAGAGAAAATCAATAATAAAGAAAAAAAATCCTAAAAGAAAATTAAAGAAAACAACAACAAAAACAAACAACAACAACAAAAACAAAGAACCCTTTATCTGTAGAGGAACAAAGACCAAAATTACATCTGACTTACTTTTCCTCAGAAAATATGCAAGCAAAAAGGGAGTGGAGTGAAATACTTAAAGTATTGAAAGAAAATAATCATCAAACTAGAATTCTGTACCTTGCAAAACTATCTTTCAAAACTGAAGGAAAACTGAAGACTTTATCAGATATAAACTGATGGAGTTTGTTGCTAGCACACAGGTCTTGCAACAAATGTTAAAGTTCTTTAGAGAGAAGGGAAATGACACAGGTCAGAAACTTGGATCTACATAAACAAAGGAAGATCAACAAAGGAAGAAGTGATTAATTTTTTTGCTCTATTTTTAATTGATCTAGCAGATAACAAATTGTACAAATAATAAAAGCAATGATGCATTCAATTATGTATATATGTATATGTATATATACATGTACATGCTTATGCATAACTGATATAAATGACACAAATAATGCTAATGACAGGAGGGGGGAGGAATAAGGATTATTTTGTAATTATTAATTATTCACATTTCCTGTGAAGCAGGAGAGTGATACTTAAAGTGGATTTGAATTAATGTAAATGTTTATTGCAAACTCTAGTGCAATCACTAAAAGTAGTGAAAAAATATAACTGGCATGCTGAAAAAATGGAGAAGTTAAAATTATATAAAATGCTCAAATCAAACCCAAAATGTAGACAAAAAGAGTAGAAGGTAAGAGAGGAGTTAAGAACATGGGCAACAAACATAAAATAGTAGCAAATACAGTAGATACTAATCAAAATGTATAAATAATCACTTTAAATTTCAGTGGTCAAAATACATCAGTTAATGATCAGACATTGTCAGAATGGATCAAAAACAACACACAATTTTATGTTGCTTAGAAGAAACTTACTTTATATATAAAGATACATGTAGAGTAAAAAGTATATGGGGAAGTAAAGATATATGATGCTAAAACAAATAAAAATAAATTGAATGTAGTTATATTAATTTCAGATAGAAGAAGAAAAGTTTTCAGGGATAAAAATCGTATTACATATGATAAAATATTCAATTATCCAAAAAATAACGGTTTAACACGTATAAGCCTAGCAATAAAGCATCAAAATTTGAGGCAAAATCTTATAGAACTACAAAAGGAAATAGATGAATCTATTAGTTTACTTGGAGATTTCAATACTCTCTGTCAATGATATTCTGTATTTATGAATGTAAAGAATCGATAGTGTCAAGGTATCCAGGTGTCAGCTCTTTCCATCTTAATCTATAGATATAATAGAATGCAATACCTATTGCAACACCAGAAAGTTGTTTTGTAGATATTGGCATATTGATTCTAAAATTTCTGTGGAGAGACATAAGACCCAAGATATGCAACATAATAATGAAAGAGAAGAACAAAATTGAAGACAGATGTTACCTGACTTCAAGACTTACTACAGAGATACAGTACCAAGACAATGTGGTGCTGGCAAAAACAGAGACAAATGGATCAATAGAACAGACTAGAAATCCTAGAATTACACCTATGTGAATACAGTCAACTAATCTTTGACAAGTGTTGCAGTCTGTCTGCATTGCTTTAAAGAAATTCCTTAGACTGAGTAACTTATCTTAAAAAATAGATTTATTTGTGTATTAGTCTATTTTCATGCTGCTGATAAAAAACATACCTAAGAACTGGCAATTTACAAAAGAAAGAGGTTTAATTGGACTTTCAGTTCCACGTGGCTCAGGAGGCCTCACAATCATGGTGGAAGGCGAAAGGCATGTCTTACATGGCAGCAGGCAAGACAGGGGATGAGAGCCAAGTGAAACAGGTTTCCCCTTATCGAAACATCCGATCTTGTGAGACTTATTCACTACCAGGAGAACAGTTTGAGAGAAACTGCCCCCATGATTGAATTATCTTCCACTGGGTACTTCCACAACATGTGGGAATTATGGGAGTACAATTCAAGATGAGATTTGGGTGGGGATAAAGGGCCAAACCATGTTAATGGAATTCACAGTTCTGCAGACTGTACAAGAATCATGGAATCAGCATCTGCTTCTGAAGAGAACTTCAGGAAGCTTCTGCTTGTGGTAGAAGCCAAAGGAGAGCAGGCATCATATGGCAAGGGAGTAATGAAGAGAGAGGGGAGGGAAATGCTAGACTCTTTTTAACAATCTGCTCTTATGGGAACTAATAGTACAAGAAGAAATTCATTATCACAATAATGGAACCAAGCTGTGTAAGAGGGATCTGCTTCCATCACCCAAACACTTATCTTCAGTCACCACCTCTGAAATTGGTGATCAAATTTCAATGTGAGATTTGAAAGGAATAAAATTCTCAACTGTATCAATAATTGAACCAACGCATTTCAATGGAGAAAAGAGAGTCTTTTCAACAAGTGTTGCTGAAACAACTGTAGATTCACATGCAAAAAATAAATAAATAAATCTAGATGCAGTCCTTTTGCTGTTTAAAACAGTAAACTTATGAATCACAGATACATGTAGAATATACAGCTATAGAAATGTCTAGAAAATCACATAGAAGAAAATCTAAATGACCTTCGGTTTGCTGATGACATTTTAGATATAATACCAAGGAATATAGTTCGTAAAAAAACAAGAACTGGTAAGTTAGACTTGAATAAAATTAAAATCCTGCACTGCAAAAGATACTTTCAATATAATGAAAAGAAAAGCCACTGACTGGGAGAAAATATTTGCAAAAGACACATCTGATAAAGCACTGTTATCCAAGTAAGATGAGTAACACTTCAAAACTCAACAATAAAAAAAGCAAATAATTCGATGCAAAAGTGGGCCAAAGACCTTAACAGACACTTCACCAAAGAAGATATGTAGGTGGAAAATAACATATGAAAAGATATTTTATATTTTATGTCATCAGGGAAATGCAAATTAAAACAATGTGAGACTACTACACACCTATTAGAACTGTCCAATTTCAGAACACTGACAATACCAAAAGCTGTTCAGGATGCGGAAATACCAAATGCTATCAAGTATGTGGAAATACAGGAAACTACGTTCATCATTACTGGTGGGAATGAAAAATGGTACAGCAATTTAGGAAGACATTTTGTTTGGCAATTTCTTACAAAACTAAACATTCTTTGTCTTAGTCTGTTTTAAAGAAATACCGAAGGTTAGGTAATTTACAGAGATCAAGTTTATTTGGATTATGATTCTTATGTCTGAAAAAGTTCAAGATTAGGCATCTTGTAAGAGCCTCCAGCTGCTTTGACTCATGGTAGAAGGCACAGGGGTTCTGGAATGTGCAGAGATCACATGGTGAGAAAGGAAGCAACAGAGAGAAAGAGGTTAAAGTGCCAGTTTCTTGTTTAACAATCAGATCTCCTGGGAACTAAGAGTAAGAACTCACGCCTGAAGGAAGGCATTAATCTATTCATGAGGAATCTGCCACTGTCACTCAAATGCTGCCCATTTAGCCGACCTCTAACACTGGAATCAAATTTTAGCATGAGATTTGGTGGGTACAAAGAGTATATTCAAACTATAGCACTTACCATATGGTTCTGCAATCGTGCTACTTGGTATTTACCCAAAGGAGCTAAAAGCTTATGTCCACATAAAAAGCTGCAAAAGGATGTTTATAGCAGTTTTACTCATAATGACCAAAACTTGGAAGCAACCAAGATGTTCTTCCATAGGTGAATGGTTACATAAAGTGAGGAATATCCAAACAATGGAATATTATATAGAGCTAAAAAGAAATGAGCTATAAAGACATGGCAGAAACTTAAATGCTTGTTACTAAGTGAAAAGAAAATCCACTGTATGATTCCAACCATATGACTTTCTAAAAAAGGTAATATGATGATGCAGTAAAAAGATGAATGATTGCCAAATGTTAGAGAGAGGAAGGGATAAACAGGCAGAGCAGAGAGGACTTTTAGGGCAGTGAATCTACTCTGTATGAAACTAAAATGAGAGATACATTTGTTTAAGTGCAGTTTGTAAAATGTGAAATTTGTCTGATAATGATGAATAAATGTAAGTTCAAAAATTGTAACAAAATGTACCACTCTAGTGGGAGATGGAAAAGGCTATGTATCTGTTTAGGCAGGGTAATTTATGGGTATTTTACATAGCTTTGGGTAAATTCTGTTGTGAACTAAAACCAGTGTAAACAAAAATCTATTAATAAAGAAAAAGCCTGCACTATGTCACAAGGCAAAACACTGGATATTATGATGGTAAATAAAAATTATTATTACATAGACATACAACAAATTAGTATTGCAGATATTTTTATTGTCTCTGAAACAAAATTATAATGTCTTGAATCATTTCTTATATTTAAGCCAGGGCTATTAGAATTTAAATTACAATGAATTTGAGAATGAATATCAACATATGGTTCTATCCAAAAAATTTGAGTGAGGAAAAGTTAAATGTTAAAATACACTGCCTTCTATTTAATTACAGAGTAAGCTTCATCAGCTGTTGAAAAAAATAGTGATAGATTCCATTTCTCTAAAGTAGGTGCATTTCTACGGGCAAGTCACTTTATTCACAGTAATATCGATAAAAAAGAATGTATACTGAGCCTTTTCTCATCATCAAGAATGTGTACTGAGCCTTTTCTCATCATCGAGAATGTGTACTGAGCCTTTTCTCATCATCGAGAATGTGTATTGAGCCTTTTCTCATCATTGAAGACATGAGCAAATTTGGAGACTATTTCTCAGCCAATATCACGTGATCATAAGTTGTATGGCTGAAATTTGAACATGGGTCTATCTAAGTTTAATTAACACTCTGAAGCACTATATTACCCTAACCAAAGTGGAGTATTTTACATATGTCCTGTTTGCATGATGAAATAATGCTCCGGAAAAAAGAAATATGCATACACTCATACCCACATTCAGAAGACAGCATTAATAAAATATTAACTAGAATTTTTTTCTCATTCCTTTGTTCATGCATTCAACTACCTATTTATTCATTTATGCTAATTATGCATCTACTTTACAATAGTAGCTGCTATATAAATTCTGAGAATAGAAAGGCAAACAAAACAAGTTTCCTGACTTTGTGGATTACTCTTCTAATGATTAATAAAAAACAAATAATAAAATAGCATATAATGTCCGAGTTTAATAAATGTCATCAAGAAAAATAAACTCAGGTAAGTAGATAGAGAATAACAAGAGAATATTTTAAACAGGTGCAGTAAAGGCAGTAATTGAGGCCTACACTGAAGGGAAAGATGAGGCATATGACTATGGCTGGGCTATTCCAGGAAAAGACTTATAAAGTCTTGAATCAGGAGTGCATTTGGCATGCGGTAGAATAAAAAGAAAACCAAGGTAAGGAAGGACAGGACACAGCTTCTCCCGACCATGCAGAGGAAATTGAATTATGTGATCCATAAATTCCCAAAGGTTTAATTATTAAATGAAAATATGTAATTATGTAAGTTGTGACTTGCATTTATTTACATGAAAACACCTTTACATTTTCTATAAAATAGTGCTTTATTTGGGGCAACGTATTTAAGATAGATATTGATGATCTCAGTGAAAACACATCTATCACCATTATCTAAATGTTTGAAAAACACTTGTAAATATAATTTCATTCTTTAAAATTAATATTGTAACAGCAAGTATGTGGAGGAGCTTCACTAAATGAATACAGGTGGACCTTGTCCCAGAACAGAATGACTGTTTTAATAGGTGAGTTTGTGGAGATGAACTGAGAATGTGGGAATCCTATTCTCTTTTGCTAAACCTGCTCAATTGCTGGAGACATACACTTTCTGTGTCTCAAAAGCTATTACAGTCTCTGCCTCAGGGAAGGTGGCCCGCTGTGGGGTTGGTAAGTGATGCCAATGGCTATGGTCGGATTTATATTCAATATTGGCGTGCTGTCAGGGGAATCTCATTATTGTCATATTACACACTATCTCCTTTATTAACATTAAAATGTTAATTTAATCTTCCTTTGCTTAACTCCTGTTTTTTTCTTGTGATGTTCTGAATCAGGCAGTGAAAGGCAGGCAATTGATTGGATTCCAGCCTGGAAATAAAATATAATCAGTAGTAAAATCATCAGTAATTCCACAACAAATTCTAGCATATTCATACTGTCAAAAATGAACCTCCATTTGAATTATTTTGCACAATCATCAGGCATCTACCCAGATTAATGAATTCACACTATATTTATTTATATTAATTTATTTCATCTTGTGCTTGAACACAAACGTTGGAATATGGAGCTTACTAAACACACATATATCAAACTTTCTCTCATGTGAACCAAGCAAAACACTTTTTGTTACTTGCAAAAATGTTAAAAAATATATATATAAAATTAGAAGCTCAGTTACTCAGTAGTGGTGTATTCAGTATAGTCCTCTGGTCTACAGGGGTATTTAAGAAGAAGTCTGCACTATTAGCCCTCCTTTCCCCATGAGTAGACATTTCTTCTATTCTCTTCAACTAAGTCTCATATTTTGCATATGTATGATAACACTAGGGATCTTGTTTTAAACGTGTTCATCTTTTTATAATTTCATTGCACTCATATTTTTTCTCCTTATTTACCTGCTTGTTCATGACCATCTGCTGTTTTACTTAGACTTTTTCTTTCCATAATAATTTTACGGATATCTTCTATTTTTTCCTTGATGTGGCCATTTCACATTTTAATGCCAGTTTCACATCATCTTTTATTCTATGTTTAAAAAGCCAAAATACTCTTTTATTTCTTTGATAGCTTGCAGAAACGTGTGTTAATATTTATATAGTTTGTAGTATAATTAACTTCTTTTGAACATTTTCACCTTTGTTATCCAAATTTTTCTCCATATCATTTTCAAGCTATGAATTCACCTAGGTTCTCTGCAGATAATTTTTTAGTGGTCACACTGAGAATTAAGTCATGGACCAAAGCTTCTCCACCAACACCCTACCTCAGCCTATGCAATCTGCTTTTCTCTGGATAAGAAGTCTTTTTTTCTTCCAGAAAATACATAGTTCAGAATTACATTTATGAATTGATTTAACAGTAAATTTAGTTCAGTTGACTAAGTTTAGTTGGTGCGGCACTATTGACCATAATCTCTGTATCCTCTCTTTATAATAGCTGTATCTGTAAAGAAGTTTGTTTGCCTGTTGCTCTCATTCAGTGCTGCTTATGTTAGCAAAAGTCTTTAATAGACATCCACCTGGCATGTGAAGGAAGGGATTTTTAAAATTTGACTCTTCCTAATGCATAGCCTACCTTTGTAGAGAGCTTGCACTGCTGTAGATCTGTACAAGTATGGGACCATGCTTTACTTCAACACTTAATTTTCACTGCACTAGTAAGCCTTTCTTTATAGTTTGTGGCTAGTGGTCATCGTTGACTTCTCATTTTATTAACGATTGAGATGTATTTGCTTGAGTGTTTTTCTTCTTACTCAAAAAAGGAGGCTGATGCAAAATCTTTACTCTGGGGTGTTTAACTATGAGTATTGATAGAAGTACTCTAATTTGTATTAGTGTTTTGAAGACTTTATGTTCATATATGAAGTTAAACTACTGACATTTGCAAAAATATATGTAGTCATCATGCATATGAGAATCAAACTTAAGAGATATTTTGTCATACCTGGCTGACAAGCCTGAGACATGCCTGATGCACCCACAGAAACTCCTCCACTGCTGTCTCAAGCTTAGAGTTGGCCTGTGTCAGAATCAGTAAAAGTCACTGGGAGAAACCCTGTCTCTACTAAAAATACAAAATTAGCTGGGCATGGTGACGTGTACGTGTAATCCCAGCTACTCGGGAGGCTGAGGTAGGAGAATCGCTTGGACCCAAGATGCAGAGGTTTCAGTGAGCTGAGATAGCGCCATTGCACTCCAGCCTGGGCAACAAGAGAGAAACTCCATCTCAGAGAAAAAAAAAAAAAAAAAAAGAATAATGCATAATGACTAAATGAGGGTCATTGAAGGATACAAGAATAATTAAAAATTAAAAAGGGAAAAGCAGATATAATAAGAGGAGAATTATAATCATATACAAACTTCAAATAACAGTGGTTTCACTATAAATATAAGGGGAAATTATAAATTATTCAATAAAGTATTTTTAGAGAAATAAAAAATTAGTTATTTTATACATTAGCTTCATAGGGGCTAATGAATTTAAATACACAAAATGAGGTGATGCAAAAAGTAACATATAGCAATGAAAGGAACACAGTACATGTATATATTTATCCTTATGGATTGATCTCAAGCATGCTGTGTATGGCCAATGTGGTATTCTATTTTTATGCCCATACTTATTTATGTAAGCTTAAATTGTTAAGGCAAATACATCAACATTTTTTTTCTGAACATTTCTTCTCACAATTTTCAACTCTTCCTCTAGAAAACTGAAGGTTTTTTAATCTGGCACACACATATTCAAGATAATTAGAGCATTATTTGAAATTACTATGAAAGTAACTCTTTGGAACTATTCAATTATTTATTGTGTCCTTGATAATTCATGCAATGACTTAATGTGATTGAAATTGTGTTCTAATTAAATTCACTTTCTCTTCACCATCTACACCCAGACTAAATTTACTTTGAATTGTTCCATGTAGAATGAATATGGTCCAATTTTATTTTGACTAATTCTGAAACTCTTCATTATATTAAGAGTGACTAGGCATACACTTATGTATAATGGAACAGTCAGTGTCTCTAATTTTTCCTTTTGGACTAATTGTCCCCGTCCATGATCACATGTCATGATTAGTGACTTTCTTTCAGGCTCAACACGAGAAAAATAAAAATTGCCAGGGATGTAAACACCCTAGAGCAGTTCCCAGCCAATGACAGAATAGAGATTCCCTTTGTTTTCCATGGGACAAGTCTTGAGACATGGTTTCAAAAACTATCAGAATTTCCACCAGTATTGAGTGGCTGGGAAATCTAAACCTCAGACTATGGGTTTAACAAAGATCACACAGAGATATAGGTAGATAGAACACATGAAAGAGATTAAAGAGCTATTGACAACAAAATAAAAATTCCAATCTTTAGAATAACATGAAAATATTTGTCTAGCATAACTTGGGTAAAAATGGAAACTAAGTGCAAATGTATAGACTAGCATATCAACAATTCAATTATATTAAAATATGTCTATTTATAAAAGCATTACAAATCAAACCTTTGGTATTTATATAAGATAGTCTTAAAACAATGATCTATAATTTTAATCATAAAATATTTGAAAACTGGAAGAAGTAAATGATAAACATCACTACAGAAATTAATAAAATATTACATATAATACCTAAAAAAATTTAAACAGAAAAAAATCTAGTGAATAAAAGCATAACTCACTATTTTAGAAAATGGATATGCAAGAAGAAATATAAAGAAAATTAAAAGAATATTGATATTATGTGTACATTCTATATAAATTATTTGAACATATACGTTCACAGGGTAAATACATTGCTTTATTAGTCTTCTTTTGATGCACTAAAAATCAGCCACAAAATATCAGTTGTTTTATAGATTTCATTGTATGATATTCAGAAAATGTAGTTGTTATGATTGGTACTTTTTTTTTTTTTTTTTTTTTTGAGATGGAGTCTCCCTCTGTCGCCCAGACTGGAGTGCAGTGGCGCGATCTCGGCTCACTGTAAGCTCCGCCTCCCAGATTCACACCATTTTCCTGCCTCAGCCTCCCGAGTAGCTGGGGCTACAGGCGCCCGCCACCACGCCTGGCTAATTTTTTTGTATTTTTAGTAGAGACGGGGTTTCACTGTGTTAGCCAGGATGGTCTGGATCTCCTGACCTCGTGATCTGCCTGCTTCGGCCTCCCAAAGGGCTGGGATTACAGGCGTGTGAGTCACCATGCCTGGCCGATTGATACTTATTTTATGACATTTAGGTGTTTAAGAATTTCGGGGAGTTTATGCTTAATTTTTCAATGTGTTATATGAACACTTGAAAATCATATGTTCTCTTTTAATCATGTCACAATTCAAAATATGTCTATTTGCTTACAGGTATTAAACATAGTACTTCATTTTTTTTCCATTCATTATTTTATTTTAATTCTTCTGATTATAGATAAAGATCACCTACTGAATCTTGTTTTTATTCTGTGTTGCTTTCCTTTTTCTTACAGTTTTAATTCGCTTCATGTATTTTACTGTTACTTAATGTGTCAACATTCATGGGAGTTATATCTGCACTTTAGAATGTATTATAGAACATTAGAAAGTGTAAGCTTTTAATATTCAGATATCAAATTACAAAATAAATAATGTGGCTCTCTTTTCTTATGTTAGCATTTGCCTGACTTATTTTATCTGTCTCTTTACTTTCATTGGTATATACATATGGAATATCTGCACATTGAATTTATTTTTCTTTCTACCTATGTGAATGTATCTCATTAAAATTAATCCTTTAACACACATATTTAATATTACTATCATCTTATTTTACTCCAGGCGTTTTCTTGGATTTGCATCTTTGATATCGTTCTTGTTCTATCTCTGGGCATATGTTCCAGGCCCTGTTTCTCTTGTCTCTTATCTGACTCATCATGGTCTATTCTGTTTCTTTCCCTCAGTCCTTCACTTTTTTTTTTTTTTAATTTTTTTTTTTTTAGACAGAGTCTCCCTCTGTCGCCCAGGCTGGAGTGCAGTGCCACCACCTCGGCTCACTGGAACCTCTGCCTCCCAGGTTCAAGCGATTCTGCTGCCTCAGCCTCCTGAGTCTTTCACTTTTTAGGACAGTTACTGATGCCTGTTTTTCTGTTTTCCAATGGCTTTAGAAAGTTGGACTCAGCTGGCTGTTGGTAATACAAATTGTTGGATTTGCTCTCTGGATTTTTTCAGTTATTGAGTTGAAAGTACTGTGCAAGGATTTATTTCCATTCTAAAAAGGGTACAGGATAATCCCTCAATTTAGGATGGACTCCTGAGCCTTTGCCAGTGCTAAAGGCAATTTGATATTTATATCCTCCTGTTGCCAACATGTAACCAGAAACTGCTCTTCTATTCTCACTCATCAAAGCAGGGACAACAGATGCGGGGGAGGAGAGGGGGAATACCACTTTGGTTACAGTGTCAGACAAGAATAATCACATGGAGATTTTTGTATTTTTCTTTTAGTGCCATATTCTCATTAAAACTTTCTGTCCTTTTGCTTTCTTTCTTTTTTCTTTTTATCGATATTCCAGATCATTCATTTCTTAGAAAACTTAAGCATAGACTATGTGATTATAAGAAACGTGCTTCCAAATATCAGTTGATTAGCACAGCAAATTTTATTTCCCCATCATATCACAGTCTGATTAAGGTTGGCTTCTTTCCCACTGAAAACTTGTGAATCAGACCCATTCCATTTTGTAGATGTAGGTTGGGAAAACCTGGGTTCCAAATTTCCTGCTGAAAGGCAAAATGAGGCTGTGAGATGGTGTGTAATGAGTCAAGACTTAGAGGGCCAAACCTGGAAGTCTTTTTACATTACTAGGCTTATATTCTACCAATCGGAATTCATTCCTTTGGTCGACAATCTGTGAGAAAGATTTAGAAGTTCAACTTTCTGTGTTCCCAAAAAAATAGTCAGTGTTTTGAACATCTCCTATTATCTTTAAAAGAGCCTTTTGGTCACCAGACCATTTTATTCTACTTTCACACATTCTCTCACCTTTCCCTGAGAGAGAGAACATGAAGTCACATCTGGCCACTGATTGTCACTCAGAGTCCAAGTTCTGTAGGTGCCATAAGATCCAGATGTGATCCTCTGTAGTTAGGAGACCTATAAATTTAAAAGGTAGGTTATCTGCCTCTCTCTGGCACGAAGACTGAATATGCAATGATGGAGAAGGCATAGAATACACATAATGAATGCCCCCATTTAGAAAGGGAAACAATGAGGAATGTATAATCCTGGACAGCAATTTAAAACTCAATAGGAAGGGATTTTAATAAAGTTCCCAAGCACATGCTGGGGGTGAAGGAAGCACCTTCGTTGGACGAATTCTGCCCACTAGACAGAACGCTTTGTCCATGGTTCTTTGGGAACTCTGGCTCTTACTTCTGAGAAGTTTTTGTTGCATTACTCTCCTTGGTCATTTATAAACTGAGGGATGAAGACCATATGCTCCTTAAGGGTTCCACAATGAGCCTCTGCTTTCCTGAAAGAAAGATAAGGCCCAAGACTTTCTCTTTGGTCTTGAATATTTAAAGACTTGTATAGATAAGCTAATGGTGCAGGCCTGGGACTTACCCAGTTCTCCCTGCTTATTTGATTGTAGTTCTCAAGAATAACTGTAGAATGTACTGGGAATGCAACATCCTGAGATATAAAGGGACTGGCTAGAACAGACCAGGCTCTGTTCCAGTGCCCCCCCGAAATAGGATGCCCTTCAATGCTTTAGTCCAGCGAATCACGCCCCTCTGGAGTATAAAACCCAGGGCAGGCTGCTTTACTGGATCCTTCAACTGCAGGACCAGTGGGGCACACACAGACAAGACTCCATCTACTCTAGGCAGCTTTCCAGAGCCTTGGGAAAAAGTTCACCGTAGATCATCAGCTTCTGTTGGTCCTTGCTGCCTATCTGTAAATATCAAATCCACTTCATGAGACTTGTGAGTGTGTTCAGTCTCACTAGATTCAGACAAGTTGATCACAGAACTTTCTCCACAAATGGTTTCTTTGGTAATCCTGCAAAAACATAAGCAGTTTCTGATCCATTTGCTTCTGCCTCCTAAAATTTCTTTCTGAATGTAGATGTCAAATGTATTTTACTTCCCTTATTTCTGGTCCTGCGTCTCTTACTAGCTATTCCTTTGACGCTATCTGAAAAAAATAAAATAAAAAATAAAAATAAAAATAAATATGAGGGCCATCATTAACTTGATCTTTCATTGGGGGTCACTTTATTAAACCAAGATTCTTTTACTGGCCTATTTTGTATAAAACTTGTATAAAATTTTATGTCAGACATATTCGCTTACTCTTGGAAGGCTTTGAATTTCTGGAGTCTCTCTAATATTTCTTCTCATATATTTAAAAATTCACAAATGGCTACAAATATATACTATCATTTTTCCTAATTCTGTTTTGTAAGCATGTCATCTGCCTCCCAATTTACAGTAGGTGGTCTTTATGTCCTCTTATATGTCTTGACTTGCAGTCCCTTTTATAATTACTGCCTTCCTATATGAGGCATGAAAAATAGTGTTTTGCATTGTAAGTTAGATTTTTAATGATGTAGCACCTCACTCCTGTATAAAGTTATTTCATGATCAGAATATTCTAAACTATCCTGTGGCAAAAAAACTGCTAAATCCCTGTGTCTTTGTTCATTAATATTTTATTTGTTGATAACTTCACAGCTTTCCACAGCTTTCTCCATTAAGTGATGATTCTGTGGCTTCGTCCTTCTTATAATTTCACCATCTAGCCCAGTGCTTCCAAGGAAGCTTTGAAGGGGGAAAGGGAACAGAAGTAGCACACAGAATTTTCTAAAGGCCCAACTGGAAGTGGTTTGCATCACTTTTCTTTATATTCCATTGTCCAGAACTTGGTTGCATGGACTGCAAACTGACTTCAAAGAAGGATTGGGAATGTGGTCTTCCTGTGTTTCTAAGAATGAAAAGAGTGGAATGAGTTTCCTGACATACAAGCTTATTGTTAACAGTCAATTAGCCTCAGAAGGTTATCATAATTTTTGTTTTCTTTTCTTCTTTATATCAAGCCAAGAAAAAAAAATCCTGCACCTTTTTAAAAACTCATATGGTGGTCACTATACATCATGTATGGGAAAGTGAATTTTTTAATATTGAAATAAATTACATGTCTGTGTCCCTAGACCAAATACCCATATTCCTTTACTTAGTATTTTTCTTAAATGTGTGTGAGCTTTTATAATTTCCATACTTTTCACTTTCCATTGATTTTCCATCCACACTCCTGTTCTTTATCTCACAGTGCCTTTGGGTGAGTAGGCAGGATCAGGGCGTAGGTTTCTTCTTAAGGAGAATGCATAAAGCTACCACTTTTCAAGTTCTGAATAATCATTGAATAATCATTGGATCATTTATCTCTGTTAGAAAAGACATATGAACTACAAATTAAAACAAAAAGTGAATATGATAATTAAATCATTTATTTCTGTATATGTTCAAAAATTTTACTTTTGCCCTCTTGTAACAAATTCATATTATAACTGCATTATCCTGCTATCCCTCAATAATAAAACCTATAAGATTTATTCAATTTTACTTTTACTAGATGCTTTGACTGTTTTAAAAAATATTCTTACATGCCATAGGATCCTAACTCAATGATATTTTTTTCTGTAGAAGTTAACACAGCAGGTTGAAAAATATGCTTTCCATAACTAATTAAGCATGGTCAGTTTGGAAATGTGGTCATTTTGATTAGCTATCTGAGATAACGACTTCCTCTTCTCATTGTTAGTTTTAAGATATTCCACTACTTGCACAACTCGTTAGCTAGTTTAAAAAATCTACTATATCTTCAATAATTGCTTCTTTTCTTCTTATCTTTGAGATTCCATGTGAAGATACTCATACAATAGAAGACAGCCAGGAAGAGTCTTTGAAAGTCAATACATGTTTTTCTTAAAAACTTTACTCTACTAGAATATCTTATCACTGTTCAACAATCTTATCACATAAGATAGCACATTAAACTTTAAAACAAAATTGATATCAATAGAGTTAATGGAAACATCTTTATGCAGACTTTTACTGTCTATTTGGTACCAAGGTGAGAAGAAAAGATTGTCTTCCTCTGTAAATCTCAAAGAGTTCTCTTACTTTGATTTTTTTCTTTATCCGGGACATGAGAAAATTGTATATCTTTTGGGTAAAATTGAAAAACAATATCAAGGTATCTAATTTCCTTACCTTGGCAATGAAGTCTTAGTATACAAACAATACTCTATGTTAATATCTTAATTAAGTGAACTTAATACTCTACGTTACTATCTTTGTCACATTTATTAATTTGATTTTTTACAACTGGGACATTAAATATAAGATTGCTTATTCATTTTATTACCAATTATTGACAAAAATATAAATATATGAACAAATTTATATGAATAATATTCAAATAATCCTCTAGATTCCATGTATAGCATTCTCCTAAAGCAATTGACATATTTCAAGTTCTTTTTAGAAAGAGGTTAATGAAATATAATGTAAAGTGGGGGATTTTTGCTGCTTTAAAGAATGGCAATTTTTAAAGGTACAGGTAAATATACCACTGCAATTTGATTACTTCTGTGTTTTCTAGGTAATTCTTACAAAAGTTCTATCCTAAGCCATTATATTATAATTTCAGAGGAAAATCAATTCCCTTGGTTTTGCTGAAATACGGTTTCTCTGTTTGCTGAAATCTAGTTTTTGTTAATTAGAAATATATATTTCATATTTGGACTATATTAATCAGGGTTTTTCAGAGAAACAAAACCAAAAATCTGTATTGTCATTGTCCATCAGAAAAACAGAACACACACACACACAAATATTTTATCATATATAACATTATATATAATACCTATACATATATATTATTGACGTACAGTTTGCCCTTGAATAACATGAGTTTAACTGCATGGGTCCACTTACACGCAAATTTTTTTCCACCTCTGCCACCCCTAGTACATCAACAGAAATCCTTCCTCTTTATCCTCGTCCTCAGCTTACTCAGTGTGAAAAATATGAGGATGAAGACCTTTATGATGATCCACTTCCACTTAATAAATAGTAAATATGTTTTCTCTTTCTCATAATTTTTAATAACATTTCCTTTTCTCTAGCTCACTTCATTGTAAGAATATGGTATATAATAGATACATAACATGCAAAATATGTGTTAGTTGTTTATGTTATCAGTAAGGCTTCTGGTCAACAGTAGTTAAGTTTTGGGGGATTCAAAATTATTATGCAGATTTTTTGCTGTGCTGGGGGTCAGTGCCCCTAACTCCTGAATGGTTCAAAAGTCAACTGTATTATGAAGAATTGACTCACACAATTGATTATGGTGGCTGAGAAGTCCCATGACCTGCTGTCTGTAAGCTTCAAGACCTAGGAATGCTGGTGGTATAATTCAGTGTAAGCTTAAAGGCCTGAGAAACAACGGAACAAATGATGTAAATCTTAGATGAGATAACTCAGCTGAAGCAATTACACAGGAGAAAAGGGTACACTTTTCCCTCCTCTGTCTTTTGTTATATTCAGATCCTTAAAAATACCCACTGACTGGGCACGATGGCTCACGCCTATAATCCCAGCACTTTGGGAGGCTGAGGCGGGAGGATCACTTGAGGTCAGCAGGTCAAGACCAGCCTGGCCAACATGGTGAAAGCCTGTCTCTACTAAAACTACAAAAATTAGCCAGGTGTGGTGGTGGGCGCCTGTAATCACGGCTACTTGGGAGGCTGAGGCAGGAGAATTGCTTGAACCTGGGAGGCGGAAGTTGCGGTGAGCTGAAACTGCACCATTCACTCTAACCTGGGCAACAAAGCTAAAAACTGCATCTCAAAAAGAAAAAAAAAATGCCCACCAACAACAGGGAGGCTACGTTTATTTAGTCCACTGATTTAAATGCTACCCTCACTGGGAAACTCCCTTATGGACACAGCTGGAAATAATGTTTAATCTGAAGTGACTTGACTCAATCCAATTGGCACATAAAATTAATGATCAGAAAGACAAATATTTTTCTCATCTTTAAAATATGCATTGATGTGATACTAAGTTCATCATACAATTTGGACGGACCAAAGCTAATTAAAAATTGAGGTCTCTTTAAGAAACCAGAAAAGCAGAAAAAGTACATTAAATATACTAAAATATAAAACCTTTAAATGTATACCATGGTCTCCCTTTCTTAACCTTATAATGGTCATCTTTTTTTGCTATTTAATATAATTCTAAGAAAATTTAAATTAGAATTATTACCAAGGATTGTATCATTCATTTGAATTGTCCAATGTCAGATCCAATGAGCTAACTACAAGAACAGTGGGTATGTTGCAACGATTTCAACTGTTTTTATATCATTTCTTGACATACGCATATTCCACCAGTACTTTCTACATTTGACTTACTGGAGAACAAAGAAAGATTAAAAGAAACAAAAACTTTTAATTCCCCGTCTGCCTTTTTTTCTATGTCATCCTTTTCAGCATAAGTGGTTGGCTGTATCTGTATTTTGTAGAAGTTTATTTCCTTTCTTTCTTTCTTTATTTTTTTTTGAGGCGGAGTCACAGTCTGTCACCCAGGCTGGAGTGCAGTGGTGCGATCTCGGCTCACTGCAAGCTCCGCCTCCCAGGTTCATGCCATTGTCCTGCCTCAGCTTCCAGAGTAGTTGGGACTACAGGCACCCGCCACCGCACCCGGCTGATTTTTTGTATTTTTTGTGGAAACGGGGTTTCACCATGTTAGCCAGGATGGTCTCAATCTCCTGACCTCGTCATCTGCCGGCCTCGGCCTCCCAAAGTGCTGGGATTACAGGTGTGGAACCATCGTGTCTGGCCTATTGTCTTCTTTTTTTGTCTGGAGTAGGTTGTAGTTCCAATGAAAAGCATGACTTCTCAAAGATTTTATCACCCAGCTTACTAAACTATAAACCACACTTAACCTGATACAGTCATACCTTGTTTTATTGTGCTTCATTTATTGCACCATGGAGTTATTTTTTTCCAAACTGATCGTCTATGGCAACCCCATATTGAGTGAATTTATCATTGCCACTTTTCCAACAGTATGTGCTCACTCGGTGTCCCAGTGCCACAGTTTAGGAATTCTCACATTATTTCAAACTTCTGTATTATTATTACATATTTTGTGGGAATCTATGATTAGTGTCTTTGATGTTACTATTGTTATTGTTTGGGGGCAGCATGAACCATACTCATATAAGATGGTGAACTTAATTGAAAAAATAGTGTGTGTATTCTGACTGCTCCACTGAATAGCAATTCCCCTATATCTTCCTCTCTTCAAGCCTTCCTATTTACTGAGACACACACAAAAATTAAATTAATGCTGAATAATAACCTTGAAATTCCCTCTAAGTGTTCAAGTGAAACAAAGAGTCACACATCTCTCATTTTTAAGTCGAAAGGTAGAAATAATTAAGCTCAGTGAAGAAGGCATGTAGAAAGCTAAAACATTCTCTTGGATTCTCTGAATGCTGAGGGAGGTGATACATCTGCAAACACAAAGTCTGAAGCTAGCAAAGATCGGTAAATAAAATTCAAGAAAAAAACATTTTCATAATATAAAATTCAAGGTGAAGTAGCACATGCTGATGTAGAAGCTATAGCGAGTTATCCTGAAGGTCTATCTGGCTAAGATAATTGAGGAAGGTAGTTACACTAGCAACAGATTTTCAATGTAGACAAAACAGTCTTTTATTGGATGAAGATGCCATCTAGAATTTTCATAGCTAGAGAAGTGAATACCTAACTTCACACTTCAAAGGATAAGCTCACTCTCTTGTTAGGGGCTAATGCAGCTTTTGTCTAATATGGATGAAAGAATTACAAATGGATTTAACTCAAAAAGTTATTCTGTGAGGCACATTACAATCAATCTTTCAAAAGTCAAAGAGAATTCTAAAGACAGCAAGAGCAAAGTATCAAATCACATATAAGGGAATCTCCCATTAGGCTAATAGCCTTTATCAGCAAAATCCTTGCAGGCCAGGCAAGAATGGGATAATGTATTTATGAAAAGAAAGAAAGAAAAAAAGAATAAACAAAAATAACCCTCTGCCAACTGAAAATTCTATACCCAGCAAAGATTAACTTCAGAAATAAAGAAGAAATAAAATTTTTCTCAGACTAACAAGAACAGGGAATTTATCACCATTATCATGACCCTATAAAAAATGCTATGGGAATCCTACATCTCAAAGCAAAAGGACAAGATCTACCATTATGTAAACATGATAGTATAAAACTTAGAGCAGATACACAAATAAGAAATAGCAAGGAATCACATGTTGTCACTACAAATACCACCAAATTACAACACTAAACAATAAGAGGAAGAAAAAATAAAAGTTATAAAAGAAAATCAGAAACCAACTAACACAATGATGAAAGTAAGTTTTCACCTACAAATAACAATTAAAAATTTAAATGATTGACATTCCCAATTAAAATATATAGACTAGCTCAATGGATGAAAAAGACCCAACCAACTATAAGCTGCTTACAGGAAACATTTCTTTCTATGTAAGGACAGACAGAGCAACAGTAACGAATGGAAAAAGACATTCCACACAAACAGAAAACAGCAGCATAAAGTAGGAGCTCTACTTATATCAGACAAAATAGACTTTAAGGCAAAAACCACAGTAAAGAGACAAAGAAGGTTATTATGTGGTGATAAAGGGCATGACTCAGGAAGAAGATATAACAATTCTAATTTATGCGCCCAAGACTGGAGCATCCAGATATATGCAGTACATATTTTTAGAGCCAACGAGAGAGATAGACCCAAGTACAAAATAGTTGGGAACTGCAACACCCTGTTTTCAGCATTGGACAGATCATGTTTACAGAAAATCAGTGAATAAACATTGGACTTCAACTGCACTACAGGTCAAATTAACCTAACAAGTACAGAACATTTCACCCAATAGCTGCAGAATGCACGTTCTTCTCATAAACACACATAGACCACATGTTAGGCCATAAAATAAATCTCAAATATATTAAAAACTTAAATTAATAACATGCATATTCTCAAACCACAATTTTAAAAAACTAGAAATTAATAACATACCTAGAGGAACTCTGGAAACTGTATAAACACATTCAAGTTTAAATAATATGTCCCTAAATGTTCACTGTTTCAATGATGAAATAAAAAAAGAAATAAACAAATAGATTGAAATCAATGAAAACAGAAACAAAACATTTCAAAACTTATGGGATACAGCAAAAGCAGTGCTAAGAGGGAAGTTTATAGCAATAAAAATGTGCATCAAAAAAGCAGAAAGAATTCAAATAAACAAACAATGCACTTTAAGAAGCTAGAAAAGAAAGATTAAACCAAACTCTAAATTAATAGAAGGAAAGAAACAGTAAAGATTAGAGCAGAAATAAACAAAATGTAGACTAAGATATAATATAAAAAATCAACATAACAAAAAGTTGGTTTTTGAAATGTAAAAAAAAAAAAAATTTTTTTTACAAACCGTTATTTTGACTAAGTAAGAAAAAGGGGAGAAGACCCAAATAAATAAAATCAGAAGTGAAAAAAAGGGACATTATAATTGGTACTTCAGAAATTCAAAGGATGACTAGACACTAGTGAGAACAACTATACGCCAACAAATTAAAAACCAGGAAAATTATATTCTGTACACTTGTAACCTATCAAAATTAAATCCGAAAGAAATAGGAAACATGAACAGAACAACAAGAAGTAACTAGATTGAATCCATAATAAAATGTTTCCCCAAAAGGAAATGCCAGGACCACCTGGGTTTACTGATAAGTTATACCCAGCTTTTAAAGTAGAACTTACAACAGTTCTTCTTAAACTATTTCAAAGAAATTCTCCGTATCTCATTTTATGAGGCTAGCATTGCCAAGATTAGACAAAGACAGAACAACAACAACAACAACAAAAACTGAAGGCTAACATCCCTCATGAAATAGTTGCAAAATCCTCAACAAAATATTAGCAAACTAAGTCCAATAACACATCCAAAACATAATACACCATGATCAAATAGGATTTATTTTAAGAATGTAAGAATGGTTCAACATCTAAATATCAATAAATGTAATTCATCACAACACAATAAAGGACACAAAGCATATTATCATCTCAATAGATGCAAAAATCATTTGATTAAATTCAACATCACTTCATGATAAAAACTCTCAATATATTTGGTATAGAAGGAATATACCTCAACATAATAAAGGCTATATACGACATACTTAAGCTAACATCACACTGAATGGGGAAAAACTGAAAGCCTTTTCTTCAAGAGCTACAATGAAACAAAGATGTTCAATTTTACCACTCTTATTCAAAATAGTACTGAAATTGCTAGCAAGGGCAACTAAGCAAAAGTAAAAAATAAAAAAAGCATCCAAATTAGAAAAAAAAAATTCAATTTCCCTCTTCGTACATCATAATCTTTTACATAGAAGAACCTAAAGACCACCAAAAACTCTTAGAACTGATAAAAAATATTCAGTAAATTTGCATGAAACAAAATCATATACAAAATGTATTTGTATTTTTGTAAACCAATAATGAAAAACTCAAGAAAGGAATCACATTTACAATAGCTACAAAACAAAATAAAATACCTGGAAATAAATTTAACCAAGAAGATGAAAGATCTGTACAACGGAAACTACAAAACACTAATGAAAACAAGCTGAAGAGAATACACACAAAAAATGGAAAAACATCCCATGCTCACACACTGGAAGAATTAATATTGATAAATTGAACACATTATCCAAGGCAACTACAGATTACATGAAACACTTATTAAATCTCTATCTTTTATTTTTCACAGAAATAGAATAAACAATACTAAATTCCTATTGGAATACGAAAGATTCTGAATAGCCAAAGCAATACCGAGCAAAAAGAAGAAAGATGGAGACATCATACTACTTGATTTCAAAATATGCTACGAATTTATAGTTACCAAAGCAGCATGTTTTTGTATAAAAACAAACACACAGGCCAATAAAACACAATAGAGCACCCAGATATAAATCTATGCATTTTTAACCGACTGATTTTTGACAAAGGTACCAAGAACGTTATTTGGGGAAGGAACATTGTTTTCAATAAATGGTGGTAGAGAAACTAAATATCCCTATGATGAAGAGTGAAACTACTATAGATCTCCATCTCAACATAGACAAAACTCAACTCAAAATGGATTAGAGTTAAACATAAGACCTGAAACTATCTGCTATCAGAAAACAAAGAAGAAATGCCTCAGAACATTGATCTAAGCGAAGATTTTTTGGGTAAGACTTCAAAATCTCAGGCAACAAAACTTAAAATAGATAAATGAGACCACATCAAACTAAAAACTCTAAACAGCAAAGAAAGCAATTAACAGAGTGAAGAGAACCTATAAAATGGGAGAAAAAACAATCTATTAATTGACAAGAGAATAATATACAGAATATACAAGTAAGTCAAACAACTCAGCAGCCAAAAACAGAAAAAAATAAATAGATATTTTTAATTGGCTGAGGATCTGATAAACATTTATCAAAAGAAGGCATATAAATGTCCAAGAAGTATATTAAAAATGCTCAACATCACTAATCATCAGAGAAATGCAATAAAAACCACAATGAGAGATGATCACTCCCAGTTAAAATGGCTAATATACTGCATCCTTCCACTCATATATGGGAGCTTTTTCTGTGTTTTTTTTTTTAAAAAAAAAAAAAAAGAACTCATAAAAATAGAGAATAGAATTGTGGTCATTAGAGGTTGGGCAAGGTAGTGGGAGGGGATTACAAGAAGAGTTTGGTTAATGAAATCGAAGTTACAGCTAGATGGAAGAAAAAAGTTCCAGTGTTTTGTATAGCAGTGTAGGGTAAACATTGTTAACAATCATTTAGTATGTATTTTCCAAAAGCTAGAAGAGAGGAATTTGAATGTTAACAACATGAAGAAATGATAAGTATTTGGATTGATGGATATGCTAATTACCCTGATTTGATCATTACACATTATACATATGTATCAAAATGTCACTCTGTAACCCACAATTATGTATAATTGTTGCACGTCAACTAAATATAAATTGTCACCAATTTTTTACATACTAGTATGAGTGAATTTTTTCAATTCTAATTTGGAGCAACACAGTCTGCTCTCAGATCCCACCTATCTTGGTTGCATTGTGAGGTACATCTAACTGATCCACTAATAGTAATGGTTCTAACCTCTTCCTTAGCACATTTTTTTTTCTATTTGTATCTAGACTTGAGCAGAAATCAACTAATATAACCATTTTTACCTCAAGACAAAATTTAGAATTACAAAAAACCACAAAACCAGAATTATTTCTGTGGAATTTTCTGTATATTTCTTCATTTCTAAGTCCCTGAATTTGGTATGTATTACCTACATGCATTAGGAGAAAAAAATCATAAATTAAAAACACAGAATATAGGGTGAGAGAAAACAACCCCCTGAAAAAAATTACTTACACAATAATTGCTTTGGGGGACAATTCTCTGAAATAAATAAAATGGAAAAAAATAACAATCCTCGAATTTTTAAAAAACTTTTTTTTAAAAGAAACAGATGGAAGAGGAATTAAGCCAGTGCTGAAAAGCCAAATGCTTGTCTTTAAGAAAAATAATTTATAAACGATCTTCCTGAGACATTATTCATTTCACTAAATTCAAAAAAAGTAATGCAGTTCATTATCTGAAACAAATATTGAAGAACATAATAGACACTTATTTTCTAATACACAGATTTCAAACTTAAATGTTTTTCATTGTATATGTTAGAAATAAATACTTTAAAGTGTAGCCATTCACAAATTGGAGTTTAGGTGGTGTACAGGCTAATCTATTTGTAGTTATACTTGCAGTTCTGTATCATAGTGTATGGAATGAAATTAAAATTCATTACTGTGTCACTTAAGTAAACAATTCTGAATCTAACCTACCCACCTTTAGAGCTTTCCACTATTTTCCCTCAGACACATTCTTTGAATCTGACCTATGTAATGTTCCTCCTTATGCCCCATACTTGGTTTTGATTTTCCATTACACATATCTAAAGTCAAAATGTGTCTGGAATTGGTGGGTTCTTGATCTCACTGACTTCAAAGACTGAAGCCACGGACCCTCGCGATGAGTGTTACAGTTCTTAAAGATGGTGTGTCCAGAGTCTATTCTTTCAGATGTGTCTGGAGCATCTTCCTTCTGGTGGGTTCCTGATCTCACTGACAGGACTGAACCTGCAGACCTTCCCGCTGGAGTGTTACAGCTCTTAAAGGTAGCGTGGACCCAAACAGTCAGCAGCACGAACATTTATTATAAAGAACAAAAGAATAAAGCTTTCGCAGTGTAGACGAAGACCCAAGCAGGTTGCCACTGCTAGCTGGGGCTGCCTGCTTTTATTCCCTTATCTGACTCCACCCACATCCTGCTGATTGGTCCATTTTACAGAGAGCTGACTGGTCCATTTTACAGAGAGCTAATTGGACTGTTTTGACAGGGTGCTGATTGGTGCATTTACAATCCCTAAGCTAGATACAGAGTACTGATTGGTGTATTTACAAACCCTGAGTTAGATGCAGAGTGCTGATTGGTGTATTTACAATCCCTTAGCTAGACATAAAGGTTCTCCAAGTCCTCACTAGATTCAGGAGCCCAACTATCTTCACCTAGTGCATCCTGCACTGGGGCTGCAGGAGGAGCTGCTCGCCAGTCCCAAGCCGCGACTGTACTCCTCAGCCCTTGCTCCAAGCTGCCACCGCACTCCTCAGACTTTCGGCGGTGGATGGGACGCGGCCATTGGGGAGGCTTGGGCCTCCAGGGAGCCCACCGAGGAGCGGGGGGGGCTTGGACATGGCAGACTGCAGGTCCCGAGCCCTGCCCCGCAGGGAGGCGGTTGAGGCTGGGCTAGAATTCGAGCATGATGCATGAGGGCCGGCAGTTGTGGGGGACCCAGCGCAACCTCTGCAGCTTCTGGGTGGATGCTACACCCCCCACTGCCCTGGGTCAATGGTGCCAGCCTGCCGCTCTGTGTGCGAGCTGTGGAGCCCACGCCCCCGCCCAGAACTTGCACTGGCCCAGGAGCGCCAGGCGCAGCCCCACTTTCCGCAGCACCTCTCCCTCCACACCTCCCGGCATGCAGAGGGAGGCGGTTCCGGCCTTGGCCAGCCCAGAGAGGGTATCCCACAGTGCAGTGGATGGCTGAAGGGCTCTTCAAGTGCCACCAGAGTGGATGCCAAGGCCTAGGATGCCCGAGAGTGAGGGCTGCTAGCACATTGTCACCTCTCAAAAACACAGTTCATATGCCACTCCCAATAAATTCTCCCTTAATCCTCAATCCTAAATATTCCTGACCACCCCCAAATTCCAGTTCTTTATTCCATTATCTGCAGACCTTTGTGATTCTCCCTGTATTTCAAATAAAATTTTAATGTATGTGAACTAATTGCCATAGAACTCACTTCCAAAATTGCACTAACATTCTACATTGCTTATCATATTTACAACATCAATACCCTAACACTTACCTAACTGGAGTTATGCTTTTAAAATTCATTTATTCGTTAGAATTAGTCGATGTAATGCAACATTTCCAATAAAAGTTACCTTTAAGGCCAGGCATGGTGGCTCATGCCTGTAATCCCAGCACTTTGGGAGGCCGAGGCAGGCATATTGCCTGAGCTCAGGAGTCCGAGACCAGCCTGGGCAACATGGTGAAACCTCGACTCCACTAAAATACAAAAAATTAGCCAGGCATGGTGGAGTGCGCCTGTAGTCCCAGCTACTCGGGAGGCTGAGGCAAGAGAATTGTTGAATCTGGGAGGTGGAGGTTGCAGTGAGCCGTGATCATGCCACTTAACTCCAGCCTGGGTTACAGAACAAGACTTTGTCTCTGGAAAAAAAAAAAAAAAGAAAGTGACCTATAATCCTATAATAACTTTCGTTTTAATACACGCATATTTTGTGCTCATGCTCCTATGTCTTTCTGTTTATTTTACTCTCCCTAGTAGCTTCTCTGGCTACCACTGTGCATTGGATTATGTAAGAACCTCCATCAGAGACTCAGATTTAAACTGTGAAAGAAATGAAGGGATATCATCCATCTCAGCAACAAACCATTACAGTTATTTTAACTGTTTCCAGGTCATCATCCTTTATTTTCTCCCATTTACTTCTTTCAACATGTTGGGATAAATTAGAATAAATGCATTCTTTAATTCACAAAAAGTTCTTAGTTTCTTCTTTTTCATGTTATTCAGCTACAGACATCAAATTTAACTGCTATCTTTGCTGTTATTCTTTTCTCTCTTCAATCTGAGAAGATTTCTATTGATGTAACCACTGAGCTATCTTCTTTGACCTGCTTATTTCTCAAGACAAACAGCTTTCTCATACAGCTGTGGAAACTCTGTTTCTTATTGAATCAACTTCATAAAACAATGAACCTCATACCGCAGAACTACTCAGGAAGACTTGACATTGAGCACATAAAAATGTTAGGGCTTATTTATTAGGTGTTCTGTCACAGTAACCTGAAGAGAAATAGGAAAAACATGAAACAGAAAAGGAATAAGCCACTGATAACAGTGGGCTTAAGCTTTGATGTGCGATGTGGAATGCTTACTGTGATATTTATTCTTTGTCCCAGTTAATTGGGAAATGGGGATGGAGTCTATCAATCTACGTGGTTTTAAACCACCTCAAAGGTGAGGATCATTTAAGGTGAGATTATTGGATTGCCTTGTGGTTACTTTTGTGCGCCTCATGTAAGCAAAATACTAAAGAGAGCTATGGGCAAATGTGGCAAGTTATTCCAGAGAGGTATTTGAAGCTGTTATAACATAAATTTACTTGGAAAAAAAATTGTGTGGAAGAGTTAAGCAATGCATATTTGAAGGAATTAATGTCATCTTGTTACCAGTGTAAGAGATCTGACGCCAAATCCCTATGGGTCTGCAGCAATTTCAGTTCTTGCCTCTTCAGAAGAATTTGACTGAGGGGCATAAAGCAGAGAGACCAAGGCAAGTTTCAGAGCAGAAGTGGGAGTTTATTTAAAAAATTTTAGAATAGGAATGAAAGGAAGATTCACTTGGAAGAGATCCAAGAGGGCACCTGAAGGTCAAAGAAAGAAAAGGGGCATTTAACCTTGATCCTAGCCCTTTTATAGGCTTGCCTCTTTACCATGATTCTTCCTGTAAGTGGGCTTCCCGCATGCGCAGTGCCCTTCTTACCTTTGGGAACTGAACACACACAGTATGTTTAGGAAGTTGTATGCATGCTTCTCTGAGGCTTGCTTTTTTTTCTTCTAGTGGAGTGTCCCTGGAAGGTCATAAGTCACCATCTTGTCTCTTAGTGCACATACCCAGGAAGTTTTTTCTCCCTGGGATCTGCATTCAATCAATAATTTAGTGTTAACAGCTGTGGAGCACCAGGAGATTGTTTCTCCCTGGCTTTGGAGAAGTAGTGTGATAACTGTCAAACCATCACCTGATATTCCTAGTGGGTGGGGTCAGAGCCCTTTCCTGCCATGCTCATGCCATCTAACTACCTGTAATAATCTGTGTCCACTCTAAAACTTCACTGGAAACATTAATTGTCTATCAAATGAAGGCTCCCAATATTCTCCTCTTTTTATCTTTCTAGCATACATTTTTTCTTTGGATGTACAAAACCATTGAGTTGTATAAGAAATATATTTATTCCTTTGGAAGGTTAAGTATAATTGGTTTGTAACATAAATAGGTTCTACTTATAACTTACCATGCTATCCCCACTGTTAACTTTATTCAATTGTAAATACAACCAAATTATTATTTTTACCTAGTGTATCTTAATGCTGAATCCTAGAATTTTCTGAAGGTTCATCTTATTTTCATGTAGTTTACTTAATTTTAAACCACACATTCTACCCTATGTCATCTTGATTTCACCAAAGAAGGCCTATAACTTCCCATGGTTTATCACTCATGTTTTCAAAATGATACTATTTCAGTCTTCTCTAGAATGTCTTATGTCCTTTTAAGGATAAAATAACATACCATTTTTTCCCAGGTTAAAATGCTTTTGACTTCTGATATGTTTTGGCTCTGCAAATCTCATCTCGAATTGTAATTCCAGCGTGTTCCTATCGTGGGAGGGACTTGTAATCTTCACATGTCAAGGGAGAGAGGTGATTAGGTCATGGGGCTGCTTTCCCCCAAGCTGTTCTCATGATATTGAGTGAGTTATCACTAGATCCGATGGTTTTATAACTATATGGAAATGCCTCCTCTGTCCTTCTCTCTCTCTTGCTGCCTTGGGAAGAAAGTGCCTGCTTCTCCTTCCACCATGATTGTAAGTTTCCTGAGGCCTCCCCAGCCATGCAGAACTGTGAGTCAGTTAAACCTGTTTCCTTTATAAATTACCCAGGCTCAAGGAATTTCTTTACAGTAGTGTGAAAACGAACAAGCTCCTTGTTATTTCATCTCCAACTCCTCCTTTTTCACTATAAATACTTCAACAATACCATAAGCTTTCAATGTCAAAAAAAAATGACATAACCCTACAACTAGGTGACTAATCTTAATTATTTTTCACTCAAGTGATTTTCACCTCCACTCCTTTTTAGTTATTTTTACAATGTTTCTCACTATAAATCTCATAACCACCCAAGGATCTTCTACTTCAGTATGTTAAATTTAAAACTCTCTCTCTCTGTCACCTCAGCTATTATCTTTCGAAGTGTCTCACATTTTCTATAACAACATTTCCTGCCCCTTTAGGTTCAGAACCACAGGTTCTAATTTGAATTTCTCTGTCACCAGTTTTTGTCTAATCCCTTATACTCTAATCTACCCTCACAGAAAACCTCTTTAGATTGGTATTTAAATTCAGAACCCTTGTTTATACACCTAGAAACTGGAAGAATTGGATATAAAAGGCCACCCCAGGTCTATAGCACGGGAAACTACAAAGTCATGGCCTCCAAAATAACTTGAACCATTGACATTACCCTTTTAAACTTTGCTTACTGTTTTGTTCAAATGTTTGAAGAAAAACAAATGCAAAATGTCACCCCTGACTTCCAGATTCCTCTGTATCTCTATGACTTCACACTCAGTAAGTGCTCCTGATTCCAACCTGATCAAGAAAATTAAAGAGGCATCTCTTCCCTAAATTATCATAGGACTCCATAGGTACAAAATGTTATCTTGAAGAAATTTCCCCTAATTTTCTTCTAAAGCTTGACTTAAATATGGATTGTTCTGGGATATGAAACCTGGACAAACTACATCTCAATCCACATTATCCAAAAAATTAGAAAGGTAGATCTTTGTCAAATATATATGAACATTTGAGAGATTATTAATTTAACTTCAAGGGTATTCTTATATTCTTATATAAGGACATAATAATCACAGAAAAGTTCTAAGATGTTATCTTGAACTAATTTGATGCCTGAATTTATTGGTAACTTTAAGAATAAATCACATAGAAGTTTCCGTGATTTAGCAAATGTAATAATTTTATGTAATAATCTGAAAACGAAAGTTTTCTTGTAGATTATAAAATGATTTATAAAAAATAATGAAGTTTATGCAGGTCATCATGGCTTCTGATGTTACATTATCTGAATACATCATCCAAAGACTGTTATTTTCTTGTTTCTAAAGCGAAAAAGTAAATAGGCAGTAAAATGTTAATAAATATAAATAGTAAAATAGATAAGTGAATCAGTAGACACTGAGAAAAAATGATTATCTTATCTACTTTGTACATATTTTATTAAAATTATTTCAATTATAAAAATGGAAAGAAAAAGTTAAAACCTGTCAAATTGTCTAAATACCACCCAAAAATATGTAAACAGGTTATCTGGACAAATAAGTGACAGAGGAACATTTTCTTATCATAGAAACTTTAGTACATGATATGGGACTTTAGCTAAGATTCGTGGATTTGACACGAAAAAGAGTGTTTGGTTTTTGCATTTATCTGCTTTTCTTAGATTATCATTTAGGTTAACTATTCATTAAAAGTGTAGCCAAGGGAAAAGATGAAATTAGCAGAGATTGGATCAGCAGAATTATTTTTTTCTTCCACATTTAAATCATAGGCATCAATTATGCAGCAGTCTGCCCAGGTTTACTAAATAATAAGCAGCTTTTTTTTTTTTTTTTTTTTGGTCATTGTTGTTTTCCTTCTAATTTATCATTCCCATGCTGTCGTAAGCTATAAAGAATCTTTTCTTGCCAATTTTTCCTATGACTATGAATTCCATCTATTCATGTCCTGGAATTCCTCTTCTAAAGAAAATATTATTAAAACGTTTGCAACATTAAAACATTTTTTTTTCTATTCACAAAGCAACAGCAAGAGAAAGCAAAACAGCCCAGAAGGCAATAAATATTCTGAGTCTTTCCTGAAAATAGGTCTTTGGTTCTTTCAGCCTTCAGTTGGTGCACCTATGTTAAAGATATGTTCTAATTAATTACTGAAATTAAAAAGTGAGAATATGAGACAAAAGATTGAGTATTTGGAAAAGTCTTGTATTTATGGACCTTCCTACATGATGTCCTCTGGGTTTCATTGTATGCATATGTGAAGCAAGGGGTTCTGTGTACCATAAAACCTTCAAATAGCCTTCAAATACCATTGTTGCAAAAACCTGATTAATAACTGGACCAAAAAGCTTCTCCAAAATTTGTGAATGTCTGTCTCCGTAAAATTAACTGAATCATCTTTTACTGTCTCAGATTTTGCTTTACAAAATTTTGACTTAACTGATGATCTATGTCTTTTGTTTGTTTTTTTGTTTGAGATGGAGTCTTGCTCTGTCACCCAGGCTGGAGTGCAATGGCGTGACCTCGGCTCACTGCAACCTCCGCCTCCCGGGTTCACACCATTCTCCTGCCTCAGTCCCCCGAGTAGCTGGGACTACAGGCGCCCGCCACCACACCCGACTGATTTTGTTTTTGTATTTTTAGTAGATACGGGGTTTCACCGTGTTACCCAGGATGGTCTCGATCTCCTGACCTCGTGATCCGCCCACCTTGGTCTCCCAAAGTGCTGGGATTACAGGCGTGAGCCACTGCCCAGCTGGTCTATGTCTTTTTAAAAATTAGCAACAGTAAAACAGTACATTTAAACTCCGTACAACATGAGTTTGAACTGCAAGGGTCCACTTAATGCAAATTTTCTTCTGCCTCTACCATCCCTGAGTCAGCAAAACCAATCCTTCCTCTTCTTGCTCCTCAGCCTACTCATTATGAAGGCTGAAGGATAAAGACCTTTATGATGATCCACTACTATTTAATGAATAGTACACATATTTCCTCTTCCTTATTAATTTTTAATAACATTTTCTTTTCTCTGGCCTACTTTATTGTGAGAATACAGTAGAATTATAATATATATCATGCAAAATATATAGTAATTAATTATGTATGTCATTGATAAGGCTTATGATTACTGTAAGTTATTAGTAATTAAATATTTGGGGAGTCAAAAGTTATACATGGATTTTTGACTGTGCTGCAGTCAGTGTTCCCAACCTCTACACTGTTCAAAGGTAAAATGTATTTTAAAAGATTCTGGAAATACAGTTGTTGGAAAAGTTTTCCACTATTTATAATCCCTTCTAAAAGAACACATGTAAAAATTATCTGCAGCTTATTTTTATTTTATAACTTGTTCATTTTGAAATAGAGACTATCAAACATTTTCAGAAATACCAGAACACTTTTTTTTGATATACTTTCATTCACCTTCCCCAAATGTTATAACATCCCGAATAGGCATAGAATTCTTAGCTAATGAATAAAATAATATATCAAGTAAAAGTGATTAATTAGTAACATATTATTAACTATTAACTAATCAACACATCTCAGTCATACTTTACTAGTTGTTTGCTAATCTACTTTTCTTTTACTAAAATTTTCATGCAAGATTTCACATTGCATTTAATTGTTACATGTTCTTAATCTGCTCCCATGTGGAACAATTTTTTGGCATGTGAGAAAATTTTCAGTTTTTCTTTATCTTTCATGATGATGCTTGAGAAGTACTGGTCAGCAATTTTCTCCCTATCTTAAAACTGGCTCATAATCATTGAGAGTAAAAAGATTGAAAAAAATAAGAAACATTACGAAAATCTGTCACGTTAAAGTTAAGAATCTTCTTTAGGTGAAATGTGCATTATCTTGTTTTTATGCGGGCTATAGGTTATCTTTGAACTTCTCTTTTATTCCCCCATTTACATTACATGAGTAAATCAAATTTGACAGAGACTTTTCCCTTAGTTTTTTGTTTTGTTTTTACTTTTAAAAATATCTACTTGTTCTCATACTCTTTTTCTAAACAAAAGAAAAAGTAGTGAAAGTCGTAGCAAAAGATGGAGAGTTGTATATCCCTAAAGAATTGTATATATCTACATTATTTCATTTTGTTATTGCAAACATAATATTTTGATAGTTTAGTTGTTAATATATATAAACATAAAATTTAGTTGTCAGGTTGCCTCATTTAATATTTGTTAACTTTGAAATACAGGGTTTCGGTTTCATGAACACTAAAGACACTTTCCTTTCTAACTCTACTAAGACTTCGTCTACTTAGAAAGAATTCTTACAATGTTAGAGTTAATCCTCTATCCCAAAATGGAAAGTCATCAACATAATATCCAAATATATAAGCAACAAATTTAACGATAACATTATCTTATTCCTTCATTTTAGCATTTTAATATTTTTCTTCTGAACAATAAAAATACTCAATAAATTGGACACTTTAGAAAATAAAAATAGTGTGAACCAAAATAAAATCAGAATAGATAAGATAGATAAGTGTTTTGCTAAACAGGAAATTAAAAAGAACTTTACACAGTCTCAAAATAACTGAGAATTTATTTTGGGCTCAGAAACATGTGACTGGTATAGGCACTTTTTGAAACAATATTACATCTGCAACTCAATAAAATAACTTGTGTTTGTGGCCAGGCACAGTGGCTCATGCCTGTAATCCCAGTACTTTGGGAGGTCGAGGCAGATGGATCACAATGTCAGGAGATGGAGACCATCCTGGCCAACACGGCGAAACTCCGTCTCTACTGAAAATACAAAAATAAACCAGACGTGGTGGCAAGCGCCTGTAGTCCCAGCTACTCAGGAGGCTGAGGAAGGAGAATTGCTTGAACGTGGGAGACACAGGATGCAGTGAGCTGAGATCATACCACTACACTCCAGGCTGGGCAACAGAGTGAGACTCCATCTCAAAATAAATAAATAAATATCTTGTGTTTGACTCTAGAAGCAGCATAGGGCAAATGGGGTTTAGATCTCATAATGCTGTTTAATCTTAGTATAAAAGACAAGTTACAATAAATTATAGGCAAAATAATATTATAATAGAGATTATTCAGTTCTACACTGCAAACCATGTCTTTTTTTAAGTGTCTTAATTTTTTTCTTAAATACTTCTGTTAAAGTTTTAAACAACTATGTTTATTAAAATACTACATCAATGATTGTACTTTACCACATTTTCCCAAAACTATCCTTTTGTCTGTAACATATGAAGCACGTTTTATATAAATCCCATTTATTTGTTTATACTTTATGTGCAAGAAGCTGTATCAGTTTAAAGAATGATGGGTTAGTTTTGACGGTGTAGATGCCTGTGAACACATTGCCACGATAAAGATACAAAATATTGCTGTCACCCACAAGGGTCTCTTTGTTCCCCATGCAGTTTATATTCTTCCCTGTCCCCGAGATCAAGGAGTGACCAAAATAGGTTATTGCATTATAAAGTGTGCTTGCTATGGTCTGCATGTTTATGTATTTCTAAAATTTATATGTTGAAACCCACTCTCCATTGTGATGTTATCTGGAGGTAGAGCCTTTGGGAAGTGATTAGGTCACTGGAGTGAAGTGCTCATGAATGAGATCAGTGCCTTTAAAAAAGAGCTCCCAGAGAGCTGCTGTGACAGTTAATATTAAGTGTCAACTGGATTGGATTGAAGGATGCAAAGTATTCTTTCTGAGTATATCTGGATGTTTCTGGGTGTTGACAGAAGAGATTTACTTTTGAGTCAGTGGACTGGGAGAGGAACAACCCTTAGGAAGACCCATTCACAATGTGTGAGGCATCATAGAATTGGCTACCAGCATAGCTAGAAAAAGCAGGCAGAAGAAGGTGGAAGGAGCTGTTGACTTGTTGAGTCTTCCGGCCTTCATCTTTCCTCCTTTCTCCCATGCTGGATACTTCCTGCCCTTGAACATCAGACTCCATGTTCTCCAGCTTTTGGACCCTTGGACTTAGACCCATGGTATGCCAGGGGCTCTTGGGCCTTTGGCCACAGACTGAAGGCTGCACTGTCAGCTTCCCTATATTTGAGGTTTTGCGACTCGGACTGGCTTGCTTGCTACTGGACTTGCAGATGGCTTGTCGTGGGACGTCACTTTGTGATCATGTGAGTCAATTCTCCTAATAAATTCCCCTTCTATGTACATCTATCCTATTAGTTCTGTGTTTCTAGAGACCCATGACGAATACAGCTGCCTTGCCCTTTCCATCATGTAATGACACAGTGGAAAGGCACCATTAAGGAACCAGAAAGCAGGCCCTCACCAGACCTGAAGTCTGTCGGCACCTTGAGTTTGGACTTCCCAGCCTCCAAAACGATGAGAAATAAATTTATGTTGTTAGTAACCTACCTAGTTTATGATATTTTGTTACAGAGACAAAACAGGCTAAGATTGCAGTTTCTAGAATTTTATAAAAATGGAATATTACAGTATATGCATCTTTGTGTCTGATTTTTCTAACAGCATAATTTTTTAAATATTCCATGCTTTTATATGTGTCATTGGTGTATTGCTTTTATTGCTGAGTACACGTCTATTCACCTGTTGACTGGATTTGATTCAAATTCCCATCTACTATAAATCAAGTTCTTATGAATAACTTGCTGCAAATCTATGTGGGAATATATCATTTCATCTGTCTTGGTGGAATACTTACATGTGGAATGTCAAAGTTATAGTGTAGATTTATATTTGAATCTTTAATAAACTGCTGCATACTTTTCCTAAGTGGTATAGTTCCATTTTACAATCTCTCCTCAGCTATGCAGGAATTACTTTTGTTCTTCATTGTTGCTAATACTTGATTTTGTCATGTTTTTGTTGTTCTTATTGGCACTTTTGAAGGACATAAAATGGCATTCTGTTGTTTTATCTTAAATTTGTTTAATAATTAATGATGTTTTCATGTAGGCTTAGTTACTCACTAATCTTATTTTATAAAATAATACTTTGTGAATTTGTTGGGGTAGTAGAGTACTACATAAAAGACTTTTTAAATGTATTCTGAATACAGTAGCTTATTCAGATGTAAGTGGTGCTACATGTTTGCTGATTCTGTGGTTTGAATTTTTATTTTCTTAACTATGTATTTTTTGGAGTTTTAATTAGAAAAAGTGTATTTTTTCAATTTTTAGTGTATTGTTAATTTTTGTTTTCATGAAATAATTGTCTGATAATGAAAACTGTGAAGAAATGAATTTGATTTTAAGCTATCCAGTGAGTGGTATTTTATTATGGTAGCTTCTAGCAAAGTAATTCAATATCTTTTAAAGTTATTTGTGTATATCTTATTTTTTAATTGATCAAAATTATCAATGCCTCTTTAGTACTGTTTGTATTGTTTTATTTTGTTTTGTTAATTGTGGAGTTTATTATTACTGTCAATGAATGTTAGCTGGAAAAGAAATTAGGATTATTCTTTTATGTTTAAATTAAAATTAATAAGTTTAATATGAGGGAACAAAAGCACAAGCCTAACATTTAAGAGGTAGATACTAATCAATTTAAAATTTAACAAGGAACATTAATTTCCCTTGACTGGGAAAGGACTCATTTAATGTGCTAGGGGACAATCATAACAACTCATAAGTTATCTTCAGTAGTTAAGACCATAGGTAACAACAAAGGTAATAACCTTGTAATATTTAATAGAAAGTATGTAAGCATTAGCTTTTTATTCTCTATCATATTACTCATTAACAATAATCACTTACCTATTTTTTGTTAGTGGTATAATCTTTTTCTAGATATTTGCATTTTGTATTGCATATTCAGCTAAATGATATTATTTCTAGTGGTGACTTTGGTTTATGATTGCTTCATTTGGGAACACACACTTTTAGTAAAATATGAAACAAATTTATTTAAACCACTTTAAACTTGGTAATTTCTTCAGCTCTGGAATTAGAAAACCAAATATAACATTCTAGAGAGATTTTAGTGTATTTATTTCTAAGATGTATATAGCTAATTGATATGGTTTACCTCTGTGTCCCCACCCAAATCTTATCTCAAATTGTAATCCCTTAATACCCACATCTCCAGGGAGGGACTAGGTGAGAAGTGATTGGATCATGGGGGCAGATTCCCCCATGCTGTTCTTATGATAGTAAGTGAGTTCTTGCAAGATTTGATGATTTCATAAGGCAGTTTCCCTGCTCTTGCTTGCTCTCTTTGGTCTGCCAGCATGTAAGATGTGCCGCCTTCCCCTTCTGCCATGATTGTGACAGATTGAGGCCTCCCCAGCCATGTGGACTTATAAGTCAATTAAACCTTCTTTGTTTATAAATTACTCAAGTATCTTTTTTTTTTTTTTTGAGACGGAGTCTCACTCTGTCGCCCAGGCTGGAGTGCAGTGGCCGGATCTCAGCTCACTGCAAGCTCCGCCTCCCGGGTTTACGCCATTCTCCTGCCTCAGCCTCCCGAGTAGCTGGGACTACAGGCGCTCGCCACCTGGCCCGGCTAGTTTTTTTGTATTTTTGTAGTAGAGACGGGATTTCACCGTGTTAGCCAGGATGGTCTCGATCTCCTGACCTCGTGATCCGCCTGTCTCAGCCTCCCAAAGTGCTGGGATTACAGGCTTGAGTCACCACGCTTGGCCCCAAGTGTCTTTATAGCAGTGTGAGAATGGACTACTATACCAATTAAACAATGTCACAAATAGTCCAAGTTATATAATAATGTGTTGTTTGTGACAAAACAGGTTTTGAGGATCAATATTTTCTGTTCTTTATAAAATGGTTTAATAAATTGTCATTCTTTTACTATGCTTGGAAATAGTTAATAGCACTGGGATTATCATATGTTTAAAGATTTAATATAATTTTCATGTGAGACAAACTTGATAAAAGTAATATTTGTGGGATATTTTTAATTGTGTTCTCTACTTAATGTATTACATATAGTTGGCTCAGATTATTTCTCTTCTAAAGTTATCTTAGTGTATTGAATTTTTAAAATTTGTTAAAAATAAAATTCTCTTACTTGAGCTTTACAAATGTATTTACAAAGAGGTGTGTTAAATTTGTTCCTATTTTGTGCAATTTTTTGTTCTTTTGTTCTGGATTAATTATCTAGTACATATCATTGTGTTTGATTTTTCAAATAACTAATTTTTTTTTTTTTTTTTGAGACGGAGTCTTGCTCTGTCACCCGGGCAGGAGTGCAGTGGCCGGATCCCAACTCACTGCAAGCTCCGCCTCCTGGGTTCACATCATTCTCCTCAAATAACTAATTTTTAACATGTATTTTCTAGTTATACTCTTTTTTATTCCCAGAATCCACTAGTGGGCACCGGTATAAGTCCCAAAGTCCAAAGGTCTGAGACCCAGGAGGGCCTATGTCCTTGTGAAGGAGAAGGTGGATTTCCCAGCTCAAGAAGAGCGATAGAACTTGCCATTCCTTCACCTTTTTGTTCTATTAGAGGCCCCAGCATGCTAGATGATGGCCACCCATAGTGGTGACAACAGATCTCCTTCACTCCTTCTACTGATACACATGCTAATCTCTTCTGGAAACACCCGGATTGACACACCAAAAAATAATGGTTTACCAGCTATTTGAGCATCCCTTAACCCACTCAGATTGATGCATGAAATTAACTATTGCAGGTATGCTCAAAAATCAAAAGATTAAGCAAAATAAGGTGTAAATATCAAATGAAAGAGTGCCAATAAAAAAGAATGAACTACTCATCATATGACAACATGAATCTCAAAATTATTACACTTAATGAAAGAGTCAGAAAAATACAGTACTTTCTGTTTCAAAAAAATCATATAAAGTAATATAAGTGGAAGTCAACTTATTGTGACATCAGTGATTGCTAGGTCAAGAACTGGAGAGAGGGAGGGATGCATTATGGAAGACATCAGGAATTTTGGGAGGTGTTGAAAATGTTCTGTATCTTAACTGGATAACCAACTACAATATGTGAAGCTCAACTCTACTCATACCTAATTTAATATGACTTTTGAAATTATAATGAGACATTACTATTTGGAGGGATCCTCATTTCTGTTGAGTAGGTGTTGCATGTGCTTTATATATCACAGATGCAAGAGTCCAAGTAAGTTGTTTTCATTGCCCTGAAATGGAGGCATACTGCTCCTTTCTTCCTTAATTTTGCTAAACAAGTGACACTTTTATGTATACACATTCACTTCCGAAATATTCCTAGCATTCTGGTATAATACATTTCAACTTAATTTTATCAGATCCTATTGGAATCTATAGAATTGGAATCAGATCCTATGGAATCAGATCCTATTGGAAGCTGTAGATGATGAGATAATATGAGTGATGATAATCGTAATCTTTCTGTTTTTACTACTTCTGAGAATTAACATGAACATATTAATTTTATAGTTACAGAAAAATCATATATAATGGCTGATCACAGTTAGGAATGTGAGCTACTTTTGGATCCTTTCAATGTGAACAGCGGAAGAGGTTTCTTTTTAGGCACAAATTACTCTTAATGTGTCATTGATGAGACTCTGGTTTCTGAATCTAAGGTGATGGCATCATGATGTAGAATACATAATGTTCATATTGATTTGGTAGCTTAGTGAATATGAGTATTCAGGTGGATTGATTAGCGATCCCAGTTACAGAGAACTTGAGAAAGTTGAGTCACATATAATAAACCAGGGTTCTAGTGGGAAAAATCCCAGGATAGCCATAGTAATCTTCGGTGTTAGATGCAGGTGAATATATCATGTGTGTTTCTGCCATATTCCACCATCTCACACTCAAATACCTACTGGTACCTATGGGGATCAAGCAATAAAAATAAATATATGAATGAACTAGCTGTAACATAATAGAGAGCTGTATGGCCTGTGGTGAACAAGAGAATTGATACTTTTCAAATGACATTCAAATTTATTGTTTCCATCAAGACTGTGTAGACAGAATTTAATCCACAGTATGTCAATTTATAAGCCCCTGTTACACTGCCATAAAAAGGAGTCAAACAATGTAATTCTGTCACACATGTACAATTCATTGACTACTCAGTGCCTTCTCCTACATGCCCATAAGTACTTATAGTAAAGAACTGTCTCTCTTTGAGCTCATTTTGTCCCCATTCTAAAACTTAGGATAATTATTTATTATTATTTGTTTTGATTTTCATCAATCAAATTTATCTATATAGTTATTTACATATTACAAAATAACTGATCTGATAGGAGATCAAAGGAAGAAAAATTGCATAGCTCTCATTTCCTCAACTCCTGTCTACTTTATAACCAATTGTGATACATGTGGCTCTGAGCTCTCTCTTACATTAAAACTGCTCTCTCTGAAAGAACGTAGCACTTTTTAATGGAAACATAATATCTCTATTAGTACACTGATCTTCTAGACTTATCTGATGCAAGTGAAAATAATGATCACTTTCACTTTGGAATTCCCAACTTCTTGTCATTTGGATTTTGGTTCAGCCTCCAACATCTAAGCATTACGTATCCCAGGTTCCCTACTGTGACACTTCTGGTTCTCGATATTTAAAATTTGGAGGTTTGATTTCTTCTGAGATCCCAACTACAATTAATATCCACACTCATGACCTTTTGACACTTGCATCTTAATATGTCAAAAATTTAATGGCTTCACTTCTGCACATCTGTTTACATTTATATCACCTGTCTTTATGCAAGGTGGTAAAACCCCATACAATTTAACCGAAGTCATAAGTAACAGGCTAAACTATGATCTCACTTGCTTGAACTGATTTCACATTTTAATCATGTATATTTTTGTTGGTTAGCTATTCATATATATATATTTAACATCTTATCTTGATAAACTACATCTATAGAACTATATTTGATATCTCTGATTTTAAAAATAGTCAAAAATTTTTATTATCCCATATGCATTTTAAAATCTCACATATTTGTTTATTACCAGCCTTAATGCAATACTTTCAAAATATTCAGGGCTTTGCATATCCAATATATTTTTAAAAGCTTTATTTGTGTGTTTGTTTTTTCATTTTATAGATTATATTACATTTTTAATGAGAATAGTTACAATAATTTAAAACCTACTGATGAACTACATCACCTTTAATTCTCTAAACTTTTAAGCTAAAGTGTAATAGTTTAATATCAGTTAAAGTCTTTTTCCTGACTTTGGAATCACTAACTTTCATAGGTATGGAAAAAGCAAAGAAAACTAGGTTAATAAAAATACTACAAGATTGTTTCTATCTTAAAGCACTTGTGATATTCACCGTCCTTTTGTCCTAAGAAATGGAGTAGCCTCTCAAACTTCAGAATACATATATGTCAATAAAGAAGACATTTCCAAGTAAAATAAAAACTGCTCCTCACTTACGTTTGATCTCACCCACTCACACACAGTTCTTAGAAGCCAAGTGAGAATGTTAAAAATCACCCATCACAGATTTATGCATGAAGATAAATTTGAAATCAGCCTTGCTCGCTGCCTATATGTCGATGTCTCACTTTGATATACAATAAACTCCTTACAATATTTCCACACATCTTCTATTGTAAACCAATTCTATATGGCAGAAAAATAACTTCTAAAGCTCCACTGCTTATGAGGCATTTCTAAAATAGAAAATAAAGATCTAGAAATGTTTCAAAACACTATACTGAAAACAATGAACCTTAGGTATCAGATTCACATAGTTGGCATCAAGGTGTACAGACCTTGGAAGATACTTCTGCATGAGGTCAGAGATAAGATCAATCAGGGAATGTAGAGTTAAGCAAAAATATGCTTCTAAGAAAAGAACCATAAAGCTAGTTAAGATGTCTGAGTAGAAAATTATTCCTATAGTTATTTGAACCATGTTATGACACCAATGCAACTAAAGTCTACAAGGAGATCTGTTCCTTTGGGCACCTCAAAGTTTTTAATGCTCGGAAATATCATGAAACAACAGTTCACTTCAGATGTGTTCTGGGTGTGTTCTGAATTAGCAGAGACGGCTGTTGGAAAACATTGGAAAGCCAATGATCATGTTGCTGTGGAAACGTCTTGTGGGTAAACATGGAAAGAATGAGTAATCACCAGTCCTTGTAAATTATGGACTTATTAGCAAGAACACAAAATACTATGCTAATGTCTGCCAAAAATAAGCGAATATAAAGTCTACGAAATAAAGGGAATAGACTAAGTATGTTTTCCAGAGATATTCATTGCTTTCTTGGTAATAGCAAAATCCTGGAAACCAAAGTCTTCATTAATAGAAGAGTGGTTAGGTTAATGATGAGTTAATAAAGAGACTATTTTCCAATACCAGTTTTTAAAAAAATGTACCCTGGTATGAAACACTCTTTAATACATGTTTTAAGTAAAAGTAAAAAATTACTTTACAAAGCTTTATAAAAATCACACGTGTGTGTGTGTGTGTGTGTGTGTGTGTGTGTGTGTAGCATATGTATTGATACAGTTTGGATATTTGTCCCTGACCAAATCTCATGTTGAATTGTAATCCCCAATCCTGGAGGTGGGGTCTGGTGGGAGGTGTTTGGGTAATGGGGGTGTGTATTAGTTTGTTTTCATACTGCTGATAAAGACATACCCCAGACTGGGCAATTTACAAAAGAAAGAGGTTTAATGGACTTACGGTTCCACATGACTGTGGAGGCCTCAATCAAGACAGAAGGCAAGGAGGAGAAAGTCCCATCTTACGGGGATGTCAGGCAAAGAGAAAGCTTGTGCAGGGGAATTCCTTTTTTTTTTTTTTTTTGAGACAGAGTCTCGCTCTGTCACCCAGGCTGGAGTGCAGTGGCGGCAATCTCAGCTCACTGCAAGCTCCGCCTCCTGGGTTCATGCCATTCTCCTGCCTCAGCCTCCCGAGTAGCTGGGACTACAGGTGCCTGCCACCATGCCCAGCTAATTTTTTGTATTTTTAGTAGAGATGGGGTTTCACCATGTTAGCCAGGATGGTCTCGATTTCCTGACCTCGTGATCCGCCCACCTTGGCCTCCCAAAGTGCTGAGATTATAGGCGTGAGCCACTGCGCCCGGCCGGGAATTCCTCTTTTTAAAAACATCAGATCTCATGAGGTTTATTCACTACCATGAAAACAGTACAGGAAAAACCAACCCCCATGATTCAATTGTCTCCCCCCGGGTCCATTCCACAACACTTGGGAATTATGGGAGCTATAAGAAGAGATTTGTGGAGGGAAACAGAGCTAAACAATATCATTCCACACCTAGCCCCTACTAAATCTAATGTCTTCACATTTCAAAATGAATTATGCCTTCCCAACAGTCCCCCAAAGTCTTAATTCATTTCAGCATTAACTCAAAAGTTCACAACCCAATGTCTCATCTGAGACAAGGCAAGTTTCTTATTACTATGAGCCTGTTAAATCAAAAGCAAGTTAGTTACTTCCTAGATACAATGGAGATATAAGCATTGGGTAAATACAGCTGTTCCAAATGGGAGAAATTGGCCAAAACAAAGGGGCTACAGGCTCCACAAAAATCCAATACCCAGAGGGGCAGTAAAATCTTAAAGCTCCAAAATGATCTCCTTTGACTCTGTGTCTCACATCCAGGTCACACTGATGGAAGAGGTGGGTTTCCATTGTCTTGAGCAGCTTGCCCCTGTGGCTTTGAAGAGTACAGTTTCCCCCCGCCCTGGCTACTTTCACAAGCTAGGGTTGAGTATCTGCAGCTTTTCCAGGTGCACAGTGCAGGCTGTAAGTGGATCTACCATTCTGGTGTCTGAAGGACAATGACCCTTTTCTCACAGCTCCATTAGGCAGTGCCCCAGTGGGGACTGTGTTGGGGCTCCAATCCCACATTTCCCTTCTCTACTACCCTACCAGAGGTTCTTCATGAGTGCCCTGCTCCTGCAGCAAACTTCTGCCTGGACATCCAGACATGTCCATACATGCTCTGAAACCTAGGTGGAGATTCCCAAATTTCAATTCTGCCCACAAAACCACACTTTCCTCCTAGGCTCTGGGCCTATGATGGTAGGGGCTGCTGTAAAGTTCTCTGACATTCCCTGGAGACATTTTCCCTACTGTCTTGGGAATTAAAATTCAGCTCCTCCTTACTTATGCAAATTTCTGCAGCTGGCTTGAATTTCTCCTCAGAAAACCGGATTTTTTTTTTCTGTCATATTGTCAAGCTGCAAATTTTCCAAACTTTTACACTCTGTTTCCCTTATAAAACTGAATGCCTTTAACAGCACCCAAGTCAGTGCTTGAATGCTTTGCTACTTAGAAATTTCTTTCACCAAATATGCTATATCATCTCTCTCAAGTTCAAAGTTCCACAGATTTCTAGGGCAGGCACAAAATGCCACCAGTCTTTTTGCTAAAACATAATAAGAGTCACCTTTGCTACAGTTTCCAACAAGTTCCTCATCTCCATCTGAGACCACCTCAGCCTGGATTTCATTGTTCATATCATTGTCAGCATTTTCACCAAAACCATTCAACAAGTCCCTAGGGAATTCCAAACTTTCCCACATTTTCCTGTCTTCTTCTGAGCCCTCTGAACTGTTCAAACATCTCCCTGTTATCCAGTTCCAAAGTTGCTTCCACATTTTTGGGTATCTTTTCAGCCTTGGTCCACTCTACTGGTATCAATTTCCTGTATTAGTCTGTTTTCACACTGCTGATAAAAACATACCTGAGACTGGGTAATTTATACAGGAAAAAAAGGTTTAATGGACTTACCATTCCATATGGCTGGGGTAGCCTCAAAATCACAGTGGAAGACAAGGAGTAGAAAGTCACATCTCACATCAATAGCAGCAGGCAAAGAAAGAGCCTGTGCAGCAGAACTCTTCTTTTTAAAACCATCAGATGAGCCAGGCGTGGTGGCTCAAGCCTGTAATCCCAGTACTTTGGGAGGACCAGGAGGTCAGGAGATTGAGACCATCCTGGCTAACACGGTGAAATCCCGTCTCTACTAAAAATACAAAAAATTATCCGGGCGTGGTGGCAGGCGCCTGTAGTCCCAGCTACTGGGGAGGCTGAGGCAGGAGAATGGCGTGAGCCTGGGAGGCAGAGCTTGCAGTGAGCTGAGATGGCGTCACTGCACTCCAGCCTGGGTGACCGAGTGAGACTCTGTCAGAAAAACAAAAGCAAAAATAAAACCAAAAACAAAAAACATCAGATCTCGTGAGACTTACTCACTATCATGAGAAAGCCCAGGAAAGAACAGCCCCCACGATTCCATTATCTCTCACTAGGTCCCTCCCACATGTGAGAATTATTGGAGCTACAAGATAAGATCTGAGTGGTGACACAGAGCCAAACCACATCAGAGTGGGTCCCTAATGGCTTGGTGTTGTATTTGCAATAGAGTGTTCTTGTGAAATCTGGTCATTTAACAGTGTGTGGTACCCCCCAACTCTCTCTTTCACTTGTCCCTGTTTTCGCTATATGATATGCCTGCACCCTCTTCACCTTTTGCCATGATTGTAAGCTTCCTGAGGCTTCGCTAGAGGCTGAGCACATGCCAGCACTACGCTTCCTGTAAAGCCTGTGGGACTGTCAACCAGTTAAAACTTTTTTCTTTTTAAATTGCCCAATCTTGGATATTTCTTTATAGCAATGCAGGAATGTCCTAATACAGAGAATCTTACCAAGTACTGGGGCATTGCGATAATGATATTTGACAATGCAGAAGCAAATTTGGAATGGGTTGAGTTTTGAGAACTCAGAAGAAGATAGGAAGATGAGTGAAAGTTTGGAATTTCTTAGAGACTGGTTAAATGGTTGTAACCAAATGTTAATTGTGATATGGACCGCAAAGTCCCAGTTGATGAGGTCTCAAATGGAAATGAGTAACTTATTGGGGACTGGAGCCAACATCACACGTGTTATGCCCTAGTAAAAAATATGGCTGTATTATATCAATGCCTTAGAAATCTGTGATAGTCTGAACTTGGGAGTGTTGGCCTAGGGTATCTGGTGAAATACATTTCTTTCATTTTTATTTTTTTATTCTTTTTCTTTGAGACGGTGTTTTGCTCTGTGGCCCAGGTTGGAGTGCAGGGGCACGATCTCGGTTTACTGCAAGCTCTGCCTCCCAGGTTCATGCCATTCTCCTGCCTCAGCCTTCCCAGTAGCTGGTACTACAGGAGCCCGCCACCATGCCTGGCTATTTTTTTTGTAATTTTAGTAGAGACGGAGTTACACTGTTAGCCAGGATGGTCTCAATTTCCTGATCTCATGATCCACTTGGCTCAGCCTCCCAAAGTACTGGGATTACAGGTGTAAGCCACCGCCTGGCCAGAAATTTCTAAGCAGCAAAGTGATAGTGTTCAAGATGTGTCATGGCTGCTTCTAATAACCTAAATCCAGATGCTGGAGCAAATAAATTACTTAAAATTAAAATTTATACTTAACATATAAAGAGTATAAAAATTTGGAATATTCGTACCCTAGCCACGAAGCAGAAAAAAAAAATCTCTTTGGCAAGAAGAATTCAAGCAGGCTGTGGAGCAACCACTTGCTACAGACTATCTGTATAAGAGAGCCAAGTGCTAATATACAAGACAATGGGGAAAAGGCCTCAAAAGCATTTCAGAGACCTTCACAGCAGCCCTTCTTATCACAGACTCAGAAGCCAATGAGGAAAGAATGGGTTTTTAAGTCAGCTTCAGGACCATGCTGCCCTGGCCACCTTGCAATATTGCTTCCCCATCCCAACTGAATAGCTCCAACTCCAGTCAGGGTTCAAAGGGGTACAGCTACAAGTCAAGCTGCCACTTTGGAGAATGCAAGCCTTATGCCTTGGTGGCTTCCACGTGGTGTTAAGACTGCAAGAGCACAGAGTGCAAGGGTGGTGGATTCCGGGCAGTCTTCACCTAGATTTCAGAGGATATACGAGAAGACCTGGGTGTCCATGCCGAAGCCAGCTACAGGGACAGAGCCCCCATAGAGAAGCTCTACTAGGGTAGTGACAAGGGGAAATGTGGGACTGAAGCTCCTACACAGGATCCCTACCAGGGCACTTCCTAGTGGAGCTGTGAGAAGGGGCCACTATGATCTAGACCTGAAAAATATAGACTTGAAAAATAGAGCCACTGGCAGCCAGCACCTTACATCTGGAAAAGCCGAAGGCACTCAACCACTTGTGAGAGAAGCTACAGGGGCTGTACCCTGTGGAGCCACAGAGGCAGAACTGCCCAAGGCCTTGGGAACCCACCTCTAGCACCAGAGTGCCCTGAATATGAACATGGAGTCACAAGAGATTATTCTGGAGGTTTAAGATTTAATGACTGCCCTTCTGGCTTTTGAACTTGCATGGAACCCACAGTCCCTTTCTTTTGAGTGATTTCTCGCTTTTATAATGGGAATGTTTACCCAATACCTGCACCCCCATTGTATCTTGGAAATAAATAACGTGTTTTTGATGTTACAGGCTCATAGGTGGAAGGGACTTGCCTTGTCTCAGATGAGACTTTGAAATTGAGTTAATGCTGGAATGAGCAGAGAGCTTGAGAGACTTGGGAAAACATGATGGTGTTTTGCAGTTTGACAATGGCACGAGATTTGGGAGATACCATTGGCCAGAATGATACCATTTGAATGTTTGTCTTTGCCCAAATCTCATGTTGAATTGTAATACCCATTACGGAAGGTGGGATCTGGTGGGAGGTGTTTGGGTCATGGGAGCAGATTCCTCATTGCTTGATGGTGTCTTTGTGATACTGAGCTCTAGAAGATCTGGTCATTTAAAAGTGTGTGATTCCTTCCCTGCGTTTCTCTCTCTCACTTGTTCTTGCTTTCACCAAGTGATGTGCCTGTTCCCCCTTTGCCTTCTGCCATGATTAGAAGCAAACTGACGCCTCCCTACAAGCTGAACAGATGTCAACACCATGCCTTCTATAGAGGCCGCAGAACCATGAACCAATTAAACTTCATAAATTGCCAAGTTTCTGGCATTTATTTATAGCAACGCAAGAATGGCCTAATACATGCATATATTTCATTAGGTTGAAAATGAATATTGTATGCACACACACATATATACACACACATACTTGCCTGTGTACACGCATAATTTTTAAAGACAAACCGCCCAAAAATGGATGAAAACTTGAAAAATGCCTCTCAAAAGAATCTACACATATTGCCAAGTATATAAAAAGATAATTATTACAGTAAAGGTGTGTTAAAGCAACAATAGAGCAAGATTACTTACCCAATGACATGGCATAAATGCAAAAGTAAAACAACGCTAAATGTTAGCAAGAACGTGGAGAAAATCTGTACTATAATATAGACTGAGTGTAAAATTGTTTAATAACTTTTCACCATACTTAGCTATTAATTAGAAAGTCAAAGTTATACCTGCTGCTATAATTTGGATGTTTGTTTCCTTCGAAGCTCATGTTGAAATTTGATCCCTAATGTCAGAGATAGGACCTAATGAGAAGTCTTAAAAGTGAACCCCTGAAGGACAGATTAATGTCCTCCCCTGAGGGGAGGGTGTTGGGTGAGTTCTTGTTCTATTAGTCCCTGCAAGAACTGGTTAAAAATAACAAGGCAAGTAACCTCTCATGCTTTGTAGCTTCTTTCACCTTGGGATGGAAGCACACACCAGATTCACTTTCTGTAAAACTGGAAGTGTGTCCAGAATTGGTGGGTTCTAGGTCTCTCTAACTTCAAGAATCCACCTGCGGACCCTCACAGTGAGTGTTACAGTTCATAAACATGGCACATCGGGTTCTTCATTCCTCCCAGAGGATTCGTGGTCTCACTGGCTTCAGGAGTGAAACCGCCAACCTTTGCTGTGAGTGTTACAGCTCATAAAAATGGTGTGCTCCCCAAAGACTGATCAGTAGCAAAATCTACTACAAAGAGCAAAACAACAAACCTTTCACAGCACAGAGGGCCCCACCCACATCATGTTGATTGGTTCATTTTACAGAGAGCTGATTGGTCCATTTTACAGAGAGCTGATTGGTCCATTTTACAGAAACATAATTGGTCTGTTTTGACAGCATGCTGATTGATGCGTTTACAAACCTTTAGCTAGACACAGAGTGCTGATTGGTGCGTTTACTTACAATCCTTTAGCTAGACAGAAAAGTTCTCCAAGTTCCCACTCTTCCCAGAAGCTCAGGTGGTTTCACCTCTCCCTGGGCTTGCTGCTGGACTTTGCTGGCACCTAGCCCGGGCACTCCGGCAGCCCCAGAGGGAGCCTGTCTGAGATCAAGCCCAGCAGGTGCAGGCCAGCCACACTGCGTGCGGGGCTTGCCCAGCCCATGCTCACCTGGAACCCACGCTGTCCTGTGAGTGCCCTGTGCAGCCCTGGCTACTGCCTGTGCTTCTCCCTCCACACCTCCCGGCAAGCAGAGGGAGCTGGCTCTGGCCTTGGCCATCCCCAGAGAGGAGGTCCCCACAGCGCAGCAGCGGGCTGAAGAACTTCTCAAGCAAAGCCCGAGGCCGAGGAGGTGCTGAGAACGAGCCAGGGCTACTAGCACGTTGTCACTTCTCAGAAGCAGTGTGACGCCCTCACCAAAAGCAGATGCAAGCAACATATGCTTCTTGTACACCTTGTATAATTATGCACCAAATAAAACCATTTTCCTTATAAATTACACAGCTTCATGTATTTGTATAGCAGCACAAACGAACACACCTACTTCATTATTTATGATAATTTCACTCATATTTACATAAAAATATGTAAAACTATGACATACACAAAAATTTGTGTAAGAATGTTCAAATAGTTCTAACTAAAAATTCAAATACCCGAAATATTCCAGATGTCCACCAAAGATGAGTACATAGCAATGGTGGTATTTCTGTAAAGGGGAATGTTATTCAGCAAGAAAACAAAACAAATTTTTGGTACATGCACAAACGTGAGTAGATCTCAAAAAATATGTAATGAAAGGCGTTATACACAAAAATGTATGCAGTTTTATTATATGAAGTTTTATTATATGAAGTTTTATATTATATGAAGTTTTATTATAGGTGAAACTTTTTTTGGAAAAAAGAGAAAACTAGTTTACTGGTCTGGGGGAGGACATTCAAGGGACTGAGTGGGAAAGAAAAATGCTTTTCCGGGGTGACGGTAATGGTCTAATAGTTGTTTTGGATTACAATGGGTGTTCGTTTGTCAAATGATCAAGTCACACACTTAAGATAGTGTGTTTTATATATGTAAATCATACCTCAGGTACATTTGTGTCTATATGTGTGTTTGTGTATATGTTAGAAAGGAGTAATAGACATGGCAGGTTCCTCTCAAAATATTCAAAAGACTACCAAACAGCAAATGGTATACCTACCGTTTTCACATTTCATTGTATATTCAAATTATAAACAATTACTAAAAAAAGTTGAATCCTAATTAGTACTATGTATGCTGAATTATTGGAGAGAAGTGTATTCACGTCTCTAACCGCCTTACAAAAATATAAGATGGATAGAGTGAGACATGATAAGCTGTATGTTATTGGTAGAATCTAAGTGGTGAGTGTACTGGTGTTCACTGTAGATACTGCAACTTTCCTGCTTGCTTCAGTAACTTCATAATAATATATTTGGGTAACCGAAGCTTAGCATGAGCAGAACTTGGTTTGTTTCAGCGGTTCTCCCCAGCCCTTTGTCTTCTCTCTTTCCGAGTAGACCGCCACTTCTTAGACCTACAGTACCTAAAGAATGTCTTTCAGTGTTTCCTTCCTCTTCAGAAGGAAGTAGGACCCACCACCTTTTCTTCATAGAGTGTCACTCTGAGTTCCCCTTGCTTCCCCAGCCAATAGTTGCCACTGACTTGTACTTAATGAGAAAATGGTGTTTCTGGAGGATTTCTTTTAGCACTCGCCAACAGAAAAGTAGAAATGAAAAGCATTGTAATTTACATTGGGCATCAGCCATCATCAAGGTGAACAAGTGGGGAAGACAGTAGCACATAATATGCTATTTTGAGGCTAGGAGGAAATAACTGATGGTGTTTGTTAGGTATATCTTTTGTTCATTCTTTTTTTTCTTTGTGTAACCTATTACATATTTCTCTTTTATTCTCCTTTTTCAGACATATGATGTTTGCACATAGAGAGTACTTGAACAAGGGAAGCTTGCTGGGTTTGGAACAGATTCTAGATGGTAAATGTGAGACCAAAACCTACTCTGAAATACCAACATCGTGAATTTTACTTCATGTTTTTTTCTCTAAACATATAAATATATGTTGTTTATGTTAGTTTTTGATAATTCAGGTGTAGATAAAAGGGCTTGTCACAGTCTAGAATATAATAAATTTAATCTCTAGAAAATGCTGGGGGTTTTTTCTTTGCAAATATATGATACATTTGAAAACAGGAAATTTGAATTGTAATTAATCACCAGATGCCATTTATATTCAACTCCTACCATCTAAAAACAACTAAACTTTCCTTCAGGACCAATATATCGCTACTTCTCAGAAGTATGGGGTTATCTCATTCTTAGCTGTGATAAAATGGCTTTGTTTAATTGCCTCGAGCTTTATAAATTTCAAGAAAAATATTGTCATTCATGCTGTGCTCTTTCTCTTAAAATAATTCAAAATTGACTGAGTATTTTGGCAATCTATTCATTATATTGGACAATAAAGCACATGGGTTAACATTTTAAAATGTCAAACGCTTTTGCTTAATTGAACTGGTAACTTCTAAGATGTTAGTATGCAATATCAATAAATGGAAAATACAATTTTGACCTTCCAAATGGTCAAATTAACATTTAAAATAAATCTATACATATTGAGACATGACTTATTTTTCTTTGAAATATTTTATTACCTTTCAATTCATGGAGGATTAAATAATGATATTGAAAGGACAAAATGAAAATAAAAGAGATAATTCAATTTGTACCTCGATACTGAAATTGTAATTCCTGGTTTACTTTTCAACATACAATCATATTCCTCAGATGCAAAAAAAAAAAAAAAAGTTTGAGAATATATCATTAAAAAGTCACCGATTTGTTGATACTATGCAGTCCTGTGACTTTTATTTTGTCAGTGACTAGTACATTAGAAATATGAATTATTTTTCTCCTCACAACAACTCTATGAGCGAGTTCTTCCAGAAATTGAGGCACACAAAGTTTAAGAAACTCTTTCAAGATTTGCAGCTACAGAATTGTAGAATGCAGTCTTACTCTTAAGTATTGTCAATATAGAATTGTCACATATGTATACATTTTAAAATAATTTTAAGGCTCTCTGCCCTTTAACAACACTATATTTACACACACAGCAGGTATAGAATTGAATAAGTATATATGTAAGTGTATTGCACCCATATTTTGTGATTCCACAGCTCTTTGGTTGATGCAATTACTCAGTACAAGCAATTTTCCCCTATGCTACCCTTGATCCTCCTAACTCTTAAGGAGAATTAATGCATGCTATGAGGATTTATTTATTTTCTGCAACTACTGATGGAATATATGTTAACTACATAGCTGTTCACTGTGCTACCTTCTGAGCATCCTCTCCTCTCTCCTCCTCTCTCCGAAAAATCTCAGATTCAGAAGTAAGAAATTAAGAATACTGAGGCTGTTATTCTGTTGGGCCTTGTTTGAAGCCAAAACTACTTGTAGACTTTTCAACCATGTAAAGATATAAATTGACTTTCTTAGCATGGTTATAACATAATTTTATATTACTTGTGGCATACACTTGCTAACTGAAGCATTGTTTATTTTCTTTATTAATGTGAAGTATCTATTATACTGAGTCATATTATTAATGTGAGGTATCTATTATACTGAATCATAATATTATCTGTTATACTGAATCATATCATATTATACTGAATCAATCAGTAATAAACATATTAAGTTTCTGTCACCATTGTTTATATAATTCCTGACCATTGTAGTCTTTTTTTTGTTTTGTTTTGTTTTGAGACGGAGTCTCACTCCCTGGCCCAGGCTGGAGTGCAGTGACAGTGATCTCGGCTCACTGCAAGCTCCGCCTCTCGGGTTCATGCCATTCTCCTGCCTCAGACTCCCCAGTAACTGGGACTACAGGCGCCCACCACCGCCCCCGGCTAATTTTTTGTATTTTTAGTAGAGACGGGGTTTCACCGTGTTAGCTAGGATGGTCTTGATCTCCTGACCTTGTGATCCACCCGCCTCGGCCTCCCAAAGTGCTGGGATTACAGGCCTGAGCCACTGCGCCCAGCCCATTGTAGTCTTTAGATACTTAAAATAATTTAAAAACAGGAGTAGATATAATTTATCAATAGGGTTTTAAAATTCTCACTTTATAAAATATACATTGAAAACCCACAGTAATTAATAATCTAAGAAGAGTGCAATATCAGTGCCCAAACCCTCTGAAATTAAGTTCACAGATCTCAGTCAATATAACATACTTTGTAACTTGACAACAATAAGCTAATGCTGCATAAATAAAAATAAGGTATACATGTTTCTTTTGCTTTTTTTTTTGGAAATGGAGTCTTGCTCTGTCTCCAGGCTGGAGTGCAGTGCCGCGATCGGCTCACTGCAACATCCACCTCGTGGGTTCAAGCGATTCCACTGCCTCAGCCTCTCCAGTAGCTGGGACTACAGGCGCCCGCCACTATGCCCAGCTAATTTTTTTATTTTAGTAGAGACGGGGTTTCGCCATGTTGGCCAGGATGATCTCAATATCCTGACCTAGTGATCCCCCCACCTCGACCTCCCAAAGTGCTGGGATTACAGGTGTGAGCCACCTGCATGAACCAAACTAAAGTCAACATAGTTTTAGTTTCCAAAATGACAAACTTATTTCTGATCCTGGGGACTTGAATATAGCTTTTGGGATGGGGACAGCACAGAAGAATGCTATAATGTTCACTGTTGGATTACAGACTCCGAATGAATATATCCCCACTGTCCAAACGTCCCCTGTAGTCCTAGGAGACAGCCTTCTTCCTTTTTCCTTTGAGATGCAGTCTTCATTTGCAGAAAGTGTATTAATTCTCTAACCCTTTTTTCAATGCCACATTTGTCTCAAGCAGATATGCACATATCATATCCAAGCATAAGTTTCCAAAGAGCTACAAATAGATTAGATGCCTCAGTGATATAAACAGCACAAAATCACAGACTTGAGTAATACAGATTTAAAAACCAACAACAGAAAACAACTTATATATATCAACCTGATGATGAGCTTCCTGATATTGGAAACATTGTATCTGTTTTTTTCTCTGCCTCCTGTGTTGAAGTGATTCTCCTGCCTCAGCCTCCGGAGTAGCTGGGAGTACAGGTGCCCACCACTACGCCTGGCTAATTTTTGTATTTTTAGTAGAGACAGGGTTTCACCCTATTGGCCAGGCTGGTCTCCAACTCCTGACCTTAAGTGAGCCGCTGGTCTTGGGCTCCCAAAGTGCTGGGATTACAGGCGTGAGCCACCGCGTCCAGCCAGAAATATTGAACCTTATTATTCTATAATATTTCAAATGTTCAGTTCTGCCCTTTTTGGGGGAAAAAATGCATTGACTCTTATGGGACCAGCATTTGCTTTTTTCCTTTGGAACCGAATTATCCTTTACTACACGCAGACATGTTAGGACAATTAATTAAATTTCTGCACTTCTTAGGCCAAGTGAGGTAGAAAAAGATTTATTTTTAATTTTTTGTTGTGATAGAATGTATGTAATAAGAAAAGTATCATCTTAGGCATTTTAAGTTGCAGTTCAGTAACATCAATACATTCACTTTACCCTCACCACTGTGTCTCCAGAATGTTTTTGTCATCCCAAGCTGGAACTCTGTAGCCAGAGTTCTGTAAACAAGAACTCCCCGTTTCCGCTTCCTGCAGTCCCTGGTAACCAATATTCTACTTTCTTTCTCTATGAATTAAACTATTCTAGGTACCAGACATACGTGGAATCTTACAATATTTGTCCTTTTGTGACTGGTAATTTCACTTAACATAATGTCTTCATGGTTCATCCATGCTGTTGCATGTATATGAATTTCATTCTTTTTTAAGGCGGAATAATTTTCAGTTGTATGCATATATCACATTTTGTTTATCTATTCATCCATTCAAGGATATTTTGGTTCTTTCTGTCTTTTGCCTATTGCAGTGAATGGTGCTGTGAACATGGATGTACAATGTTCTATGAACATTATTGTACAAATATCTATAGTTTTAAAATAAATATTTCTGTTTTACATTCACTTGGGTATATTCCTAAAATTCATTTTATAGTAAACTACATGTTTTTACTTCTATCATCTTCACTCTAAGCCACAAAATGCAATAAATAGATAATGACAACCAATTAATCTTGAGTTATCTTTTGGTTTTCTTTGCTGTTATTGTTATATGTGTGTGTTTTAGAAATGCTAATCATATAACAGTATTTCTGAAGCATGTGTTACTATTAGGTACAAAACACTTTTAAAAAAAGATTTCCATTATATAGTTTTTCTCTTTGAACTGTATGGAAAATTCAGATGAACAGATTTAATTACTAAAGTTCTTATTTTTTCCCAAGACATTTGTGCTAATGTCTTATTTACACAAATATCATAACATACTTTATGAAAGAGAATGGACTTTAAATGTAGGTGTAAATTAACATTATAAAAAAATTAAAAAACTGAGTAGGCATAAAATTTCAACTTTGCATTTGTCTATGCAATGTATCTATTATATATAAAGTATTGTATTGCCCATTGTGCATAAAATTATAATGACCCTAAAAATAAATTGCAGCCAAGCTCTTGAGAACAGTAAGAAAAACAAAGTGCCCCTGTCAAGTTATTTTTATCAAAATTATTTTATTTTCTTTGCCCTATCAATTATAAAACATAGTCAAATAACATTTTAAGAAATCTTATGAAGAATACATAAGACTTTTATGTCTAGAAATGGTGGATCAAGTAACAGAGGCCAATACTCTCCTATTGAAAGTAATTATGGATCTTTTAAAATCTGCTCCTAGGTATCAAAGGGCTCATAAAATTGCCAAGAATTTCTGGGCCAACTTTTCAGGGAAGAGAGTAAAAACACATTGTGAGATCTGAATCCAGCATCTGGAACTACTTTTTCTCAGTATGCATTTGTCTGTCATGAAAGATGCAGCAGAAAGCCTGAGATGAGTCTTGAGGGCCCAGTGGGTTATGTAGACAAAATCTGGGGACCAGACGTGGCCTGCAAGGCAGCCCTGCTAACCTACCCTCACCAAATTTTATTTTGTCACCCTGAAAGAGTCAGTGTAATTTTCTGACACTTAACCAAAAATTAGCTTGAATCATTTTAATCCTCAAATTAAAATACCATGATTTTGGTTTGTTAATGACCTAAGATGTCTGAAACAAGTAATCCAGTTATAGCATAAGGAAAAACATCATCTTAGTATACACTATTTTAAAATATTGTTTAAATGCACTTTTTACAGTCAATCAAAAATGACCAGACCTATGAGGAGAAATGACAATGTAAATGACATGTAGCAAGATCAACCAACACTAGAAACAGACCCATAGGAGTTTCAAATACTGCAGCTACTAATGAGATAAAATATGAGGTGAAGATTTTGTTAGATCAATAAAACATACATAAAACAACATAAGAAAATTTTAAATGAAGAATTCTTTTATTTTACTAATAAAATAAAAAGGCTTATCTTGAAATAAAAATATTTTATAGAAAGAAAACATGAGAGAAAGATTGAAAGCAAACCAGCATCAATGGAAATACTAAAGGCAAAAATAATATAAGCAAAGTTACATCATAGAGATGGGGATGGCCGGCACCAGAAAGAAATAATGAGCCATGGAGATGCTAACTATGCCAGTAAACTACAAATTATGACTATTTAATATATTATTTTGAAATTAAATAAAAATTTACTATTGAAATACAGAATGATAATCACATTAATTTGAATAGTATGGACTGCATATAAATATTTTGAAGGTTCATGGGGCCTGTAGCCCCTTTGTTTTGATCAATTTCTCACATTTGGAATGGATGTATTTACCCAATGCCTGTGTCCTCATCGTATCTGGAAGTTACTAACTTGCTTTTGGTTTTGCAGGCACATAGGCAGAAGGAACTTGCTTTGTCTCAGATAAGACTTTGGACTTGGACTTTTGAGTTAATGCTGGAATGAGTTAAGACTTTGAGGGACTCTTGGAAGGGCATGATTGTGTTTTCAAATGTGAGGATGTGAGATTTGGGAGGGGCCAGGTGTGGAATGATATACTTTGTCTGTGTCCCCACCAAAATCTCATCTTAAATTGTAGTTCCCATAATCGCCACATATCAAGGGAGGGACAGCTAAGTTCAAGGGTATTTTTGAGTTTCTACATTGTCTGTGAATAAACAATATTGACAACTCTTTCCATTTCAAAACATTATCTTTCCTGTTTCTTTGACAATCTCAATATTAATTTTTCTATCTGGATAGCAAGGATGTTTCTCTCTGGATTAATTCTTTCTCTAACTCCAACACTTAGGACAGTGTCCAACATATCATGCTGTTAAAAAAAGTAGTTTCTGAATGCATGCATGCATGCATGAATGAATGAATATAAGTAACTCTCATACATCTACATTTGGATAAGTAGTAAATAACCTCAATGTCAGCCCCCAAATATCCTCTGATTATCCTTTGTAAACCATGACTTCGAGAATCACACCACTTGCCACAATGCACTCAGCTTCTTAACAAAGGAATCAAGGAGGCATCTTTTATTTTTGTCTGTTCTTTATGTCCCAACACTTTCTTACCATATAGAGGAGTACACATAAAGTGTAATGCACACACTTTTTGCTATTTTTATGTTATCATATTTCTGTAAATATTATTACTTAAAGTGTTTTTAACATTTACATTTTTTTGCGTGTGTTTTAACTACACATATACTTAACTGTACTATTTAGATAAAACATTTTGGCTTCTGTTTTTTTGTTTGTTTGTTTTTGTTTTTCTGAGGCAGAGTCTCACTCTGTTGCCCAGGCTGGAGTGCAGTGGCGTGATCTCAGCTCACTGCAAGTCCTGCCTCCCAGGTTCACGCCATTCTCCTGCCTCAGCCTCCTGAGTAGCTGGGACTACAGGCACCCGCCACCACGCCCTGCTGATTTTTTGTATTTTTAGTAGAGACGGGGTTTTATCGTGTTAGCCAGGATGGACTCGATCTCCTGACCTTGTGATCCGCCCGCCTCGGCCTCCCAAAGTGCTGGGATTACAGGCGTGAGCCACCGCGCCCGGTGGCTTCTGTTTTATGTTAGAAGGAGAAAACCTATCTGGACAATTCCATAGTGAGTAAAAGCTACATCACAACAGATCTACAGAGAGAGGTGCTTTAAATATGTTCTTTGTTTTATAGCTAATCATCTATATTTCAAATAAATACCCACTTCATTATTTATACAGACCTACCTGCTGCATTTTTTTTGAATAGAGAATGCTATATTAAGTTAGTGATTCCTTCAGTGATAGTTATCATATATCAGATACTCTTGTTAAACACTAGGGACACCACAGTAAACAAAAGAGATACAATCTTTGCCATTAAAGTCCTTGTATTCTAGATATATTGAGTGATCAAGATATCTAATGGATGCTGCTATCCAATTTTCATCAAAAACTCCTGTTGGATAATCTTAGCTGTCATGTTAGCCTTAAAAAAGGCTTGAAATGATGTTGTGCAATAGTGACAGCTTAGATATGGTTCCAATTCACAAATTTATTGTGTGAAATGGACCTATTATTGCTGCCAAAGGGCTTTGTATAGAACAACAGAAGTTGCTTTGTGAAGGACTAAATTATCTCTGCATGACGTGGTCCCAAATAATTAATATTCCCTCTAACCAAAGATTGTTGATCATGTCCCATGACAAAAATTAGATGTTTTTGGCAAGGAATGCTGCGTGAAATGGGCTTTATATTTTACTTTGTTGATGGCTAACTTCCACATTGCAGGCTAAATAGCTAGCCAATACTTTCAAGTGAAAAATTCCCTAATAGACTTCATGTAGTGAAGCCAACATTTTTCATAACTTTGCTGGCATTACAATGCATTTGCTCCACAAAAACAACCCCATCTAGGTAAACTCTGACTGCTGAAGCTATGTGGCTAGCTTAACTACATTAGGCAGATTCTCTTCTGACCATAGCCCCAAATGCCTAGTTTGAGACCAAGGGCTGAGCCCTAGTATCTTTACATAGTATGGAGTTTTAGGATTCTGTTCAGAATATAATCTGATCTATAATATGATCTATAATAGATCAGATAAAATTTGAATTAACATTGTTAGTATATTAGCACTAGTATAAAATTTCATAAACCTTTTGACAAAAAAGCCAACACTGTCACAAACCATAAGAAAATGTATTATTCCCTTCACACAAAGTCTGGAAGTTGGAGACATTTTTGGTTTCAATGGCAAGGGACAATCACATCTCTGTCATTTTTTTTGACGCTTTACTCAAAATGTATAGGTTATGAACCCTCATTTTAGTATCTGTGGTAGTAAGGAAGGGCAGGACATAAAGACGGGCACCTGGGAAGCGCTGCCATGCGAAGTGTTTTTTCAGTGGGTGTAATATTATGATAAAGAAATATTTGTTTCATCCACAGTTCCTGGCTCCTAACTCCCATAGCCTCTATTATTTCCTAAGTGACTAAAACAATAAGCAGATCTTTTGCTAAACTATTTGGCCTTTTGTTTTTTGGTCTTGAAGCAGCTTTGGGACAGCTTCAGAACACTAAAGGTGAAAGATGATCTTTGCTTATAACCTTTGGATGCATGAGGCCCCGGAAGCCGTCTCAGAAAACAGAACCTCTCTCTGACCTCCTCCTGCCCCTCTTTTACCTGTTCCTTTTTCTCCTCAAGGCAGGCCGTAGAAACTAAAAATACACTCTCATCTCCTGAATTTGTGTCTTAGAGCTGCTCATAAATAAATTCTTAGTGTGATGGTTCATATTAGTTGTCAACTTGATTGGCTTAAAGGATGCCTAGATAGCTGGTAAAGCATTGTGTCTGCGAGGGTGTTGCCAGAGGAGATTAACACTTGAGTCAGTGGACTGTGAAGGGCAGACCCACTCTTAATGTGGGTGGGCACCATCCCATTGACTACCAGCATGGCTAGAACAAAGCAGACAGAAGAATGTCAGAGAAGCTGGTTTGCTGAGTCTTCTGGCTTTCATCTTTCTTCCATGCTGTATGTGTTTTTTTTGTTGTTGTTGTTTGTTTGTTTGTTTGTTTTGAGACAGGCTAGAGTGCAGTGGTGCAATCGTGGCTTACAGCAACCTCTGCCTCCCAGGTTGAAGTGACCCTCCTGCTTCAGCCTCCCTAGTAGCTGGGACAATAGACATGCACCACCACACCAGGCTAATTTTTGTATTTTAGTAGTGATGGGGTTTCACCATGTTGGCCAGGTTGGTCTCAAACTCCTGATCTCAGGTGATCCTCTCGCCTCAGCCTCCCAAAGCGTTGGGATTATAGGCATGAGCCACCACATCAGGCCCTGTGCTGTATACTTCTGTCCATTCTTCCTGCCATTGGACATCAGACTCCAGGTTATTTGACCTTGGACGCTTGGACTCACACCAGTGGTTTTCTGTGGGCTCTCAGGCCTGCAGCCACAGACTGAAGGCTGCACTGCCAGCCTCCCTACTTCTGAGGTTTTGGGACTTGGACAGGCTTCCTAGCTCCTTAGCTTGCAGACAGCCTACTGTAAGACTTCACCTTGTGATTGTGTGAGTAAATTCTCCTTTATAAACTCCCTTTCATATATAGGTTAGATATAGGATATATAGGCTATATAACATAGATCTATATGATATATAGATATATATCTCACTAATAGGATATATATATCCTATTAGTTCTGTCCCTCTGGAGAACCCTAATACACTGAACTGGTTTGTCCTATCTTGTATCAAAAGATCCCCATTTCAGGAGGAGTCCTGCCCCATGTCCTATAGAAAGAATGCTGCACAGAGGGGCCAAGAAGAATCTGAGTAGACAGGCCTTGCTGGGTTTTCCATTCTGTATTAGATCACACTCATTTCATCCAATCACATTTTGACATGGTGGTCCATACTTTAATCATACCTCTCCATGGAAGTCTTCCTAAAAGGCCCAAGAGAATGGTGGATAGAGAGCTTCTGGACAGCTGAACTTGTGAAGGCTTACAGAAAGGTGAACAAGAGCTCACATATGTGCGAGGAGGGTGGCACGCCCCCAATCCATGGGACAGAAGCTCCTGTGCTCAGGATCCTTCCAGACCTCTCCCTATATTTTTATCCATGTGGCTGTTTATTTGTATCCTTTAAAATGTTATTGATAATAAAGGGGTAAATGTAAACAGGTGTCTTTCTGGGTTTTCTGAGACACTCTAACAAATTAATAGAGCCTAAAGAGAAGGCCACGGGAACTCCAACTTGAAGCAATAGGTCAGAAGTTCCAGGGATCTAGACTTGTGACTGCTGAAGGAACTGGGGGCAGTTTTGTGGGACTGAGCTCTCAAGCTGTGGAGATCTGACATAATCTTCAGGTAGGCAGCATCAGAATTGAATTGGATCAGGAGCTGCCAGCTGCCAGCTGCTGTAAATTGCTTGCTTGCTTGTGAATAGAGAGAAATCGCCACACATTTAGTCACAGAAGCGTCTTGTGTTGATAATTGTGGCATGAGAACAGAAGAAAAACAATATGTTTTGTCTACACAGTAGGTGATAACAGTCTAATATGGTTTGGATTTGTGTCCCAGTCCAAATTTCATGTTGAATTGTAATTCCCAGTGTTGGAGGTTGGGCCTCGTGGGACGTGATTGGATCCTGGGGTCGGTGTCTCATGAATAGTTTAGCCCCATTCCCCTTGGTGCTGTTCTCATAATAGTGTGAGTTCTTATGAGATCTGGGTGTTTAAAACTGTGTGGCACCTCCCCCAACTCTTGCTGCTCCAGCCCTGTGAAGTGCCAGCTCTGCCTTTGCCTTCTGCCGTGACTGTAAGTTTTTTGAGGCCTCCCTGGAAGCTGAGCAGATGCCAGCATCATGTTTCTTGGACGTCCTGCAGAGCCAATTAACCTCTTTTATTTATAAGTAACCCAGTCTCATGTATTTCTTTATAGCAGTGGGAGAATGGACTGATACTAGATTCTTCAGCTGATTTCTTCTCATGACAAGCACTGAATTATAAGAACATCCTTAGACTAAGCGCCGATGAAATGGAGTCGGATTATTACTGCTTTGACAAAGTATGATTCATCACCTGGGACCCTAGCGGGGTTTTACCTTGTCTGAGATCGAGGGTTCTCCAGTATTTCCCGAATGCAATGGAATTGCATTGCCTGGTACCAAAGCAGGGCAAGTGAGGACGCTAGACATTCAACAGTATTTTCCACAAACATAAGATACAAGGCCCACTACAACTTTGTGCATTTCTCTTCTAGATTTAGGAAAAGCAAAGGTGATCATATTAAAAAACTAACAAACAGACAAAAAAAACCAAAAAACTAAACTCCAGGACAGCTTAGATAGGCTGGAACTGCATACAACTTTTTGTACTATAAAGTACTCTGCAATTAATATAATTGTTAAAGATAAAACAAAGATAGCTGTGGACATTTTCTAATTCTTAATATGAGTGAATGAGATCATTTTTCAATTCTGTGAAGTTTTGTTTTATGGACTGTACAGTTTTAAATAAGTAAACAACTGTGTTCTGTCAACACTTTGCATTTGTACCTCAGAAAGGATACAATAACTTATGGCCAGTTATTCCTTGTAAAGATACAGTTGTATGTTTATTTTTATCTACTTATGGTTTTTGTGTTTTATTTTCTCTACCTGTCCAACAGTGGTCAATTTGCAATATTACTGAGCTTTATTTTTTTCTATTTTTTTGTAACATAAACTATAAATTTCCATAATCTCAAAAAATGTACAAAAGGTAAGAATGCTTATAGTCTCTATGACCTGTGTATTGATGACACTGATACTGCCCTCAAATAGTTTCCCCAATAGATAATAAACATGAGTCTACTTTGAAGCAATGCTAAGTGAGAAATCAGTTCTTCTTTGAAATATTGACATAATTGCTGTTTCAAAATAAGTAGGCATTCTTTTTATTAGAATCTGTATCACTTCCCTGTGATTTAACCTACTTCATCTAATATTTTAAGGCACAAAATTATGTGGGGAGATTGTCAGAAATGCAATATCTTAGCTTGTACTACCAGACATTATAATTCAGTAGAGCAAAACTGTGGCTGTGGAATTTTGCCTCTCTCATGTACTCTAGATTATTCTGATGCATGCCCGCTATGAATCTTTGAATCCTTCTAGGCAAAACAAGTGCAGTACATTTGGTGTTCTTTTAACATTTATTTTAAGTTCAGGGGTACATATGCAAACTCTTCAGGTTTATTATATAGGCAAATGTGTGTCATGGGGTTTGTTGTACACATTATTTCATCACTCAGGTATTAAGCCTGGTATCCATTAGTTATTTTTCTTGATCCTCTCCCTCCTCCCACCCTTCACCCTCTTGTAGACCTCAGTGTGTGTTGTCTTCTCTATGTGTCCGTGTGTTCTCATCATTTAGCTCCCACTTCTAAGTGAGAATATGCAGTACTTGGTTTTCTGTTCTGTGTTAGTTTGCTCAAGATAATGGCCTGCAGCTCCATCTCTGTCCCTGCAAAAGACCTGGTCCTCTTTTTTATGGCTGCATAGTATTCCATGGTGTATATGTGCCACATTTTCTTTATCCAGTCTATCATTGTTGGGCATTTGGTTCGGTTCCATGTCTTTGTTATTGTGAATAGTACTGCAATGAACATATGTGTACATGTGTCTTTATAATATTAATAATTAATTTATGTCACTTGGGTATATACCTAGTAATGGGATTGCTGAGTCAAATGGTCTTTCTGTCTTTAGCTCTTTGAGGAACCACCTCATTGTCTTCCACAATGACTGAACTAATTTATAGTCCCATCAACAGTGTATGGCCAGGTGTGGTGACTCATGCCTGTAATCCCAGCACTTTGGGAGGCCAAAGCAGGCAGATCACATGAGGTCAGGAGTTCGAGACAAGCCTGGCCAACATGGTGAAACCCCATTTTTACTAAAAATACACACACACACACACACTCACACACACACACACACACACACACACAAAATTTAGCCAGGCATGGTGGCATGGGCCTGTAGTCCCAGTTGCTTGGGAGGCTGAGGCAGGAGAATTGCTTGATCCCGAGAGATGGAACTTGCAGGGAGCCGAGATCATGCCACCGCACTCCAACCTGGATAATAGAGTGAGGCTTCATCTCAGAAAACAAAACAAAACAAAATGAAACAGAACAAATAGTGTATACACATTCATTTTTCTCCACAACCTTTCCAGCAACTGTTATTTTTTGATATTTTAATAATAGTCATTTCAACTGATGTGAGATGGTGTCTCACTGTGATTTTGATTTTTCATTTCTCTAGTGATCAGTGATACTAAGCTTTTTTATCAAATGCTTGTTGGCTGCATGTATGTACAAACCACTGCTCAAAGAAATCAGAGATGACATAAACAAGTGAAAAAACATTCCATGCTCATGGATAGAAAAAGTCAATATAATTAAAATGATCATACTGCTCAAAGCAATTTATAGATTCAATGCTATTCCCATTAAACTACCATTGATATTATTCACAGAACTAGAAAAAACTATTTTAAAATTCATATGGAACGAAAAAAGACTCCAAATTGCCAACGCAATCCTAAGCAAAAAGAACAAAGATGGAGGCATCGTGCTATCCGACTTCAAACTATAGTACAGGGCTACAGTAACTAAAATAGCATGGTACTGGTACAAGAATAGATGCATAGACCAATGAAACAGAATAGAGAATGCAGTAATAAGACGACACACCTGCAATTATCTGATCTTCGACAAACCTGACCAAAAAAAAAGTAATGCAAATTCTTCATCGTCAATCAAACCTACTAGAAATAAAAACAAAACAAACAAACCAGCAAACAAAACTCTCTGTGGTTGGGGCCTCAAGCTTCAGAAGTGGTGACTTCTTTGTGAACTACTTTAGGGAATTATATTGCACACAATAAAAAAAATCTGGATTCTGAATCAACATTAGCAGGAAAACTATGAACCGGGAACAACTGCATTAAATGGTTATTTTAGAAAAAAATATCTTTTTGTGTTTATTCACAGATAGTTTTAATTGATACCTGGAGTACCAGTCACAGTCCCTCACAAAAACAGAACCAGTAGGAGGGGTGTGTGTGTATGTGTGATTTATTTTAAGGAATTGTCTCAGATAATCATGGGAATTTGCAAGTTCAAAATCTGTACAGCAGACAGGCAGGCTGGAAACTTGGGAAAGAACTTACAATGCAGTCATGAGGCTAATTTCTTCTTTTCTAGTAAACCTCAGCTGTTGCTTTTAAGACCTTCAAATGATTGGATGAGGCCCACGACATTAATGAGAGTAATCCCCTCTACTTAAAGTTAACTAACTGTAGCTATTAACCACATCTATACAATACCATTTCAACAACACATAACTTTGTTTTTTTTGTTGTTGTTGTTTGTTTGAGACAAAGTCTTGCTCTCGTTGCCCAGACTGGAGAGCAATGGCGCGATCTCGGTTCACTGCAACCGCCACCTCCCTGGTTCAAGTGATTCTCCTGCCTCAGCCTCCCAAGTTGCTGGGACTACAGGTGCCTGCCATCATGCCTGAATAATTTTTGTATTATCAGTAGATACGGGGTTTCACCAAGTTGGCTGGCCTGGTCTCGAACTCCTGACCTCAGGTGATCCACCCCGCCTCAGCCTCCCAAAGTGCTGGGATTATAGGCATGAGTCACTGTGCGGGGCTGTAAATTTGTTTTTTATTAAATAACTGGATACTATATGACCTAGCCAAGTTGGCATGCAAAATTAATCATCACAACCAGCTAGCATTATCTTAACTAACAGAATCATTTTAATGTCTTCTTTAACAAATTCCATTTTCCCACATGATAGCCAGAGTGGTATGTGGCCTACAGTTTCTTCCCCCAGCTTAAAAATCCTCAGTGGCTTTTCTTGCATTATTTAATTATTAAAACTCCATTATTCAAACTGAATCTCAAGGTCCAGCAATATTTGGCCCTTCTCTAGTTCTCGAACATCATCTAAATGTATTCTTCTCTCTTTCTTTGCTAGCTTCTATATATATATATAAACAAGTACAAATATAAGTTTCTAGAATGTGATGAAGTCTTTTCTATAATAAGATCTTCTTTTATGTGGCTCACTTTACTCATAATGGCTTCCTTCTTAACTCTTTACCTAATTCCCATTCAAGTCCTATTTCATCTTAAGCGTTATTGGCTGAATGTTCCCCCAACTCTCCATTTAATTAGGCACTTCATTTTATTTTTATTGAGAATACTTTAATTATGTAGTTATATATATGTTTATGTGTTTAATGTTTAATTTTACAATTACTCAGAAGGCTGAATGAGAGCAGGAAACATGTCCTTATATGGCCTATATTCATTATCATTTTAAACTATTATTAACAGGGAGATATCATTTATTTTTCTGAGAGAACTGAGAAATAGTTTATCTAGCATTACATTGTACAATCAGCTGAGGGGTTTGCTGAGGGGAAAAGGAATACAGAATGGAAGAAGGAATACAGTAGTGGAAAAATGTATTTGGAAATATCAGCTACACCAAATAACCAGTTATAATTGCTTGTGCACAGATATTAAGCAAACATTGCTTTACTTCTGCTATTATACCCTTATCATGTAACACAAGGTGTATTCATTAAAATCATAGTATTTAGGTATTGGTAGTGCATTTTCAGTTGTATGCAGGCCGGTTGTCTCATGTCAAGTAGAAGTATGACCTTGTTATTGTCCTTTTTTAGACATTAAATATGGTTTAAGGAGATGCATATGGATGCCAGAATGACAAGGGGTGGACTTATGATGGTTAATTTTATGTGTCAGTGCGTCTGGACCACAATGGTCAAATATTTGGACAAACATTTTTCTGTAGGCTTCTGTAAGGGTATTTTTAAGTGAGATTAACATTTAAATCAGTAGATTTAAGTGAAGCAGATTGTGCTCCAGAATGTGAATGAACCTCTTGCAATCAGCTGAAAGCCTGAATACAACAAAAAGACTGACGTCCCATGAGCAAGAAGGAATTCTGCAAGCAGATGGCCTTCAGACTTCTACTGCAACATCAGTTCTACTGGGGTGGCCTGACAACGCCTGCCCACCCTGCAGATTTTGGACTTGCCAGCCTCTATAATCACGTTAAGTCAATTACTTAAAATAAATCAATGTCTATGTACATGCACATCCTATTTGTTCTGTTACTCTTGGAGAATCCTGGCTAATATAGATGTTTTAATGCAGAATCTGTAAAACACCTGAGCTTATATATATGCTCAGATGTGTAAATGAATACTGTTTATTGGGAAGAAGGCTCAATGGCCTATTCAGATACTCAAAGTAGTCTGATCTGAATTACATCTAAGAATCTTGCCTAAATTGTCTCTCTATTTAGCAACCTATTAATTATATCAGTAAACCTGGAAGGCAGATTTTTAGGTGCTGAATTGATCTAGAAAGTATGATTTCCAGTGTATCACTTATTTAACTGAAGCAGTGGCAATGCCTTAGTAGTACTTTTCCAAGAAATATGTACAGTATTCCTTCATTGTGATTTCAAAAGAGCATGAGACCTGCACATCCTTCAGCCTCAGTCCGCCCTTTAGTCTCAATTTCCTGACATGAAATGCTTATGAAAGAATGATTTACCTACTCTTACAGTTCAATTTACTTCTCAAGTATGAAAAATAAATTTTCATGCACAGGGTGTTTGAAAGCTAGGATTATGAAAAACAGACTCTAAATCTGTTTAATTAGTGTGTGGGTGAACAGAATACACCTTACAGGCAAATTACAGTATTTATCCATGAAAGTTAAGCATGCTGGTGAATGACCATTTTTTTTTTAATTCCAAAAATTTAAAGTACCAACTCCATACACCTTTCATTACAGATATGAAGAAAGGGAGAAATAAGAGATCAGGAACATTTGTTTTACTGCTGCATAACTATTTTACATATCTAGTAACTAAAATACCTACAAAAATGTAACTGCAGAATCCAGAAAGGCTTAACTTCTATCAGTCTGATAGCCTGAAACTGGTTCTCCTATCAAGTTCACACAGTTCTTTCAGAATATTTCCCATGACACTGTCTCAAGTGTGCTGCAGACTAAGCGTCCTCGGTTAAGTTCTTTCAGTCCGACATCATCATGCCCCCTCTCATATTGAACCACTTCATCCCCATCATATGCTGTCAAAAATTGTAATCTGTGATCTACTAGAAACAAGTGTGTGTGATTATTTGTTCCTTTGACACACTTTAGATTTGCCAGGCAGAAATGCTATTACCATAGCTCACAATGAGATTTCTCTAAGTTTTGCTTTCAAATTTTATTTCCTTACAGGATTTCTAAATTACAAATGTGTTCTTGTTCTTTTCATACTGAAAAGAGTGCATAAATGCAGGCAATAATGGGCTCTACTTGTCTATATAAAGTGTAAGTTACAGAATTTGCAGGATATTTCACTTCTTGTGTTAAAAATAAACCATTTGTAAGAAATTTCTTTCATTTTTATATACATAATTCAAATAAAAGCACAACTTTACAAGTATCTTCATTTCCCAAGTTCATTTTGACAAGGTTATTATTCACCTCCCCTAGTAATTTTTTTCCTTAATCTTTCTGTCACAAAGAATCCAGAAAAAAAAAATCAACTATAATATTATAACTCTCAGTGTTTCCTTGAATATAGTGTTTCATAATATCAATCGAACTAAGGTTAATATTTCTTCCAAAGTCAAAATTTGTACTGAATTAAAAGAATGGAAGAGAAAGAAGCCAACTATGGAATTACAAAATGAAGCAGATAATTTATTGAACAGTTTTAGGTTTTTGCATCCATAAATAGACTTTCTTCTTGCCCAATATGAAGACCATTTCAAACAAATTATTCTGTGAATAAATGTATTAGTCGTGGTTCAATTCAAAGCATCTATTATGCATTTCTTCAATGAGTCATTTTAGTTATATATTTATTTAAGTTGCCGGTAGCTCCAATAAATTTGTTCTCTTACTGTTGATGAAATATATGGCAATGAGGTTGAATTTATGTCTTTTTTTAACCTTGTTTTTATTTCTAACCATTTCTCAAAGACTCAAAATATGAATATTATCTATTGGAACGAATTTTGCAATTGTTCTTATTTAGAGGCAATCTTTATGAATCTTTAATTTACTTGAATGGCAAAGTGATTATTATGTAAATGTTAATAACAGAAAACATTCAAAAGGGAAGGCTTTTAAAATAATTTATATTTAAGTTTCCATAATGTACTATTAATAAAAATAATTTTTTATAGGACGTACTGTTGCATAGAAAAAATATAAATTAATAGATGTAGCATCTAAAACTAATGAAAGGAAATGAATATGAATTATTAGCTTTCAATCAAAGCAAGTGAATACCAGACAATATAGAAAAAAGCTTAATTCCTGATTCAACAGTTAGATTTCCTCTAAATTGGTAATAATATTTTTGATGATATCTATGAGACACTGATAATACATTTTTATTTTATATTAAATTTTTACATTTGTCAAATTTTAATCTGACTAACTCATAAATAAAAATTTAATCAGATGCTTAAATATATCTGTTTTCAGAACATATTCTTTATAAATATAATCTTATCAATTTTGAATGTTAGGTTCAGGGATTAAAGTTTTTAAAAGGCATTCTATTTCCTTTCTTACTCACTTTATCTTTTTTAGGGAAAGTGTTAACCTGGACAAAAGATCTATTTTCTCATATAGAATAATTTTCTTAAATCTATACATAGTCTTTTAACACACTATTTTTTTACTTGTTTTCTTATTGTTATTGAATAAAACATATTCTTGAGCTTGATGATATATTACAATTCTGTATACCAAGGACATTACTATATTTCTCAAGACACATAGCATTGCCCTGACCTAAGATACTTTTACGCTCTTTTTCAGTTACTGACCTCCAGATCTATCACCATAGATTCATTTGCTTGTCTTTGAATTTCATATAAATTGTATCATGCTGTATGTATTTTTTCGTATCTCATTTCTTTAACTCAATATATCTTAAAATGTTGTCTGTAGTTTGCCTAATTTTTCTGAGTAGTATTCCTTCATATTAATATATAGCACAATTTGTTTATCTGTTCACTTGTTGAACATTTGATGCACTTCAGGTCTGTTGTGAATAAAGTTGTTATAATCATGCCTGTTTATGCATGTCTTTTGGTGGACATAGGCATTCATCTCTTAAGTATACATTTGTCATTGGAGCATCTGGAACATAATTATCTAATGCTCGATTTCATAAGGCACTAAAATAGAGTTTTCCAAAATAGAGCTACAAAGTTTTATTGTCACCAGAAAGGTATGTGTGTTTCTGTTGGTCTACATCTTTCATAACACACAGATTGCCTGAAAAAAAATTTAGGCATTTTGATGGGAGGGGAATACAGTAGAATAATATTTTGGTTGTAATTTGACTATCTCTGGTCACAGATAATGTCAAGTATATTTCACTGATTGAACATTTGTAAATTCTTTTTTAACAAATGCCTCCTAAAATATTTATTAGGCTGACTATTTTTTCTTATTGTTTTGTATGAATGATTTACCTATTATGGATACAATGTTAATTTCATATATGGCTACTGGGAAACCTACCAGTCTGTGACTTGTCTTACACACTCACTTTATTAATGCTTTTTTTTTTACTTAATTCTTAAATTTTGTATTGCTCAACATATCTTTTTAAAAATCTAGTGATTTTAACAGATTAATTTAGACAAACTTTACATGAAATAAAATTAAACCACTTAAAATTTACATTTTAAGTCTTGGTCAGTTAACAAAATCATGTAATCAAAGTCACACTTAAGGTATATCAATTGTATCACCCCGTGGAGTTTCCTCATTCTCCATTGCAGTCAGTTCAATCCAAATATCTACAGTCCAGGCAAACACTAATCTGCTTTCTATCACTCTAAGTTTATTTTGTTTGGAAATTTATATGCATAGTGCCAAGAGGTATGTCATCTTTTGTATTTTTTTTTCAATTAACATGACATTTTTGAGGTTCATCAATGTTGCCGTTTGTATTAATAGTTTTCCCTTGCTGTGGCTGAATAGTAGCCCATTGTACAGGTATACTACATTTTAATTGCCCATTCACCTGTTAATGTTTGGATTGTTTCAGTTTTAGACTATGTGAATAATGCTATTAAAATACATTAATCAAAAGTCATTTTGTGGGCAGATGCTTTCATTTATAATGAAGAGATGTCAAAAAGTGTGAATGTTTGTAACCATATGGTAAATGTATATTAGCTTTATAAGAAACTGTCAAACTCATTTGCAGTGTGGTTATCCCATTTTTGCATTCTCAGTAACAATGTCTGAGTCATTAATATTTTCAGCTGCTTGTAGCTCATTGAAGTCCTAACTTCTATTTCTTGAAGTCTGGTGACATCGAGCAGTGTTTTACAAGCTTTTGAATATTAACATATTGTCTCTGTGAAGAGTGTTTTATTAAGTATCTCACATTTTAAATTGTTTTTTTCTTTTTTAATCAAATTAAAAGCATTGTTACTTTTTTATTTTTAATATTTTTGGGTTGGTTATTTCCAAATCGTAACCAGCCTTTCTTTTCTGGGATAAAATTCAATCAGCTATGATGTATAATTCTTTTTACATACTGCTAGACTTGATGTGTTTATATAATGGTAAGAATTGTTTTTTCCTTTCCAACATTTATTATAAAATCAAGAGGTACACGGCAGCTTCGATACATGGGTAAACTGCATGTTACAAGGGTTTGATGTACAGATTATTTCATCACACAGTTAATATGTGTAGTATACAATAGATTGTTTTTCAAACTTCACTCTTCTCCCACCCTCCAACCTCAAGTAGGCCTTTGTGTTTATGGTTCCCTTCTTTATGTCCATGTGCACTCAATGTTTAGCCCCCATTTATAAGTAAGAACATGCAGTGTTTGGTTATCTGTTCCTGTGTTAGTTCACATAGGATAGTAGCCTTCAGCGCTATCCATGCGGCTACAAAGGACATGATCTTGCTCTTTTTATGGCTGCATAGTATTCCATGGTGCATATGTACCACATTTTTTTAATTCAGTCTACAATTAATGGGCATTTATGTAGATTCCTTGTCTTTGCTAGTGAGAATAGTGCTGCAATGAACATGTGCATATATGTGTCTTTATGGTAAAATGATTCATATTCCCTTGGGTATTTAGCCAGTAATGAAATTTCTGGGTCAAATGGTAATTCTGTGTTAAGTTCTTTGAGAAATCTCCAAACTGCTTTCCCACACACTGTGGCTGAACTAATTTACAACCCCACTAGCAGTGTATAAGCATTCCCCTTTCTCCACAACCTCACTGGTATCTGTTAATTGTGTGTTTTTTTTTTTTTTTTTTTTTTTAATAATAATAGTCATTCTGATTGGTGTGAGATGGTAGCTCATTGTGATTTGGATTCGTGTTTCTCTAATAATTAGTGATGTTGAGCACTTTTTTGTTTGTTTCTTGGCCACTTGTATGTCTTCTTTTAAGAAGTTTTTGCTCATATACTCAGCTCATTTTTTAATGGCGTTATTTGTTTTTTGCTTGTTCCATCATTTAAATTCCTTTATAGTCTCTGGATATTAGGCGTTTGTCAGATGCATAGTTTGCAAATATTTTCAACCATTCTGTAGACTTTCTGTGTATACTGTTGAAAGTTTTTTTTTTTGTTTGTTTTTGTTTGCTTGTTTGTTTGTTTTTTTGCTGTGCAGAGCTCTTTAGTTTATTTAGGTCACTTTTGTTAGTTTTTGTTTTGGTTTTTGCTGCAATTGCTTTTCGAGTCTTTGTTACGAGATCCTTAACAGAACCTATGTCCAGAATGGTATCTCCTAGGTTTCCTTCTGGGGTTTTTACAGTTTTATGTAAACTATAAAACTATATAAACTCTACACCTATAGTTTGAGGTTTTACATGTCAGATTTTTTTTAAATCCGTCTTGAGTTGGTATTTATATATGTTGAAAGGTAGAGATCCAGTTTCAATCTTCTGCATATGGCTAGCCAGGACCATTTATTGAACAGGGAGTCCTTTCTCCACTACTTGTTTTTGTCAACTTTGTCAAAGTTCAGATGGTTGTAGATGTGAGACTCTGTCTCTGTGTTCTCTATCTTATTCCATTGATCTGCATGTCTGTTTTTATACCAGTATCATGATTTTTTTTTCTGTAGCCTCCTAGTATAATTTGAAGTCAGACAGTGTGCTACCTCTGGTTTTGTCCTTTTTGCTTAGGACTGCTTGGGCTATTCAAGTTCTTTTGGTTCCATATGAACATTAGAGTAGTTTTTTCTAATTCTGTGAAAAATGATACTGGTAGTTTTATAGGAATAGCATTGAAGTACAAATTGCTTTGGGCAATATTACCATCATAACAACGTTGATTCTTCATGTCCACTATCATGGACTCTTTTCTCATTTGATTGTGTCACGTCTGAGTTCTTTCAGCAATATTTTGTCATTCTTGTTGTAGAGATCTTCAACTTCCCTGATTAAGGGTTTCTTGCAAGGCAGTTCTAGTGGTAACAAATTCCCTTAGAATTTGCTTGTCTGAAAAGGATTGTATTCATCCTTCACTTATGAAGCTTCCTTTAGCTGGATATTAAATTCCTTCTTGGAATTTCTTTTAAGAATGCTCAATATTGGCAACCAATGTCTTATGGCATGTAAGATTTCTTCTGATAGGTTCACTGTAGCCTTATGGGTTTCCTCTGTGCATGATCTGCCCCTTCTCTCAAGCTGCCTTTAGTCCTTTTTGTTTCAAAATGATCAAGAAAAATCTGATGACTACGTCTTGGTGATGGTTGTCTTGTATAGCATTTCACAAGAGTTTTCTGAATTTTCTGTATTTGAATGATGAACTCTCTAGTAAGGCTGGGGAAATTTTCATGAATGATATCTGCAAATTAGTTTTCCCATTCGCTTGCGCTCCTTCTCAGAGACACCAATGATTCATAAGTTTGGTCTCTTTTCATAATCCCATATTTTTCAGAGTTTCTGTTCATTGTTTTTTATTCTTTTTTCCTTATTCTTGTCTGATTTAGTAGATTTGAAGAATCAGTCTTGAGCTCAGAGATTCTTGCCTCAGCTTGTTCTATTCTGCTGTTAATAGTTTTGATTGTATTATAAAATAGTTGTAGTGAATTTTTCAGCTCTATTAGATCAGTTGGTTCTTTCTTAAAATGGCTACTTTGTTTTTGAGCTCTTCTATCATTGCATTGGATTCCTTAGATTTCTTGGATTAGTTTTTGACTTTCTCTTGAATCTCGATGATCTTTATTGTTATCTAGATTCTGAATTCCATGTCCATCATTTCAGCCATTTCAGCCTGGCTAAAAACCATGGCTGGGGATCTAGTGTAGTCATCTGGAGTTAAGAATGCATTCTGGCTTTTTGAGTTACCATAGTCCTTGCACTGGTTCTTTCTCATCTGTGTGAGCTGATGTTTCCTTAATCTTGAAGTTGCCAGACTTTGGATTGAGTTTTACTTTTTTTTATTCTTTGATGTCCTTGAGGGTTTCACTGTAATGTAACACAACTGAGTCAAAGGAGTTGACAGTTCAGTCAACCCCCTTCATTTCTGGATGATTTCAGAAGGCCAAGTTTCAGCTCAGCACTCCTGAGCTGCATGCTCAATCCCTGGGGTCTAGTACCTGGCCCACAACTTTTGTTCTCTGGCCATTTGAGGTTAAGCACCTGATTTACTGGAGGGGCTGAGGTGTTCCGAGTGTGTTGGCAACAACACTCCAATGTGCACATTCTAAAATAAGTGTTTAATCAGGGCAGTGGCAACATGGTCCATGCTGTGTACATGCTCTGGTGGCAGTGGGGGGACAATGTGGAGGGGTGCTTGAGCACTGAAATGGGCAAGGCAGGTATTTGTTACATATGTTTATGAGTGGTATTGCACAGCAGTCTTCGTTTCCTGTAATACGTTTCTCTGGTTTTGCTACTAAAATAATAATTCCTTTATAAAATGTGTTAGCAAGTATTTCTCTTTTCTCTACTGGCTTATAGAATATATTAATATTTGATAAAATTCACCAGCAAAGACAGCTGGACTTAGAAATTTTATTATATAAGGACAGCTAAGTATGGATTCAATTTATTTAATTAATTTAGGTTAATTCAAAATTTCTATTTCTTTTTAAATCCATGTTGACACGTTGTCACTTTCATTGCTTTTTGTGATTTTATATAAGATTGCATTCAGTATAGCCACTTGCTTAATCCAGTGCATGAGATTTAAGAGGAGAGAGAGAAAGACAGAGATGTCAAAACTACAGTCTTTTATAATTATACACTAGTTGAATAACATTTGGCAGCTTGCTTCATCCAGAGCAAGATTTAAGAGGAGAGCAGGAAAGACAGAGGTGTCAAAACTACAGTCTTTTATAATTATACACTAGTTGAATGTCATTTGGATTGATTCCAGTTTGAAATAACATACTATCATTTGTACATACGCTACTGGTCAGACAGACAAATTCTAGTAAAATATTTAAAGTGATTAAAAGAGATTGCAAATACAAGGAAGCAGAGGTCATTGGGCATCATCATGTAGGATGGCTAATAAAACATCTTTACTGATTTTGTTTCAAACTTCTCTCATTTTTTCCTGATGGAAGTGAATAAAGCTCTCCAAATAAAAATTTAAAATTTCTATTTCTGTATTCAATTCTGTCAAGTTTTTCTGCATACACTTCATGCTCTCTTTTAAAGCTATATAATCTTTCACGTATTTTCCTTGTGTTTTTCATTTTTAATATAATATATCCCTACTTATTTTTATTAATAATACTTTGCCTTAAAGTGCAGTTTATTTGATATTAATATAATCATTCTGAGTTTTGTTTTTGTTCATTATTTTCATAATATATCTTCCCCCATTGATATCTTGCCTGAGATCATTTTGTATAGCTATTTAATTATTGTTTGGTTTATTGATATATTATTTACAAACAGTAAAGTTCATTGTTTTATCTGCAATCCTAGAAATTTTGATAAATGTATACATGTATAAAGCTTCCAACACAATCATGATCTATAGTTCTTTCCTCAAACTCAAAACCTTTAGGCCATTTTACATATCTCCCCCAGTGATTACCAATGAACATTCTATTTACTGCAGTGATAAGTTTGCCTTTCTAGAATATCATATTAATTGATCATATATTATGTAGTCTTTACATCTACTTTCTTCTTATTTTATAAGATTCATCCATGCTTTTGTGTGAATCCATACTTTCTTTCCAAAATACTATATTATTGTAGAAGAGTGATCTATTTTGTTGTAGATACTATATTGTTTGTTTATTCAAACACTCATTACAGCAATTTTCATTGATTCCAGTTTTGAGTGTTTATAAATAAAGCCATCACAAATAATCATATGCAAGTTTTTTTGAACAAAGCTTTTCATTTCTCTGTGTATATATGTCATGTGGATTATAGGATTACATGGTAAGATTTTATCTATATAGGAAGCTGCTAAAACTGTATTTTTTTCAAACTAGTTGTAGTATTTGCACTTCCATTAATAATATATGAGATTTTCAGTTGCTCCACATACTCACCAGCACATGATGCTATATTTTTTAAATAACTGTAATAGGTGTTTAATGCTATCTCATTGTGATTTAAATTTCCACTTTCCTAATGTCTAATTATGTTGCATATGACAAAGTGCCTATTCAAATGTTTGGCATTTTTATAGTGTTCCGAAAATTTTAATGAGTTTGAGAGTTCTCGATACATTCTAGATACAAATCCTTTTATATGTATTTACTTTTGAATATTATCTCCCTATCTGTGGATTAAAATTTATATTTTCTGTGAATTATACTTTATATTTTAGTCGTACATTTTGAAGAGCAGAAGTTTTTCATTTTTAAAGGCACCATACATTGTTGTGTGCATGTGTTCTGTGTTTATTTCCTAAAAATTTAAAGTTTAACATTTAACAGATAGATCTATTTTGATTAATTTTCCTTTATATTTTTGACGTATGATTAATGGTATATGTCAAGGTTTTTCTGCAGATATGCATAACCAGTTATTTCAGTATGATTTGTTAAAAATAATTATCCTCATTTTATGAATCGCTTTTGCGCCTTGTAAAAATTGTTTTGACTACATATGTTTGGATCTATTTCTGAATTCTATTCAAATCATATATTGAAACAACTTTGGCCAACATCACACTCTTATGATTACTGTTGCTTTATGATAAGGCTTAAAATTAAGTGAAGTATTTAATCCAATTTTGTTCTTTTTCAAAATTACTTCAACAATTCTAGATACTTTCCCTTTGCATATGCATTTTAGAACTAGCTGGCATATTTGAACAAAAACTCCAAACAGGAATCTGATAAAAATGAGTTGAATCTATGTGAAATTCGGAAATAAGTCACTCTTTAGAATTATAAACACAGTATAACTCTTGATTTCGAATGTACCTTAATTTGTTTCGTCAGTATTTTTTACTCTTTAATATGTATATTTGCAGAAATTTTTAAGATTTATACCAAAAAGCTTCATGTGTTTTGATTATAAAAACCAACAATATTAACAGTTTCCTAAGATTTAAAGAATAAAAACTTGGCCATAATCAAAATTACTTTTACGTTTGCCAGATTCAATTTGATATTTTGTGAAACAATTAGTATTTAATATTTACGTTAAGGAGAAATAATGATCTTCAGTTTTCATTTGTCTTTCTGATTTTGTATCAGGTGGTCAATCAAAATATGTTCTCTTAACATTAACACATGTAACTAGTTCTTAATATCAGAAAATATCTTGGAAAGTTCTCAAGTAATTAAAAAATCAAACAACATACTTACAAGAGTCTGTCACCAAAAAGAATGTTAAATGGAAAATTAGAATGTATCATGAACTGAATGAAAATTGAAACAGTGTACATAATCTTGTTGCTAAACCAGGTAATTTAATATCATTCAATGCTTGCATTAGAAAAAAAAGAAATGTCTCAAAAATGTAAGTTATCACCATAGAAAAGGTAAAAAAAAGAATAAGCCCAAAACAAAGAAAATGATAGAAACAATAAAGTTAAGAGACTAAATGAATTTTAAAATATTAAAGAGAATGAGAAAAAAAACAATGCAAACAATGCTGCTCCTTTGAAAATATTAATAAAAGTGACAAATTTCTATCATACTGCCCCCAAAAGGATGTGTAATAAAGGGACACATTACTCCATATCCTACAGACCTTAAAGGAGAGAAAAATAGAACGTCATGAAGGAATTTACGCCCATAAGTATAATATAGAAAGTCTTTGAAAGGGATACCTTTTATTAAAGACATAAACGACCAAAATTCACTCGATATACAGTATACAATATGACTAATCCTTTGTTAACTAAAAAGAAATCAATACTTAAAAGCTTTCAGCAGAGGACAAGGTAACAAGCTCCTTTAAAAAATTTTCATGTATGCCATTTATATTTAATATCATTATGTATATGACTTGATTAGCCCATCTTGATAGTTATTTTCTTTTCATTATTCTCACTTTGTTTTTTGTATATTTTTTGTTGTTGTTTTCTTTCTTCAATTGGGTCAACTGAGTAATTTTTCTGATTTATCTTCTCTGTATTCTTTTCTTAAAACTTATTTTTAAAAATTATTAGCATATATCTTTGGGATTACAATGGATATATTTCTGGCTAATAAATCTAGCTTCCATTTTTATTACACAACTTCACTCATACTGTCAGAATCTTATGAAATTATATATTCAATTACTGCTATACCTCTTTTATTCTATCTGTGCCACACATTTTTAAGTATGTTGTAAAACTATCCTGCATTACAACTATTGTTGCTTTATACAGGCGTGAATAAACTATGCAATCTATGATCAATGGGCCAAATTCAACAGTATCTAATTTTCTTTGTATGCTCAATGTGTTAAGTACATTTTTGCATATTTAAATAGTTGAAAAAAGAGGATGAAGAAGAATAGAAAAAAGAAGGAGCCACCCAAGAAAAGGAAGAAGAGGAAGAGTAACGAGAAGGGGAGAAATGAATATAAATATATGTGAGGCATATATGAGGCACATACGTATACATATATATTTCTCCGTATGTGGTCACTAAAACCTAGCATAGTTATCTCATCCTTTAATAAAAAGATTTGCAAAGCCTCACTTTATTTTTAGTGATTAACATTAAAAAAAAAAAAGGTATTTGCTATGGACTGTATGATTGTGCCCCTCCAAAATTCATATGTTGAATCCTAAGCACTAAAGTAATAGTGCTACAAAATGGGTACTTTGAAAAGTTATTAGGTAATGATGGCTAAGCCATCATAAATGGAATTAATGCTTTTATAAAAGGGACTCCTGAGACATACAGTGCCCCCATCAACCATGTGATGAAACAGGAAGAGGTAACACAGTCTACAACTTAGAATATGACTCTCACTAAAACCAGAAAATGGTGGCGTCTTAATCTTGGACCACCCAGGCTCCAGAACTGTGTGAATTAAATTTCTGTTGTTTATAAGCTACCCAGAACATTGCATTTTATTACAGCAGTCACAAAATACTAAGATAGTTGTTTAACATTTATAATTATTCTAACAATTTCTGGAGACATTCACTTGTTTACATAGATACAAATTTTGTTCAATAAAATACAAATTTTATTCCAGCTTAAAGAATGACTAAATACTTTTTGTATCACATTTTTACTTGAGATTAATTCTTTAAAATTTTTGCTTGTCTGAGTATTTTATTTTATTTTTTGTCCTTTATCATACGTATTTTTACTGAGTATAGAATGTGGGACTGATTTTTTTTCTTGTATTGCTTTAAATATGTCATTCCATTGTCTTCTGACTTACATATTGCTTTGGATTTGCGAAAAGAAAATTTACTGGAGCTTATCTTTTTTTCTCATTACATAATTTTTCTTTTGCCTTCAAGAAATTTTGTTCATCTCTGATTTGAGAGGGTCCCTGTATTTATTATGTTTATGGCTCTCTAAGCTGCTTGGATCTGTGGTTTGATATATTTTATTATTTGCAGAAAATTCTCACCATTAGATATTTATCTCTTTCCCTTCTGGATTTCCAATTACATGTATGTTTTACCATTTGATAGTTTATCATATCCTTGGATGCTTTCTTCTTATTCATTTGTTTATCCTGCCTGTATTTCACTTGGGTAAATTACAATAATCTGTCTTCAGGTACACTGAATCACTTGTTGACTGTCTTCAGCCCATTGAATACATTATTCATCTCTCTTAGTGTATTTTTGATTTCTACTATTTATTCTTAGTTCTTTTTCAATTTTCATCTCTGTTGAAATTCTCCCTTTTTATTCCTGCTGTCAATCTTTTCACTTGAGTTTTAAACATATTATTCACTTTATTTTTATTTTTAAATTACTGTCTAATATTTCCAACATGCAACCAATTTTGTAATGTTGACTTTTGTCTTTTGATATATATTTTTTTGTTTCTCTTAATTCTTATTAGATACTGAACATTGTGTACAGGATGATAATAACTGCAGTAAATAATGTACATTCTTTGAAATAGACATGCTTTTTCTTCTGCTACGCTGTTACTGTGGGAGATACAGTTAGTTGAGTCAGCAGTTGATCTAGGTTCTTAGTTTGTTGTTGCTATTGTCAACTAAGGAAAGACAGGGTTCATAGACTTAGAAAGAAGAGTTTTATTTCTCATAAATGGCTGCAGCCTGCTGCGTGGCCCTTCTAGTAAACTGGGAAGCATAGCTTCCAGCCAGAAGCCAAAAACAGATGATTCAAGGGTGGGAAGAGTAAGACAGGAACATATATTCAATAAACTATAAGAGGAGTCATGAATATTTGAAAGGAGAAGCGTGTGCATATGCAATTGAGCTTCATGCCTCCCCATGGGACTCATGTTAAAAAAAAAAAAATGATGGTGTTAGAATATTTCAAGGGTGTGGATTTTGGCCCTGTGACATCAAAAGGTGAAGCAGATATATGAAAGCCATCTTTGCATCCTCCACAGATTGGCCAGAACCGCTCTGTGGTCAATGATCTCTTGTCAGGAAGAAATGCTGATCAGTTGTTTTGTGGAAACCCTAAAAGACAGGGGCAGCTGCCAGTCAGTTGGTTGATATTATCAGTAAAGTCTTTTGAAATGGCTCGTTTCTGTTAAAAAGCCTAGTGGCTGTCAGTGTGGAAGGGGTTATAATGAGGTATGTTTTACCTTCCATCCAGTTATGGCTGAGAAATCAGTTTTCAAGGTTTCTTCTGGGGTTCCTTTGGCCAAAAGGGAGTCTGTTCAGTGAGTTGTGAGGCTTAGAATTTTATTTTTATTTCTCACTGTTCTTAATTTCAGTACAAAACTACCCTCAAATTCTTCTAACATTACCTTGTACATAGAGTGAGGACTGGTTTGCCCGTGGGTGTTTCCTCAATATTCTTGCTCTACTATTACCTTTACATCTTCCATGTATTCCCGTATCTTAGAGTCTCTCTCTAAATTTTTGTGTGTCCCCTATCGTATAATGCAATTTCTTATTACTTAAGGTTTGCTAATCTGGTAATGGTGGGAATTACATATGTTCACTGTTGTGCTAGTCAGCCTGTCTTAGTTTCTCTTTGCTCTGTGTTTCAAAAGGAGGAATTTCTTGGTGATTTGTGCCTATCCTCAAATAATAAGAGATCTCTAAATGATCTGGGCTCAAAATATTTTTCTTCCTTCCTTTAAGAAATAGTTGGATTCCCACCCCACCTCCTCCCATCTCTGTAGTAGTAAATCTTCATCACCACCCTGGAAGAAATAGTATTTGCTGTTTTTTTCTTTATATTATTATTATTTTTTAGTAGCCATTTCTTTTCCTTCTACCCTGTAACAGATGGGTATATTCTTGTGTCCCACCTCTCTTACAAAGTGTTTTGTGTATCCTGGGACTTTAGGCTCGATCTTTTCCCTTTAAACTCAACTCTAATAGTCTAAAGGAAGACCATTATCTTGCAAATCACTTCCAAATGTTATGGGTGGCAAGATGAGTGTGAAGCTCTTTCCAGCTTTCTGTCTCATAGAGGGAATCTGGAGGACCCACTTCTTTATATTTTAAGTGTAGCTCCTGACAGGGTATACAGAAGAATCTTGATTTTGCTATTTGTTTTATATTTGTTTCACTTCATACTTTTATTTCTTCATTTCTCCTTCTCTGCATTATTTTTATTTTGCCAACATTTTAGTATACCATTTAGATTACATTGACATTTAGCATTTTTATTTGTATTAATTTTTAGTTATTGATCTAGTATTGATTGCAACATGCATCTTTATATTATCAGAATACAGTTGTATTTAATGTAGAATTACACCTAGTAAAAATAAGAACTTAGCAGTCATATATTGCAATTACCACCATTTCTTTAAGCAATTTATATCACATATGTATTTCATCTATACATGTTACAACAAGATGGTGTTATAATTTTGGCTTTCTATGATCCTATACTTTACACAATGTAATATATGTATGTAACAGGATTACATATCTATAAAATAGAGGCTCTTTAAATAACATAAAACTAATATATTATTTTTTGAAATGTAATATTTAGAAATAAATAGAAATGTTCTTTGGATTATCTAGTTAATTGGAATATTAAAGTTACAACATAATAAAATATTTTAAGAATGACAAATATTAAACGTATTCTATTCACAACAGAAACTTTTTCATTTTTGAGACAGGCTTTTGCTCTGTCACCCAGGCTGGAGTGCAGTGGCACAATCATAGCTCACTGTAACCTCAAAATCCTGGACTAAAGATATCTTCCCACCTCAGCCTCCCCAGTAGCTGGGACCACAGGCAAACACTTTCATGCCCGGCTAATTTTTAAAAATTTTTTGTTGAGAATGGGTCTTGCTATATTGCTCAGGGTAGTATCAAACTCTTGGCTTCAAGCAATCTTCCTGTCTCAGTCTCTTGAATTGCTGGGATTACAGACCTGAGCCACTGTGCCCAGCAGGAATTTCTAATTTACAGGACAGAAGGTATGTTGACAGAAAGTTTATTTTCACTAGTATTAGCTAATGCTAATTAACTTTTGATAAGATATTAGTAAATTACAGTAAACCTTTGAAAACTGAAATATCTAGTGTCATGAGATAACTTATTTTAAAATGATTGAAGTCAAGTCTCACATTCAAATATTTCTTCTATAAGTTTGATACTATATTAGATTATTAAAAATATTTCAGTGTAGTAAATTTTATTCATTAATAATTTATAATATTTGAAATAATAAATGTCACTAACTGAACTACAATGATTTAGAATGAATATAGCAGTAAACCAACAATTATAATGCTATGTAAGATATATATTCAATTTATACAAATTAAAACCATTATATATTAGGTATATTGCTAGGCAAAATAGTGAATAGTATATTTAAGAATTAATTAAGTGAATACATACACACTCACACACACACACACACACACTCACATATCTATTATGCCATGCCAAGATCACTAAAAATGACTTATCTGTTCTAACACAAATAATTGATTCATTTTGAACAACGGAATTGGAGCTCTCAAAAATAAGTTTAATAATGTTATGTTTTTCAAGAATCTCAATATTTTACACTCAGTGTTAATCATATATCGCTATATATTACTTTTCTGCTGCTGAGGTTAATTGATCTAAGTGTCTATGGAGGTTAAATCACTTGATCTTGAGGAATTCTTCCAGGGTTCTGCTCAGTCTACTTAACCTAGAAATTGCTTCAAGGGAAGAGACTGTGCATCCTATCCTTCATGCCATTATTGGAATAGAGAAAATTGACAGCGATTGTATACAGTCATGATTCTGACACCTTTAAAGGTTAATTGAATGCAACCAACAAGAAATGGTAAATTGGCCAGAACTAGTAATGGTGAAGTTGTGGAGAGGAAACCCTGACAATATCAATTCTAAAGGGATGGGGAAAGAGCAGTTAATGAAGCTGGAAAAAGAAAGGCAGCCGAGGGAGGGGGCTTCTGAAAGGAGTTGGGGAAATTCTGCTGCTACCAGACCTTCACTCCTCAGGTGAGAGCAAGAAGAACATGGACCTGAACTATCTTTCTCCACTGAAACCCAGAGGGCAAGGGATTTGGATAATGCTCTCCATTGATGACAGACTTTAGGGACAACTGCAGGGCAAGGGGAAGAAATCAAGTGATACATAGAAAATTACCAGAGCAGATTTTCTGGACATTAATTTAGAAATGTAAGATTTAGCAAGACATTTTATGATGCCATTTAAGTAGCTTGTTGCAAATATATAATTTATCTCTTCCAATGCAAACAGCAAAATGTTCCAGTAGCAAGCTAGCAAACCAATAAAGTTCACTAATTCTACTTTTTGAAGACGAAAAGGAAAGGAAAATTGTTAACATGGCCAAGTCCCAAAATATACCTAACCTGTAAGCAAAGCTATAAAATAGATTTTTGTAATAAAAATAATTATTATTCCAGAAGCACTCTGAGATTCTAGAAAGCAAAAAGTCATATAATTATATTATTTCTAATTTTAAAATATTTTATGACTGTATCTTTAATTTGGGTGCTATAGTAAATAACACATATATACTCTCCCACAGTTGCTTAGTTCTTTTTCATGGATGTATGGCAAAGGAATAAAATATTAATCACAAACCAGAATATAGATTCAAAATCACTGACTTTCCCTCTGGAACATAAAAAATGATATTATTGAGAGACAATTACAATATAAAGGATGAGAACATTTCAAGGTAGACCCACGGGATATAGCAAAGAAAGGTCTCATTTGCATAAACAGAGTTGTATTAGGGAACAGATATAACAGAAAGAGTTGCAATAAACAGAAATCATAAGCACTATGACAAAATGACTAATCAAACAAGTATACTAAAATACAGCAATAAAAGAGATTCCAGATAGTCTAGTAAGAGATAAGATAGATATTCAAAATTTATGGCTCTCATATTACTTTATTCAAATTTCTTTGACTTCCAAAGTGGTTTGAAAGATTCTAAAACCAAAAGCATATATAAAATTAAAATCCCTTTCTCTCTTTTCTCTCACTCTTGCTGTGTACATGTATATAGTTATAAACAGAGATATAGACATATTTGTGTGCTGCATATATATATAAATATATGTGTATCAGATTCTTTTTACCTGCCTATAATTGACCGATTAATTTTAAAAAGTTAGTTAGCAAAAGTGGCAATGTCGGCCAGGCATGGTGGGTTATGCCTGTAATCCCAGTACTTTGGGAAGCTGAGGTGGGCAGATCACGAGGTCAGGAGTTCGAGGCCAGCCTGACCAACATGGTGAAACCCTATCTCTACTAAAAATACAAAAATTAGCCAAGAGTGGTGGCACACTCCTGCAATCCCAGCTACTCAGGAAGCTGAGGCAGGAGAATCACTTGAACCTGGGAGTTGGAGGTTGAGATGAACTGAGATCATGCCACTGCACTCTAGCCTGGGTGACAGAGCAAGATTGTCCAAAAAAAAAAAAAAAAAAAAAAAAAAAGGCAGTGTCATTAGACAAAGTGCCCAAGAAATTAGTTTAAAATAACTATAGAAACATGACGATTTATTAGCTGATGAAGGAAGCATCCTTCAAGGAGAAATTGAGTATATTTCAGAAATACAGCTATGAGCAACAATATTGAAGTAGTAAGCTCTTTTAAGTTTAAATAAGATTGTGAAAGCTTAAAAAAACAGACAGTTGAAAATAAAGTCAATCAAAAAGCATAAAGCAGGGGAAGTAAAAATCGGCATCTTTAACATTAAGTATTAGGCGAGTATTTTCAAAGGCAAATTAATCAGACTTTAATGTACACATCTGAATCTACTAAGTCACAAATCAAATATGAAGGTATAATAAAGTAATTTTCATATACCCATACATTAAAAACCATGCATCTAGGACTTTATATTTTGCAGGTTAATTGATATGGTTAGCAGCAAAAGGTAATCAGTAAACCAAGAAGCATTGAGGCCTAGGTAGAAAACATTTGAATTAGCCTAAGAATTTTATGCCAGGGAGTCTAAATCATCAATCTATATAGGGAAGGGTTAATGCACAGCCTTGAATGCCTGATCAGAAAGCTTTGATTTATCTTTTGGTATATAGAGAGACATTCATAGAGAGAGAGAGTACACCAGACAGATAGAGGTTACGGTGCCAGTCTTGGCACTATCATAGGCTACCTGAGTGAACTTTATTTAAAGTTATACTTATCCTTAAGTGTCAAGGTGAGAAGGCTGGGCTATATTTTCTGCAATATTTTCATCATGCAGAAAGTCACATTGGACAGCAATGTTCTAGCCAAAGATTACAGATCATAAGGTAGTAAAAATATTAATATACCATATATTGCATTGTGCACAACCATGAGGAAAATTTAAAAGCATGATAAAGTTACAAGAGAGTAGGAGTGATGGATAATCATTTTTATAATAATATTTAGTTAGAGTTTTGTTTCAAATATGATATTTGTGTGTAGAGTTAAAGAAGAGAGATCAGGCTACGCAGATATAATAGAGAAGAGTATTGCAGGCACAGAGATTGGCAGGTACAAAGGTTCGGAGGTAAGAGCATGTTCAGTATATACCAAGAAAAGCATGAAGACCTGCCTGTCTGAAGAAGATCAAGTGTAGAAGAAATAAGAAGGGGATTTTGTAGTGTAGCAACAGTGAGATGTGATCAAATATAGAATATAATCTGAAGGAAGAGATAACACATGCTGATGAAATAGATGTGATGTGTAATAGAAAAAGTAAGAGCAACTAAGGATTTCCGGATCATGGCTTTAAGAACAAGAAGGGTCGATAACTCATTAGCTTAAGGGAGAAAGTAAGATAAGCAGGTTCTTATTAGATGACTCCAGTGAAATAATAGGCTCGGGTCATGTTAATTCTAAGAATCCTATTTGATACCCAAGTAGAGAAGTCAAATCATGTTTAAGATATATTTTAAGGGTTCAGAATTGAGATAAAAATGTAGGGTTTGCTAGCCTATAGTAACTACATCAACCATTTTAACAGCAAATATTACAGAGGAAATCAGCAAAATTGAGATGAAGGCTCAAGAAATGAGTCTTGGATTTCACCAACTTTTTGTCAAGAAATCAGTAAATGATTTTAATATATTGGACAAATTCAGTAGCATGTGTCTTTCTAAAGACAGAGAAACGGTTTCAAGAGGGGACTGGTCACTCGTACCAAATGCTGCTAACAGATTGAGCAAAATGGAGATGAGGACCTGATCACTGGATTCAATAATGAGCGGATCATTGATGAATTTCATAAGAACATGTTTGTTGGAATGAGGGTGAAGATGAAATCCTAACTACAGCTACTGATCAAATCTGTGAAAAAAATAACCCATCCTCTCAATAGACTGTTTCTTCATCTACATTCAGACACTAACACTTATGCACTTTTCTGTATAAACTTAAGGGGCACAAATGCCATTTTCTTACATAGATATATTGAGTAGTAGTGAAGTATGGACTTTTAGTGTAACTGTCATTCAGATAATGTACATTTCTTCTATTAAGTAATTTCCTTTTGCTTTACCATAAGCCTCTCCAATATTTAGGTAAAATTATTTACTAGTTACAATATATTCTCTGTTTTCTTTCCAAACATTATCACACTAGTTTCCTTATTTTCCTGTTTCCTTATTTTCCTGTTTCCACTCTCTGCCATCAATGCACATGCATTCCAAAATTATCACATATACATGATTGCATCAGCTGGTGCATTTGTTCTTGATTTTTTTCACTAACGGTTTAACCCCTGCCACATTTTACCACTGCTGTATTAATTTACAAAATGAAGTTTTATAGTTTGTCTTTTTGTTTTGTCGAAAAATAGCTTGTTATATCACAATCTGAAAATAATCTCACTTCTTTTTAACTGTACTTTTCCATTGAATATACTCAATAATTCTAATTTTAAAAATCCTCCATTGCAATTACATGTTTCTGCAACTGTAGTCCTGTCTCCTTCCTATTCAAACCACTTCTCAAAATAGATTCCTAAAAATGCTGGCTTCATTTCCTCACCTATCTCTCTCTCCTTAACCCTGAACAATCTGTTTTTTATCCCATCACTTCTCTTAAATAGCACTTCTAAGATCTTCATTGATTTCTCCATCTCAAAAGCCAGTGGTCAATATCCTCTTACTTGAAGTTTCAGCATTTATTGACCTTGTTGACTCTTCCTTGAAACATTTGTGTGACATCACACTCTTGGCTTTCTCTTAACTTTCGAATTTATTCTTTCTTGATCGACTCTTGACGTTATCTATACTAAGTAGTCAAAATTTTGGTGATCCCTTTTCTTTTGTATTGCTCCCTAGCAAAGCTCCTTGACTGCTCCAACTCCCAAGACTATTGCTGAACAAATTGTGCATACATTTCTATATATTCAGTCCAGGCTTACTGTTTTAACTTTGAAAATCCACATTTTTCTTGAATGTCTATTTCAAAGGAACATCACAGGTACATTAAGCTAAGTTTATGGTCCTCCTCTCCTAAAGGATTTTATTTTCTGGTCTTGTCCAGATTCCCAATCACAATGAAAAGAATCATCGCACACCCAAATATCACAACTAGGGAACAAAGGAACCCTGGAAAATTCTGTCTCTCTAATTTCTAGTTATCCAATATGTACTTTCAATTTTCAACCTTAAGTACTTCTTAAATTACTACATAGCTATCTATCTCCAAACCACTTATTTGAAGCAACCATTAGTTCTCAACTAGTCTAGTGGTAAAGCATTTTAATTTGCTGACCTCCAATTCTCTTGTCCCAACCAACTCTTCACTCAAGAGTGTGTGCTTTGTAATTAAAATGAACCTCTGATAATAGTACATTTTCTCCTATTATTCATTTAAGTAATAACTCATTACATTTAGAAGAAAAAACTAAGTTAAAAGCTCCTATAATATCTGAGACTGAGACTGGCCTATTTTCCCTGTCTCCCCTGCAACAGGACAACACTTTCACCTAATTATAATACTTTTGTGTCTTACTCTCACTTCTATCCTTCTCAAATCTTTTTATCTTTAGGAAGTTCTTTGATCCTACTGATGAAGTTAGAATTCCTATTATATGTTCTCTAGCATTGTGCCTTCTGAGAATCATCTAATTGTATTTTTAGCTATATTTGTGGGATTATATCATTCATTTCTACCTTCTTTCTAGACTACATATTCCCCAAAGATGGTGTTTCTTGTAATGTGAAGTATGTGTTACTAGTATTTGATACGGTATCTGGAATTCTAGTTTATAATAAACAACTGGCTTAATCAGTTAATCTCTAGCAATTAAATTATTTTACAATCTGATTCTAAACTGCTTTTCTTCCTTGGTACACTATTATTCCTCTACATTTGTTCCCTAAAGATAGAGATGATCTATTTTTCTGAACATGTGTCTTACTTTTCCACATTTACCCATATTTTTATGCCATTTTCTCTGACGACAGAGCTGTCCAATTCCACTCTCTGTTTTCATCTTTTGACGTTCTCCTCAACCAAATTTCAAGATCCAGATCAAATACCACATCATTACTATAATATTCAATCCTTTTAGTCTCTTATTTTTAAAATATCTTTTCAAAGGCACATATTAGTTCTCTAATTTTTAAAAATCTCTTCAAAGCCACAGTCTATCTTATGTCATGATAACTTCTATGCTTTTCTTATTTACTCCAAGGGAATTGTAAACTCCTGAATGCAAAGACTGTTTCTTCTTTTGCTTTATATATAATCATTTTTTTGTTACTGTTGAGTTAATATGTTCAAGGTCACAAAAGACAGACAAGTATCAGAGTCCAGGTCACCTCACATCCTTACACAAAGTAGTAAAATATTTCATGAAAATTTGTGACCAATAGAATAAGAAGGCCATTATTTTTAAAAAAGCCTCAAATAAAATGAAAATTAGGGGCATATTCTGAGTATGAATGTTTGTGTCCTTCCAAAATCTCTATGTTGAATCGTAACCCCTAAAGTGATGGTAGTCAAACATGGGGCCTTTGGTAAGACAGCCCTCATGATTGGAATTAGTATTCTTATAAAAGATAACGCATCAGATCTCGTGAGACTTATTCACTATCACGAGAAAAGCACGGGAAAGACCCAGCCCCATGATTCAATTACCTCCCATCAGGTACCCCCCACAACACATGGGAATTGTGGGAAGTAGCTTTCTTTCACTATGTGAGGACACAGGAAGAACTATGAAGCGGAAAGCATGTCCTCACCAAATGCCACATCTGAAGCATATGGTCTAGAGTTTCCAGGCTCCAGAACTGTAAGAAATATTTTGTTGTTGTTTATAAGCTACCCAGTTTATGGTATCTTGTTAGAGCAGCCTGAATGGACTAAGACAATGTACACGACAATTGTAATTTGTTTGTTATTAAATGATATGAATTAGTTCATTCTCATGCTGCTAATAAAGACATAACTGGGACTGGGTAATTTATAACGAAAAGAGGTTTAATTGACTAACAGTTCTGAATGTCTAGGGAGGCCTCACAATCATTGTGGAAGGTGAAAGGGAAGTAAGACACATCTTATGTGGCAGCAGGCAAGAGACAACTCGCGCAGGGGAACTTGCCTTATAAAACTATCAGATCTCGTGAGACCTATTCACTAGCATGAGAACAGCATGGGAAAGACCCAGCTCCATGATTCAATTACTTCCCACCAGGTCCCTACCATGACACATGAGAATTGTGGGAGCTACAATTCAAGATGAGATTTGGATGGGGACATGGTCAAAATATATCATTCCACCGCTGGTTCCTCCCAAATCTCATGTCCTCACATTTCAAAACCAATCATGCCTTCCCAACAGTCCCCAAAAGTCTTAACTAATTTCAGTATTAACTCAAAAGTCCACAGTCCAAAGTCTCATTCGAGACAGGGCAAGTACCTACCTTCCACCTACAAGCCCATGAAATCAAAAGCAAGTTATTTACTTCCTAGATACAATAGGAGTACAGACATTGGATAAATACAGTCATTCCAAATGGGAGAAACTGATCAAAACAAAGGGTCTATAGACCCCATGAAAGTCCAAAATCCAGCGGGGCAGTCAAATCTTAAAGCTCTAAATTGATCTCCTTTGACCCCATGTCTCACATCCAGGTCATGCTCATGCAAGAGGTGGGTTCCCATGGTCTTGGGCAGCTTTGCCTTTGTGGCTTTGCAGGGTACAGCCTCCCTTCTGGTTGCTTTCATGGGCTGGCATTGAGTGTCGGCAGCATTTTCAGGAACATGGTGCAAGCTGCTGGTGGATCTACCATTCAGGGTTCCGGAGGATGATGGCTTTCTTCTCACAGCTCCAGTGCCCCAGTGGGGACTAGGTAGTGCCCCAGTGGGGACTCTGTGGGGGCTTCAATCCCACATTTCCCTCCTGCATTGCCCTAATAGAAGCTCTCCATCAGGGCCCTGCCCCTGCAGCAAATTTCTGCCTGGAGATCCAGATGTTTCCGTACATCCTCTGAAATCTAGGAGGAAGTTCCCAAACCTCAATTCTTGACTACTGTGCACCAGCAGACTCAACACAACATAGAAGCTGCCAAAGCCTGGGGCTTGCACCCTCTGAAGCAACAACCCAAGCTGTACGTTGGCCCCTTTTAGCCATGGCTAGAGCGGCTGGGGTGCAGGGCACCAAGCTCCTAGTCTGCACACAGCAGGGGGTCCCTGGGCCCCACCCACAAAACAATTTTTTTATTCTAGGTCTCAGGTCCTATGATGGGAGAGGCTGCCGCAAAGATCTCTGACATGCCTTAGGGATATTTTCCCCTTTTTCTTGGTGATTAACATTTGGTTCCTAGTTACTTATGCAAATTCCTACAGCTGGCTTGAATGTCTCCTCAGAAAATGAGTTCTTCTTTTCTATTGCATCACCAGGCTGCCAATTTTCCAAACATTTATGCTCTGTTTCTTTTTTTTAAAACTCAATGCTTTTAATAGAACCTAAGTCACATCTTGAATGCTTTCCTGTTTAAAAATTTATTCAGCCAAATACCCTAAATCATCTCTCTCAAGTTCATAGTTCCAGTTCCACAAATCTCTAGGGCAGGGACAAAATGACTCTAGTCTCTTTCCTAAAATATAGCAAGAGTCACTTTTTTTTCCAGTACCCAGCAAGTTCCTCATCTTCATCTGAGACCACCTCAAGTTGGATTTCATTTTCCATATCATTATCAGCATTTTGGTCAAAGCCAGTCAACAAGTCTTTAGGAAGTTACAAACTTTCCCACATTTTCCTTTCCTCTTCTGGGCCCTACAAACTGCTCCATCCTCTTCCTGTTACCCAGTTCCAAAGTTGCTTCCAAATTTTCCAGTATCTTTACAGCAGCACCCCACCATACTGGTACCAGTTTACCATATTAGTTCATTCTCATGCTGCTAATAAAGACATACTCAAGACTGGGTAATTTATAAAGGAAAGAGGTTTAATTTATTCACAGTTCCACATGGCTGGTGAGGCCTCACAAACATGGTGGAAAGTGAAGGGCAAGTAAGACATGTCTTACATGGCAGCAGGCATGAGAGAGTTTGTGCAGAGAACCCCCCTTTTTAAAACCATCAGATCTCATGAGGCTTATTCACTATCATGAGAACAACACAGGAAAGACCTACCCCATGATTCAGTTACCTCCTACTGGGTCCCTCTCATGACATATGGGAATTGTGAGAGCTACAATTCAAGATGAGATTTGGGTGGGGACACAATCCAATCATATCATGATACTTTTCAGTTAAGTGTAAATTGTGCTTTGGTTTGTCCCATTGCCTACTACTGTTTTTTTATGACTGTAATATGAGAGATTGCATGGTGCACACATTATTTAGGCCAAATAACTTAAAGTGGTGCTACTCTTTAAAAAGACTCAAAACAAAGCCTTGCAACATCAAAGCAATTTATAAAATGGCAGTATTAATGCTTCTTGCATTTTAATGCTTAGAGTTCCTACCAATATGCAATGATGCATTTATTGATTTTAATTTTTTATGAGTATCAGGGTTAATTATTTCTCAAGTTGCCTAAAGATACACACTGTAGTCAATAATTTTTGATATTCATTTTGAAAAGTCAATATCTACTTATAAATTATGTAATTGTCAAGATATTTATAAAGAAGAAAGTGATTCCTTTCTTCAAATAAAGTAATACTTTTAACAACTATTTTCTTAGAAAAAGACAGCTTGTAGAAGATACTTGTAAATTACTAAAATAAACTGTTTTTAATTAATATTATTGACTCTTTGATGCTAAAACTTTTTTTGAGTCAGTTGAATTTTTGTTATTGGAGAAATATCTGGGTATGGATAGAAGCCATTCAGTTTTTATACAGAATAACCAAATCATATATCTAGCATTCATATATATATAAGGCAACATATCATCCTCCCATTGAAAGAGTAAAGAAGAAACTGCGATGTGACAATGCAAAATACACAAAAAATGTGTTCTCCTTGTAACACTTAACTCTTCAGTAGGTGGAGAAATACCCCCATTCATTCATATAGATCTATCTCTAGAGAGAGAAGGAAGATTCTCTGAGGAAAAATGAGTAAATAAATAAAAAGGAAGTGTATGAAATGTGAACTTAAAATAATAGAAACTCTACTGCTTTGGACTAAATTGAATCCTCCCAAATTCATATGAAGATATCCTAGTCCCAAATGTTATGGCATTTAGAGAGAGAGTGTTGGAGAGATAATTAGGTTTACATGAGGTCATGATGGTGGGACCCTGATGATGGGATTAGTGACTTCATAAGAGATAGAGGAGAACTTCCTCACTCTTTCTGCCCAGAGGGCGCAGAGAGAAAGCAGCTATCCGTAAGCCAGGAAGAGAGTCTTCACCAGAAACTGACCCTCCTGTCACCTTGTCCTTGAACTTCTAGTATTCAGAATTGTAAGAAAACAAATTTCTATTAAGTCCCTCAGTCTATGGCATTCTGTTATGGAAGCCTGAGCTGATTTATATAATTACCAAGAGTCACACACAAAAAGTAGACATTATTTTATTTTTATACTACCAAAATAGTTTCAGAGCCTGGGTATTACTAAAATTTGATACGAAGGGCATTTGTCCATAGATAAATAATTAAAACTGCATAATTAATATGTAAGTTAATTTGTTGTCTTAAAAATAATAAGAATGAGTAACATGCGAGCTAGTATTCACAATGCAAATAAAAAGGCTTAAGAAGATTGGGAAGAACTTCAGAGGAATAACAAAAACAATGGTAACAATGACATTAATGGTGGCTATGCTGATGAAGATGGTGATGATGAACTGTGAATCAATTATTTTAAAAGAACCATCAGTAATTTTAGAATGAAAATACATGATTTTGAAATTTTTAAAAAAATGACTGATGAACTGACTAACTGATTAAACATACCCTTACAGTGAATTATTGAGTTGGAAGTCCATACCACCAGTTTATTTTAAGAACACAGTAGAATAAAACAAAGATTTTTAGAGTATAAAATAACAGTTTAAGATTATTTCATGGAGTTTAGCTCCTCCAGAAGTAGAAGGTTAATCAATATCAATAAAATATAATTTCACATTTATTTTTTATCACTTTAAAAACATATTTTTGGACATAGAATGCCTTGTTTGTTGATTTTTAAAATATTATTAAATTAATGTGTAAATCAGTAGTGAGGTAAAGAATAATTTGGAAAACTTGGAAAGTAGCCCAAAACACATTTGATGTTTTCTTACACAGACTTTTAAAAATAAAAATGCTATAGAATTTTTTGAAATATTTTATATTTAAAGTATGCAGTATTCAAAGCTAACCAGCAAACTTAAAAAAGTAAACACACGCAAAACTACACATACACAAACAAACACACATTTCTTTTTCCTTTCAGGTGGTATCTGGAAACAGGAAAACCTTCCATTTAGAAGAAAATCTCAATGTCCTTGGGTGTGTGATTTTTCAGGTCTCTCTTGTTTGAAAATGAGAAGACCAAATCTAGATTTTTCTATGTTCTCCTGACTCCAGAGAAATAGCCATTATTTCCCCAGAAATGCATGAGGCAATAGAAATCTATAGGCCCATTCATATAATTGCCACCTCAGCCATTGCTAATCCACCTGGTAGGCTCTGGGTTCTTCGGGACATTGAGAATTACGAAAGTTTTCTAAAACAGAGGTAGCCTTCTTGGATTACACCTCATCCATCAGGGAGCAAGGCTCATGCTCTAAGCTCCACTATACTGCTAAGAATTCTAGGTAAATCTCTACTGATAACCCCTTCATACCTCTCTGTCTACTTACTAACTCCTTCTCTGGGGTCCTGAATATATCTATTATAAAACTTTCTTGAGAAATTTCACTTATATCTTATCCTGTATCCTATTTACTTAAAAAAAAGTATTTACTTTTTACAAATGTCAATAGCTTTAGGGTAAAAGTGGGTTTTGATGACATGGATGAATTGTACGGTGGTGAAGTCTATGTTTGTAGCATATCCATCACCCGAATAACATGCATTGTACCTAATAGGTAATTACCCCTTTCCCAACATCCTTGCTTGTGAGTCTCCAGTTTCATTTTACCATTCTGTATGACCCTGTATACTCATGGCTTCACTCTTTGCAATTGTGACTTGTGCTGCAATAAATATCTCATGAGGAAAACACATTTTCTAATAATTACTTTAGTCACTATTATTACATCAGCCTTCTTGCATAGGAAAACTTTCACACATCCAGAAAACATGTGTTGCAAATGACAATTGAATCAAATCCTCCTATAAATGTTTAAGTGGGCCATCAATTAGCAGATACATACCAGAAATTTTTATTGTCTTTATTGTCTTTCCAGGATTATGAGTTTGACAAACCAAACCTTGGTCATAAACCATTTTAACAATTTAGAACAGTCACCACATATATGTATATATCTAAATGTATTTGAGTTTTTACTCACAAAAGCCCTTTTAGAATTAATAAGAAAATAAAACATTATTTTTATATGAAGCTCCACTTAAAACTCTCTATGTATCTTCTAGTGTCTTCAAATATCCTGCCTCCTACCCATAACATACTAAGAAAGTTGAAGGCAATACATATCTTAAAAATTACTCTTATAACATATTCTCACCCTCCCTAGAGCCAGAGATCTTCCAAGAAAACTTAAATTCAAAACAAAATTAATTTTATTTAATCTTAATAGTCAAACATCCTTTAATGTTATTATTTTGGTTGTGAGTTTCTTAAAAGGCTGTACACCAAAGGTTAAATTGTGTAATGCGATTTTAGGCATGACAGTCTTTATATTCTTTGGAGAAATGAGATTCATCTTAACGACCTACTATATTAAACGTGACCAAGAAGGCAGGGGAAATACATTGAATATATTTCAAAATGTTAAGTTCTTTATGGAGCTCATGTGGTTGTCTAGTTGGGGGAGATAACTCCATTCTTTTCCTTAATATTTCACAAGTGAGAGAAGAGTTCAAAATTATTTAGAAATTGATTTGTAAATCAAAGACAAGTAACTAAGCATTCTGACATCTCATTAAATGTCCCTATATATTCAGTGTATTATTTAGACCCTTTTTTAAACTAAATCATTGCTACCTGAAAATTAAGTCTGGATTTCAAACAGCTATATAGTCTTGTTCACATAAAAACAAAAATTTATTCTATTCGTATAAACATTAAAATATGGACTTGTTTTTAAACAAACAAAAGTAAGAGTGCTAGTATAGTTTTACCAATATTCTGTCATTTGACCTAGGCACTATGCTGATTATAGGACTGGAGAGTGACAAAATATTTTAAACCAATATAATAATATTCACAAATTCAATCAAAGCTATGTAAATATAATCTGCAACTATTAACTTCCCAATTAATAGAATTATATACAATACAATGTATAGTAGGGCATTTAATAATACTATCACCACTACTGAAAAGCTTTACTCATAAAATTTTAGTGCCTGGAATATAAAAGGAACTGCATGTGTCTTGAATAAGTAAATCAAATATTAAAATATATTCTTCTTTGTTAAAATCATTTTGTGTTCAGGTATAAAATTACATATTAATAAAAGAGATTTTAACTATTTAAATGTAAGTATATATTATCTATTTGAAGTTTATCAATGATGGATGTAAGTATTCAAAATATTGTATATTATTTGATACCAACATTTATTCACTAGTGTCTTTTCCATAAACAATATATAATGAATGCAGCTCTTTACAAATAAATTTTAGTAGAAACAAAACCTTATAGAATAATTATGAGAGAAAAATGTAAGAAAATCTAAGGCCATAGAAATTTAAATTTAAATTAAAAACATTGTATACTTAAGTCAATACTTATAACTATTCCCTATTCAGATATCTTGTTCATATATATCATTTCTTGATTTTTTCAATTCACAAAATGCTTATTTTTCTATATATCAAACTTGACGAAAAAGACCAAAAAAATCCCATTCTTGAATTTCAGTGTAATACTCTGCAGTTATTGCATAAATGTAAGGGTTAGCATACAATTCTAGCAAACAAATACAATTCCCCAAATTTTTCAGCACTTACACAGTCATAAAAATGTTCTGTTTGAAAATGAAATATGTTTATTTTCCTACCAGTCGGTATATGAGAGGAGCTCCCCTTTCTCTACATCCTTGACAGCATTTTTTTCTTTTTCTTTTTTTTTTTTCCTTTTGATAATAGCCATTCTAACTGGGATAAGGTGATATCCCATTCCGGATTTGATTTGCAATTCCCTGATAATTAACGATGTTGGTTGAGCATTTTTAAAATATGTATCTGTTGACTATTTGTATGTCTTCTTTTGAGAAATGTCTATTCAGGTCTTTTGCTCATTTTTGAATAAGATTATTTGTGCATTTTGCTACTGAGTTGAATTCCTTATATATTCTAGATATTAAGAACTTGTCAGATACATAGTTAAAATTCTTTTTTAAGTTTTTATTTATTATTGTTTTTATTTTTTGAGATGGAGTATTGCTGTGTCAACTCAGGCTCTCTCTAACCACCATCTCCCGGGTTGAAGCAATTCTTGGCTCGCCTCAACCTCCACCTCCTGGGTTCAAGCAATTCTTCTGTCTCAGTCTCCCAAGTAGCTCGAACTACAGGCACATGGCATCACACCAGGCTAATTTTATGTATTTTTAGTAGGAACGGGGTTTCTCCATGTTGGCCATCCTGGTCTCAACTTCCTGACCTGAGGTGATCTATGTGCCTTGGCCTCCCAAAGTGCTGGGATTACAGACACATAGTTTAATAGAGAGCCATTATGGAAAACGGTATAGAGAATTCCTTAAAAAATTAAAAATAGAACTACCATTTGATTCAGCAATCCTATTACTAGGTATATACACAAAAGAAATGAAACCAGTATATCAAAGAGATATTTGCACTCCAATGATTATGTAGCATTATTCGCATAGCCAAAACATGGAGTCAAACTAAGTGCCTATCTACAAATGAATGGGTACAGAAAATAGGGGGAGTGTGTGTGTGTGTGTGTGTGTGTGTATTTTAAAAAGTTGATCTCATAGAAGTTAGGGTAGAATAGTCCCCCCCTAGAAGCAGGGACAGTACAAGGTAGGGTGGATGGAGAGAGGTTGGCCCAGGAATATAAAGTTATGGTTAGACAAGAAGAATAAGTTCCGATGTTTTAATACACAATAAGGTCACCACAACAAAATGTTCATTCCAAGATAGAAGAGAGAATTTTGAATGTTATCACCAGAAATAAATGACAGATGCTTAAGGTGATGAATATGCTAATCACCCCGATTTGATCATTATACATTGTATATATGCATGGAAACGTCACACTGTATCCCATAGATATGTACAATAATCATGTGTCAATCATAAATTTTAAAAACTTTAAAATTAGGCCGGGCGCGGTGGCTCACAAATTTCAACATGAGATTTTCAAGAGGCAAACATCTAAGCTATAGCACTTGCTTCATTGAAATATTCACTTTCTTGCCTGGCGCTGTGGCTGACGCCTGTAATCCCAGCACTTTGGGAAGCCGAGGCGGGCGGATCACGAGGTCAGGAGATGGAGATCATCCTGGCTAAAACGGTGAACCCCATCTCTACTAAAAATACAAAAAATTAGCCAGGCATGGTGGCAGGTGCCTGTAGTCCCAGCTACTCGGAAGGCTGAGGCAGGAGAATGGCATGAAGCTGGGAGGCGGAGCTTGCAGTTAGCAGAGATGTCACCACTGCACTCCAGCCTGGGCAACGGGTAAGACTCTGTCTCAAAAATAAAGAAATAAATACATAAACAAAGCTCTTTTAAATTAAAAAAAATAACTGATAGATATTTCGTTGCCACTGATAAGTGCAGAGATTTAAAGAGGCAATAAGGCAAGATGCATAGAATCATAGATTTTGGAAAATGATTTCCTGGGTTTAAATCCTAGATCAGCTATTAGCTTTTTAACACTAAGGCACTTACTAATTATCTCCATTTCTTATTATATTCATTTCAAAATTAGGGATAAATTAAATGCATAGTATAAGCCAAGATTGAATGATGGATATAAAACTGCAATGAATTGTGGAAAAGATAATTTATTGTGGGAATTAGACCTTGTACAATTGTAAAATGAGAGGGAGAAATGAATATAAGACAGGGGGCAGGAGAGATTTAACTGAGTCACCACTCTGTCAAAGTGAGAAACCAAACACATATTAAGGAGTTGAAGAGGAAATACAAAGAGGAAGACACCAACAGAGGGAATGTGAACATGTTGCCTCTGTGGGTCTGTATCAGCTGTGGTGAATCAACCAGTACACATCGTTAGAGAGAAAAGCCCACAGTTCAAAAGGAGATCTGGATGACTGGCACGGTGGCTCACGCCTGTAATCCCAGCATTTTGGGAGGCCGAGGCCAGTGGATCACCTAAGGTTGGAAGTTCGAGACCAGCCTGACCAGCACGGAGAAATCCCATCTGTACTAAAAACACAAAAAATTAGCCAGGCGTGGTGGCACATGCCTGTAATCCCAGCTACACGGGAGGCAGAGGCAGGAAAATGGCTTGAACTGGGGAGGTGGAGGTTGCAGTGAGCTGAGATCATGCCACTGTGTACTCCAGCCTGGGCAACAAGAGCGAAACTCGGTCTCAAAAAAACCAAAAAAAAAAACCAAACAAACAAAAAAAGAGGAGACCTGGACAATGTATGGAGGAGCAGGAAGACAAGCTGGAAATTTCTGAGTGTCTCTGTATCTGTCATCACCTCTAACCACAGCAACCTTCAAATAGTGGTGGCCGATTCCATACTTCTGCATCTTACATTTTGTGAAAGTTTCTGTTTTTTGTGTGCTGTTTGTTTCTAACCCAGGAATATACAGGAAGGTAGACTCTGGAGAAGTTAATTCACAGTTTAGTCAAGTTAAAAATAGAATGATCTGCCACAACTTCGTTATTGGAAGTCTATGAGAATTACATGGGTTAATGCATGTAAACAACTTGTATAAAGTCCCACTTGTAGAAACAGTAACCACAACCTCCTCCACCACTATCACATACAACTGGGATTTTGACACCAATATAAGAGATGCTATCAGACATAAGAGCAGCACAGCGATGTGACACCTGAGGTAAATAAAACAAGCGGAATCCGATGACCTTGCTTATTCTCCAAAGGCACTTTCCAGGACTCAAGAAGCGAGACGGAAATCAAAGAGACTCAGCATCCTTGCTGATTTAAAGAGACAAAGATCAGATTTTGAGGATGTTGAAATGGCTGGAATTTTCAGGGCATAATATAAGATAAAAGGGAGCTGTATAGAGAAAAAACTTTTCAGATTTCCTTGAATCATTGAATGCTGATCTGTGCATTCATGGAAGGAATTGCGAAGAGGTGCAGGAAAGCAGTAAACTGAGGTTTTTGGACTTAACAAAGAACTGGGAGTTGTGTGTGTTCTCAGCAGCCAGATTAGAACGACCTCGTAATGTCCAGGCCATTTGAGAGAATCCTCAGAAGTGTATTAATGGGATTACATTAGTGTTAGGCAAGGGATAGTCTAGAGTCATTTTCAAGGGGTAAAAGTAAACCTTAAATTGATTAAATTGCTTCTAAGCAAATTAATACCAAGAAAAAAAGTTCAGCTTTCTTTAAAGATATAACTCAGAATCCAAGAACTAAATTGACAACTGACATTCAATGAAAAAATAGTAAGAGATACAGAAATGACAGTTATTGGAATTATAAGACAAGGGTGTTTAAATGGCTATTATAAATAATTTCAATATGCTTAAAGTTATAGAAGAAAATATGTCCATAGTGAGAACAGAATAGGAGATATAAAAGTGACCTAACTGCAACCACCAGAGATGAAAATTACAACATGAAAATAAAAAAATATACTGTCTGAGATTATCAACAAATGAGACACAGCAGAATGAAATGCCATTGAACATGAAGCCACTGCACTCCAGTGCCTTCAAAAGGAGGCAGAGAGGGAGGAAATAGAGGAAGGATAAATACACCATCAATGAATTAGAGGACAATAATAAGTGACCTAAATATATGCTATAATTCTTATAATTAATGTTGTAGTAATGGCTAAAAAATTTCAAAATTTGAATCAATCCATATACCCATAGGCATAAGAAATTAAATCAACCACAATAATAATAAATATAAACCCACAAAAAGGCATATTGTAATCAAACTACAAACATCTAGGGGCAAAGATACAATTTTAAGAACACCTAGAGCAAAATACAGAAGATTAATGGAAGAAGAAAATTAAGTTAAACAATAAATTTATCATCACAAATCCATACATGCCAGACAAACAATGAAATAATAATTATTAGTAATTATTAGTATGCTTTAAGAAAAATAAATTGAACTAAGGGTTTTAAATACTGAGAAAATGTATTTATAAAATAAAGAGAAATAAAAGAGTTTTTCAGGAAACAAAATAAAAATTCATAATTCACAAACATGCCTAAAAAAGGTAAAAGTAACTTCTGATGGTGGAATGAAATGATACTTGATGAAAATAAATAAAAAGGCATCGGAAAAAGTAAATGTATGTGTAGGCATAAAAATAATACTTTTAACCTTGTTTCAGTTATTTTCAAAAGGTACTTGACTTTATGAAAAATAATAACAACAATACCCTTTGAGATTTATGTACAAGTAAAATATTTGACAACAATAATACAAATGGGGAAATTGAAGTGTGATATTGTGCTGCTCATCGATTAAAAGTGGAGTAGAATAATAGTGTATGAAGGTAGACTGTGATAAGTCAAAGACGTATATTTTAAACTACAGGACAATCACTGAAAAGAATAGTTGAATTAAAATATGTAGATAATCGGCCAGATGCGGTGGCTCACTCCTGTAATCCCAGCACTTTGCGGATCATCTGAGGTCAGGAGTTCGAAACCAGTATGGTCAACATGGTGAAACCCCATCTCTACTAAGAATACAAAAATTAGCCAGTGTGGTGGCGCATGCCTGTAATCCCAGCTACTGGGTAGGCTGAGGCAGGAGAAGTGCTTGATCCTGGGAGGCGGAGGTTGCATTGAACAGAGATCATGCCACTGCACTCCAGTCTGGGCAACAGAGCGAGACTCTATCTCAAAACACTCACACACACACGTAGATAATGAGACAATAGAGTATAAAATGGAAGGATACTTTTTAAAATATAGAAGGCATGAAATAAAAAATAATAAATAAGAAAAGAGAAAACAAACAGCAAGATGTGTAGATTTAAAACCTTATCAAAATTACAAAAAAATGGGAATGATCTAATCACACTAATGAAGATGCATACAGTAAAACATTGGATTATAGAGGAAGACCAAAAATATTAACTTCAGAAAATTTTACATTAAAAACAAAGACACAAAAATTAAAAGTTAAACGATGTTAAAAAAAAAAAAAGACATACCATCAAAACACTTCTTAAAAAGAAGCCAGAGTGACTATGAATATCAGAAACATGGCAAAAATGTCAACTTTCTTTCATTTTTATTCATCATTTTACATGAGATACTAGATAGTGCAAAAAAAGCCAGATAAGTAATTTAAAACAGAGGCATTTTAACATCTTCTTTTGTGCAAAATTATGTACCAATAAATAATGAAGAAATATGCAAAAATGCACTAGAATTCATGTCTTTTCCTAGCCTGGTTGTAGGCTAAATGAGAAACATATTTCTATACATCAGTCATAAAGAATTAAAAATGGAATTTTATAACAGCAAAACAGATGGCAAAATAACTCAGAATAGTTAAAAAAAAATTATAAAAGATGCACATAATTCAAAGGCCTCAATTACCTGCCTTTAAAAACCATTATAAAGCCATAGTAAACAGTATGTGTTATTGTGACCATAAGAACAAATGTAGTTTCACTGAGCCAGAGGGAAGAGATGTAGATGCACACATATGAGATCAATTGGGTTTGGATAAAATACACAGCATTTCAAAGGGGGAAAAGAGAATCTTTTTAGCAAATGCCCCTGATATACCTGGAAATCCATTACAATAGGAAATCCCTATGCCTTTTGTTCAATTTTGCTGTGAATATGGAAGTTTTCTAAAAAATAAAGTATTGAAAAGGAAAAAAGAGAGAATGTACATTCTTCCACCATGTGTGGATATTAATATGTGACAGATGATAGATCTAAATATAAAATTAAATATCTAAATTTGCTTTTAAGTTTAATTTGATATTTAGGTAAACTTCTAGAAATAAGCGTTAGTAAAAATATTTATGATCATTAGTTAAGCAATACTGTACTGGATATGTTATACAAGCATAAATCATAAAATAATTTAGAAAGATGGCTGTACATCAAAAATATCATTATAACACAATTCAAAAATTTTAAAAATAAAATGTTTTACATGGAAGTAAATATTTGCAACCATATACTTTAATAAAGTAATTTAATCCAGATTATATAAATAGCTTTTACAGATCAAAAATGAGCCTACAATCCGATAAAATTAATGTAAAATGGTTGTAAACAAGCATTTCACTGAAGAAGATACACACGTTGCAAAGAAACATATGAAATGATAGTCAACATAATTTTCATCAGGGAAATGAAAATCAAAATCATAATGAAAAATTACTACAAATTCTGCATAATGATTACCATTAAAAAGACTGACAGTACCAAGATTTGTAGAATAAGTGGAATAGCTGGAACTCCCATTGTTGCTAACGGGAATATGACATGATGCAGCTATTTTTGAAAACCAGTTGGAAGTTTCTTATATAGTTGAAAATCCACTTACCATGTTCTTCACCAATTCCACTCCTAGGTGTTTATTCAAGAGAAATAAAAACATGGGTCTACACCAAGACTTATTCACAGATTGATTCATAATATTTTCTGTTTCCAAACATGATACAATCCATATCTTCATCAATAGGAGGATGCATAAGACCAATTGTGTTGTAACTTTAAAATCAAGGATTATTTAGCAATAAAAAATAAAGTAATGATGGATGCAATAAATCATGAACCTCAAAATCACCTCCAAATCATCATGAAAAGGGAGAAGACCAGGAACCAAAGACATATGACATATGACAATTCTTATGTCAGACTTTAGAAGCAGAAAATAATGGAGACAGAAATCACACCAGTGGTTGTCAGGGGAAGGCACTGGGGAGAAAAATGACACAAAATGGCCATTGTGACTTTGAAGTTTGGTGGAAACACGCTGTACCATGAATTTGGTGCTAGTTACATGAATGTGTACGTTTGCCAAACTTGTCATAATGTGCAACTAAAATTGGTGAAGTTTATTGTTATGTTAACTGTACTACAATAAAGGTATTTTTTAATATTTTAACTTTTCATTAGGTGCAAGGATATATGTACAGGTTTCTTATGTAGGTAAACTTGTGACTTGGGGCTTTGGTGTACAGATTATTTTATCACTCAGGTTCTAAACATAGTATCATTATTTTTTTTTTTTTCTGAACCTGTCGCTCCTCCCAACCTCCTCCCACAACTAGGCCCCAGCGTCTGTTGTTCTCCACTTTCTGTTCATGGGGTTTTATCATTTAGCTACCACTTATAAGTGAGAACACGCAGTATTTGTTTTTCTGTTCCTGCATTAGTTTGCTAAGGACAACAGCCTACAGTTCCATCCACGTTCCTGCAACAGATATGATCTCATTCTTTTTCATAACTGCATAGTATATAATGGTGTATATATATCACATTTTCTTTATCCGATCTACTGTTGATGGGCATTTTGGTTGATTCTATGTTTTTGCTTTTGTGAATAATGTTGCAGTGAACATATGTGTACATATGACTTTATGGTAGAATGATTTAAATTTCTTTAAGCATATACCTAGTAGTGGGACTACTGGGTAAAATGGTATATAGAAACTGCACAATATATGTTAGCTACTGTAAAATAGTCTATGCTTGCATTGTCACACTATTTTTAATTCTAGAGGGGAAAAATATTATAGGTTTTAATGGAGTAAAATATTATTATTAACTATTGGCAAAATATTTAGAAATAACTATCCATTGTACATGAGTATCCATTTTACGTAACTATCCATTGTACATGAGTAGAATATGAACTAATGAATGTATTAAGAAAACTGCATATTTGAAGAGAAAATGGGAAGAATTATTTTTTGATCCAAATCAATAATACACAAGTCACCCTAAATTCAAGTCAAACAATCAAACATTTACAAATATAAATATGAAATAAAATGTACTAAATTATACTGCACAAAAGAAATTATGAATATAAAATAGAAAAATATGATATTTTATATAGTTGCAGATATTATAGAACTTTAAGAAATTTAGAGAAAAATTTTCTGAGATTGAAAATAATTATAAATATGTAATAGAAAATAAATTGACTAAAGAATTAGAGGAAAAAAAGGAAAAAGAAAAGAAAAACCTGATTGAAAGACATGTTAGGAGTTCAAGATATTAACATGAGTCCAATGAGGTGGGTGAGACTTGGGAGCAAGATAGTAGACTTATAAATGAAGCCTTTGATATTTGGTGTAAGATAAAAATATATACATAAAATGTGTGTGTGTGTGTGTGTGTGTGAGAGATGGGTTTTAAACCTAAAGTGTTTTTCAATAAACTAAGTATTTCTTATTTTATAATGCATTTGATAGATAATTACAACACATGTAATTATGTTTTTATTTTCTTTCTCATATCCATCAGTGACCAGCATAGCTTGAATGAATGAAAATTTGTATTTTGCCTCATTCACTGTAATCATTTAGCCCAATGGAAACTTCTGCCTGTTTCCACATACATATGTATCCTCAAAGCTGAATTCTTAAAATTATATTCTTGTATAGACACCAGGTCCCACTACTAAGCCAAGGAAACTTACTTGCATTTACAGCAAATCATCTATCTTATTTCCATGAAGTTTTAATGTATGTGCGTATTTCTGCTTTTTTGTTTTACTGTGTTTTAACTGGAAGTCTCTAAATGAGTTGATAATTGCTTTTTGAACATTTATAAAGTTTATTTGAAATATGTATATTACACTGAAGAGATACAAAAAAACACTTGAAATTTAATTAAACATAAATTTACATATAAATTTGAATATAAAATTATATAATATTTAATTATCATTTTCCAAGACCACAGAATAAGTAAACAATACAGCATCCATCAATAGAAGAGCATATACACACTAAAGAAGTATGAAGAATCATCTTTTTTAACACCTTTCTTCTATACCCTCTTTAGTGAGGTTATTTCATATATTTTTAGAGCAGATTGCTTAATCACGTTCTTTTTGAATTGACACAAAATAATTGTGCACATTTATGGAATGCAATGTGCTATTTTGATACATGCATACTTCATTTAATAATCATATAAAAGTAATGTCAAAATAATATCACATTCTTCTACCATATGTAGATAGTAATACATGACAGATAATAGATCTAAACATAAAATTCAAATTAAAGCTAAAATTAAAGTTCAAGAAATAAGCATTAGTAAAATCTATACATCACTTCAAACATTTATCATTTTTTTGTAGTGGAAACATACAAAATTTTTTCTTGTAGCAATATTGAGATACAAATACCTTATTGTTGAATGTAGCCAACCTACTGTGCAGTAGTACACCAGAACCTATTCTTCCTTTAGAACAGTAATTTTTACTTATTGACCATCTTCTCCCATTTTCCCCTTCCCACTACTCTTCCCAGTCTCTGGTAAATTCTTAACTACTTCTATGACACCAACTTTTTTAGATTCTACATACCAGTAGGAACATGCAGTATATTTGTTGTCTTTCGGTGTCTGGCTTATGTCACTTAATATAATGACTTTCAGATTCGTCCATGATGTTGCAAATGACAGGGTTTCATTCTTTTTTATAGCTGAATAATATTTCATTTCGTATGTGTACCACATTTTCTATACCCATTCATTAACAATGATGGGCACTTAAGTTGATTCAAAATCTTGGCTACTGTGTATAGTGCTGCAATAAACATGAGAGTGCACATAACTCTTTGACATACTAATTTCCCTTCCTTTGAAGATATATAACCAGTAGTGGGATTGCTGGTAATTCTATTTTGTAATTGATCAAGGAACCTCCTTATTATTCCCACGATGGCTGCAGTAATTTCTATTCCCAAGAACATTGCATGTCCTCTTTTCTTGATATGGTCACCAACACTTGTTATCTTTTTTCTTTTTGAAAGTAGCCATTCTAACTGGAGTGAGATAATTTCTCATTTTGGCTTTGATGTTCCTGATAATGATCTTACTAGTTTCCTGATAATTGGTGATATTAAGCATTTTTTCATATACCTGTTGGCTGTTTGTATGTTTTATTTTGATAAATGTCTATTCAGATCTTTTTTCAATATTTTAGTCAGATTATTTGTGTGTGTGTTTTACTATTCAGCTGTTTGATTTCCTTATATAATCTGATTATTAATCCTTTGTCAGTGTATAGTTGGCAAATATTTTGTCCAACTCTACAGGTTTTCTTGTCACTCTTTTGACTTTTAATTTTGCTGTTCAGAATCTGTTTATTTTGATATAATCTCATTTGCCTATTTTTGCTTTTATTGCCTGAACTTTTTCCACCCCCCCCCCCCCCCCAAGAAATAGGATTTCTCTCTGTTGTCCAGGCTGGAGTGCAGTGGTGCAATCGTAGCCCACTGCAGCACTGAGCAGTGAGCTATGTCCTGGATTTTTACACTCCTCTTTATCCTGCCATCCTGGGTTTCTTGCTCCATAGTGTCTTCCTCACTCGTTTACTACCTTCAGCACTCTTCTTCAGACACACGAATCAAATTTTAGTTGTCTGTCTTAGTTTGTTCTCACAATGTTGTAAATAAATACCTGAGACTGGGTAATGTATACATTTGTAAAGAAAAGTTTAATTGGCCCACAGTTCTGCAGGCTGTACTGGAAGCATGGCCAGGGAGGCCTCAGGAAAGTTACAGCCTCCTGAGTAGCTAGGACTACAGGCATGCACCACCATGTCTGGCTTGTCTGTGCTTTTAAGGTCTTATCCAGAAAATATTTGTCCAGACAAATGTCATGAAACATTTAACCTTTTTTTTTTCCAGTAGTTTCACAGATTTATAATTTACACTGGAGTTTTTAATCAACTTTGGGTTGATTTTTATTCATAGTAAAATATAAGGATCCAGTTTTATACTTCTACAGGTTTATATTCAATATTCTCAGCTCCATTATTTGAAGATGCCATCAATTCTCCAATGTGTTTTCTTGGCATCTTTGTTAAAAATCAGTTGACTGTAAATACATGAATTTATTCCTGGGTTACATATTCTCTTCCATTGTTCCATATGTCTATTTTTATACAAATACCAAGGTTAGTAAAGCTCTTTAGTATATTTTAAAGTCAGATAATATGGTGTCTACAGCTTTTTTTTTTTTTTCTCAGAATTGCTTTGACTATTTTGGTTCTTTTGTGGCTCAACACAAATTTCAGAATTTTTTTTCTATTTTTGTGAAGAATATTATCGGCATTTTGAAACAAATTGTCGAATTGTATTGAATCTGTAGATCACTTTGGGTATTATATGACTTCTTCCAATAAATAAACATGGAATACCTTTTTATTTCCTTTTGTCATGTTTAATTTCTTTCATTAATGCTATATAGTTTTCAATGTAGAGATCTTTCTCTAACTTAATTTATTCCTTGTTATCTTCTTATTATTTTTTGTAGCTATTGTAAAGGGAATTATTTTCTCAATTTCTTTTTTGAATAATGCAAAATTATTGTATGTAAATGCTACTAATTCTTACATGTTGATTTTGTATCCTGAAACTTTACTAAACACACTAATTAGTTCTCACAGTTTTTTGGTGGGGTCCTTAGAGTTTTCTATGTAAAAAATCATGCAGCAGCAAACAGAGGTAATTGCAATTTCTCCTTTCAAATTTGGATGTCTTTAGTTTTTCCTCTTGATTAATGGTTCTGGCCAGGATTTTTAGTACTATGTGGCACAGAAGTGGTCAAGATGGTCTTCCTTGTTTTCTTCTAGATCTTAAAGAAAAAGTTTTCCACTTCTCCTTGTTTAGTATAATGTTAACTGTGGGTTTGTCATATATGGCCTTTACTGTGTTGAGATACATATCTTCCATATCTAATTTGTTGAGTGGTTTCTTTATCATGAAGAGATGTTGAATTTTGTCAAATGCTTTTTCTGTATCCATTGAAACAACCACGTTTTCTATCCTTTTATCTGTTAGTTATGTATTATGTTTATTCGTTTGATTATATAGAACATTCTTGCATACATAGGATAAATCATATTTGCTCATAGAGAATCATTATTTTAATGTGCTGTTAAATTTGGTTTGCTAATATTTTGTTGAGGATCTTTCCACCTATGTTCATCAGAGATATTGTCCTGTAGTATTCTATACTATAGTATTCTATTCCTTTGTTTTTGTTCTGTCCTTTTCTAGTTTGGGTATCAGGTTAATGCTGGCCTTGTAAAGTATGTTAGGAAATATTTCCTCTGTTCAATCTTTTGGAATAATTTGAGAATAATTGATATTGGTTCTTTAAATGTTTTTGGTAAAATTAAACAGTAAACCCCTAGGGTCCTGGATTTTCACACTCCTCTCTATCCTGCCATGCTGGGTTTCTTGATCCATAGTGTCTTCCTCCCTCCTTTACTGCACTTCAGCACTCTTCTTCAGATATGCTAATCAAATTTTAGTTGTCTATTGTAGTTTGTTCTCACAATGTTACAAAGAAATACCAGAGACTGGGTAATTTATAAAGAAAAGAAGTTTAATTGGTCCATGGTTCTGCAGGCTGTACTGGAAGCATGGCTGGGGAGGCCTGAGGAAAGTTACAATCGTGGTAGAAGGAGAAGGGGAAGCAGGCACGTCTTACATGGCTGGCGGAGGGGGAAGAGAGAGAAGAAGGAGGTGCTACACACTTTTAAACAACCAGATCTCATGAGAACTCACTCACTATAAGGAGAACAGCAAGGGTGAAATCCACCCTTGTGACCCAATCACCCTGCAGCAAGCCCTTCCTCCAACAGTAGGGATTACAATTTGACATGAGATTTGGGCAGGGACACAAATCCAAACCATGTCACTCCTCCCATCACCCCTCTCAAATCTCATGTTCTTCTCACAGTGCAAAATACAACAATTCCTTCTCAACAGTCCCCCAAGTCTTAAGTCATTTCAGCATTCACTCAAAAGTCTACAGTCCAAAGTCTCACGTAAGACAAGTCCCTTTTGCCTGGAAGCCTGTTTTTTATTTTTTTATTTTTTTAAAAAGAAGTTTAGAAGTATTTACCCAATGCTTGTACCCCCATTGTATTACTTCCAAGCTGCAATGGGGGTTATAAGCACTGGGTAAATACTTCTGTTCTAAAAGGGATAAATTGGCCCAAAGTAAGGTGCTACAGGCCCCATGCAAGTCCAAAACCCAGCAGGGCAGTTATTAAATCTTAAAGCTCTGAAATTTTCTTCTTTGACACCATCTCTCACATTCAGGACTCACTGATGGAAGGAGTGGGTTCCCTTAGGCAGCTCTGCGTCTGTGGCTCTGCAGGGCTCAGCCCCCACGGCTGCTCTCAAGGGCTGGTGTTGATTGCCTGCAGCTTTTACAAGCACATTCTGCAAGCTGTTCGTGTATCTACCATTCTGGGGTCTGGAGGATGGAAGTCCTCTTCTCACAGTGCCCCAGTGTGGACTGTGTGTGGGGACTCCAACCCCACATTTCCCCTCCACACTGACAATTTATTATTGCATTGGCTTAAAAATTAATTAGTTAGAAATAACAGTATAAAGTTATTTCAAGATATATCTTAAGAATCTAACATAGCTTTGAAATGTTAACTGAGTTCTATATCTAAAAAAGGATATTATACACTGTTTTGAGTTAAATTTTGTCTCCTCAAAATGATAAATTTAAGTCCTACCCCTGAAATTTGAATAAACATCTATCTTTTATTTAGATCTGAGTTTTCAAAACGAAACAAAACCATTGCATATTCCACAGTAGAGAATTCAAAAGAAATCATAAAGAAATGACTCCAGGCTGGACGCGGTGGCTCAAGCCTGTAATCCCAGCCCTTTGGGAGGCTGAGACGGGCGGATCACGAGGTCAGGAGATTGAGACCATCCTGGCTAACCAGGTGAAACACTGTCTCTACTAAAAAAATACAAAAAACTAGTCGGGTGAGGTGGCGGGCGCCTGTAGTCCCAGCTACTCGGGAGGCTGAGGCAGGAGAATGGTGTAAACCCGGGAGGCGGAGCTTGCAGTGAGCCGAGATCACGCCAGTGCACTCCAGCCTGGGTGACAGAGCGAGACTCCGTCTTAAAAAAAAAAAAAAAAAAAAAAAAAAAAGACTCCAAAATTTTCTTAAATCCTCTGGGGTCTTATTAAAACTTACATTGAGTACACATCTTCAGGACTCTAGCACAGCAGTGTAGTATAATCACATGGGCATTTGAACAGAAATTTTCTGTATATCAATACATGCTATGAATGTAACCTTATTTGGAAATAATATTTTTAGATGTAATTGAGTTCAGATTAGGTCAACTGAATTCATGTGGGCTATATCCAATGGCTACTGTCCTCAAAAATGGTAATTTGGACACAGAGACACACAGGAAGAAGGACATGAGATGAGGGAGATGGAGTTCCAGTGACGCAGCTGCAAGCCAAAGAATGCCAATGATTATAGATGACTATCAGAGGCTAGGAGAGACACCTGGGATAGATTCTCTTACAGAGCCTCCAGAAGGAAACAGTCCTACCTTAATTTTGGCTTTTAGCCTCTAGAACTGTAAAAGAATCCATTTTAAACCACCCAGTTCCTGGTAATTTTAAAAGGTATCTCTCGGAAACTATTACATACACTTATTACAATACTGTTGCCATTATTGAAAACACTTTTGGAGCTTCCCATGGAAACTGCCTCAGGCAGCATTAGGTTCCCAGTCATGTTCTTTATGTTAGCAAAGCCTTTGCATTTTCATAGTGGAATTGATTTAGTAAATAGCCAGAACCGATATAGTAACTGTATTAGTCTGTTTTCATGCTGCTGATAAAGACATACCTGCAACTGGGAAGGAAAAGAGGTTTAATTGGACTTAAACGGTTCCACGTGGCTGAGAAGGCCTCAGAATCATGGCAGGAGGGGAAAGGCACTTCTTACATGGTGGCAGCAAGAGAAAATGAGGAAGAAGCAAAAGTAGAAACCTTGATAAACCAATCAGATCTCATGATACTCATTCACTATCACAAGAAAAGTCCAGGAAAGACCTGCCCCCGTAATTCAATCACCTCCCACCAGTTTCCTCACACAATACTTGGGAATTGTGGGAATCTCACAATTCAAGGTGAGATTTGGGTGGGGACACGGCCAGACCATATCAGTAACATATGCTACTTAAGATGCTTCTATTTTTTTCTTTCTTTCTTTCTTTTTCTTTTCTTTTTTCTTTTTTCTTTTCTTTTCTTTTTTTTTGAGACAAAGTTTAGATCTTGTTGCCCAGGCGAGAGTGCAATGGTGAGATTTTGGCTCACTGCAAACTCCGCCTCCTGGGTTCAAGTGATTCTCCTGCCTCAGCCTCCCGATTTGCTGGGATTACAGGTGCCTGCCCCCATGCCCAGCGAATTTTTGTCATTTTTAGTAGAGATAGGGTCTCACCATGTTCATCATGCTGGCCTCAAACTCCCCACCTCAGGTGATCCACCCACCTTGGCCTCCCAAAGTGCTAGGATTACAGGCATGAACCACTGCGCCCAGCCAAGATTCTTCTTCTTAAAAATGTACTGAAAAAAATTTTAATAAGAAAATAAGGAAAGCTAAGACTTATTGGTAGTTTATAATGTGCTCAGCACTTTATATTGCTTTAAGTTTGATATTTTATTTAATCTTAATAACCCAGTGCAGTATATACTTCTTTATTGACATTTTACATACAAGGGCCAGGGAACTGAGAGGTTAAGTATTGTGATGAATAATATACAGCTATACAGAGAGGACCTGCTAGTCTCTTTAAAGCAATATTTTTTAAGCATCTACTTTATTCTAGGTAATCTTTTTGGAACCAAAATAGTAGATAACATGAACAAAAACAGGATACAAAAATAAATATGATGTGTATAGTGTTCTTTGCAATGAAAACGAGTGACTTAAAATAGACTCTGATTCACATGAAAAACTTCATTAGAGAAAAAAATCTTAAAATAGTCTTAGCTGAAATTTGGTATAAAAAGCTTTTCCTTGGACAAAAAAAAACCCAAAAACTATATTTTCTTTATATTTGAGTTTTTTTGATGAGATGAAACCATTACATGTTCCACTGTAGATAATTCAAGAGAAATTTGACATAAATGACACTAAGATTTTCTTAAATCTTCTGAGTGACTTATATTTAATACAAACCTTCTAGGCTCCAATAAAAATGTAGAATAATCACATGAGAATTTTAAAATATTATTTTTCTGGAAAACAATATTGAAATAAATTCTCTATTGCCGTTCTATGTTTTACCCTAAGATAATTCAAATAATTTTAGGAAAATGTACAAATATGTATTATTTCTGAAGTAATACGACATGTATTAGAGCACAGGCAATGACTGAATGAAGAATACAATATTTTGAGATTAGACATTATAATACGTTAATCACGATTCAAGCTTTCAAAAGCCTTGCAAGAAAGAATGTAAAACTGACAAGTTGCAATTATGGAAAAATAAGTGTAAACATTTACAAAGATGAGGGTGCTTACTTATTTAAAAAAATGTAACTATAGACCAATTCTTTAAATAAGATTTTTCTTTGCTACCATAAATATTGTACATAATTGGATGCCATGTTCCAACTATACCAAATGATTAAGTAGTTAAGTCCCAATCAGATTTTGTATGACTTTCTCTGCACATTAAGACTTTACTATTGAAGAAGTTTAAGTTGATTGCTCACACAATGTGATATTCCTTTTTAAGAGCTTTATCTGTTAGTCTTGTATGGTACGATTTGGAGAAAGGGAGATAGACTAAAGCCACATGGATCAGTTAACAGACAACTAAAATCGAGCAGGTGTGAGGTGATGGATGAAGTAGAAAAAAGAAAGGTAAAGGAAGAAATGGTTAGCATATAAATGGAAACTATACCCAAGGTAGAATTTGATATATATAGGTGGGTGGTGGGGAGAGGGAGGTGTTCAGAATATATGAAGAACATTCGCGAAGTGATAAATAGCCAACAGAAAAATTTGCAAATGATTCAAATAAGCTCTTCATAAAATATCCAACTGTCACAAAATATATGAAAAGGTGCCTTTATGTCACTTGTCATAAAGTAGAAAATGCAAATTAAAACACAAATGTGATCTCACCAGAAGAGTAAGTGCAAGTGACAGAGAACTGCATGTGTATGGAGAACATAGAGCAACTGGAACTCTCATATACTGTTATAGAAAATGTAAACTGGTAAAGTCACCTGAAAAAGGTAGTAGTATCGGCCAGGCGCAGTGACTCACGCTTGTAATCCCAGCACTTTGGGAGGCCGAGGCGGGTGGATCATGAGGTCAGGAGATCGCGACCATCCTGGCTAACACAGTGAAACCCCGTCTCTACTAAAAATAGAAAAAATTAGCCGGGCATGGTGGCGGGGCCTGTAGTCCCAGCTACTCGGGAGGCTGAGGCAGAAGAATGGCGTAAACCCGGGAGGCGGAGCTTGAGCCAAGATCATGCCACTGCACTCCAGCCTGGGCAACAGACTCCGTCTCAAATAAAAAAAAAAAAAAAAAAAGGTAGTAGTATCTATTAAAGCTAACCTACTCACACCGGTAACCAAGTAGCTTTTCTTCTGTGTATATACTTACCATCTATGTTCAACAAAATACAAGAAAAGACCATTCATAGCAATGCGCTAATAATAGCTAAAATCTGGAAAGAAGACAAATGTCCATCCACACTAGCACCAATTAATAAATTGTGATATATTTATGCAATTGAGTCCTGGGCATCATTGAGAATGAACAAACTACAACCACATGTAATACTGTAGATATATGTCACATGCAAAATATTGAGGAAATTAAGCAAGACAAAAATAGTACCTATTGATAATCTTTTTAATATTAAGTGTAAAAACAGACAAAAATGACGACAATCTGATGTGAGGATTGTGATTATTCTTTTATTGGGAGTGGTGGGGGCACCCTTGTAGTTACCAACAACAAAAGTATATGAGGGAGGCTTTGTGAGAGCAGGTTGTGTTCTGTTTCTTCTTGTGTGTGTCAGTCACATGTGTGTTTATATAAATGTATCACCAGTGTGATTATGAATGTGCACTGTTCTGGATTTAGGTTATAAATGTAATAAAAAGTTTGGTATTAAAAATAACCTGATAAATATGCTGCGGAGCCCTGAGAAGCTATAAAGCATATAGTGGGATGCCTAGAATTGCTAAGCATGGCTTGAAAATATGCATGTCACATTAAAATCCATGAGTAACTTACTGTTACTTCAGCATGTCTGAGAAATAAAAATATAATTATTAGTTCTCCTTGAAAAAGCATTTGCATTTACAGATTACTATTATTTGAAATAAGCCTCTAGCTGAAAAGATTGTCATTTTTATTATTACAGATAGAATGACTACTTCAGAGATTTTTGCAAAAGTATTATCAATGTTCAAAGTCAACTGTTTATAATTCATTTAGTTAAGCCTTTTACCTCTGAAAAATCAACAAAATGACTTTCTCTTCTTGAATGTCTTGGTACTCTTTCTTTCTTAAAACCTATTTATTGTTCTTTAGTTTGAATGCAAAGTTTAATGATCCAGGTATTTTAGGCATTTAATTTAATAAAAAAAAGAAACGTAGGATTTTAAAAAAATGACTAATGTCATCTTAAAAATACTCATAATAAATTAGATTGCCTCATGATGCCATAGAACAAATATCAATGAACCAACAGACACTTCACCCACCAATTCACTTGAAAAAAAATTCAGATTAACTTGCTACTCCAGGAGAGAAACACATATATCCAAAAGTGTCTTTTTGTGAAGAGGTGATGGTACTAAAGGTGAAGAAATGAAGAATCTAGGGAGAAGATTGTCTTTCGTGGTTTTTCAAGTGTACTATGATGATATTTGGATTATCCTGATGCATATGTAACATGAAACACTGGCTCATGTGTAGATTCATTTATTTCACTAATAGTAGTAGTAGTAATAACATTTTTCATAGTTTGAAAGGCCTTTACATGAAAATGAGAAGTATCAAAAGTAGAACTTTCAACTATCAACCTTGAATAACTCCAGGTTCTTCAAATTCATGCATTTGAAGAACCCATTTAAAAGAAAAGGGGGAAGAAAAGGAATAGAATCCCTCATATGTGGTTTTAGGTTGGTCTCATAACATAGACTTTCTTAACAAGTAAAACAGTAGTCAAAATATTACACAAATTTGTCAAAGTTATAGATTAAAATCTTCATATTTTATGGTATACACATTTCCATCATGTTTTCAAGATGCAACCTCATCTATGATGGAAGAAAGTTTACATTTTTATAACTGTACTTTAATAATTGTATTTTTAATTAGCTCTCTGGTTCTTTACGTCATTACATTGATATTAATAACTAAATTACCCATACAAGTACCATAGATGCCCAATAAACAGATATAATAGATATAGGAATACTTGTGTGACTGTATACTATAAAAATGCTTTATCATAATTATTATAAATAATTCAGTTATTTCTCTCTACTTTGTAGCTTTTTGGAAATATGTAAGCTGATAAACTTAATTAAAGTTTGCATACCTAAGTAAAGGGGCTCCAAACTTATCAAATTCTAAGCTTTTTAGCATGGAACTAAGTCAAACATTCATATTTTCATGCTTATGAGAGGCAGAATGAGAAAAAAATGTGACTAGAGAAAATATTCATTAGTAAAGTTGCAAAGCAAGTAAATTTTATACGTTAATGCCATATATCTTTCTTTCATTAAATTTTAAAAATTTAAAGTGAGATTTCTTTTTTTCACTAAATAAACCAACAAGAAAACTTTGTTATTACCTTAAAAAAATAAGAACAAGCCTAATTATCAACAAAAGAGTAAGATCATAAGAATACACGGTGGAAAAAAAATCCAGCAGATGACAAGCATTTCCAAGAAGAGATGAGATTCATAAAATATTTTACCTAAGACATAATAATGGGAAATAGATTTTAATAATATAAAATTAATTTGAACAAAACAGGCTAAATTTTAATAGGCTACTGATCTATTGTGGGACTAGCATGAGAGTTTAGGTTTTCTGAAAGCTCCAGACAAAAAAGGAGATTTCTATCCAGTTATCCCTTTTCCCAGATGAAGCGTTTATGAGTAGGATTGAAAACAGGATAGAAATATCAACTGCAAGGATGCATGACTTGCCAGTATTTGAGGGTGAAGAAGGAAAATCTAACAGCTTGCCTGTTTACCAAAACCAACATTACTGTAAGGCAATAGTTGGCTGCCCATAGAGGTAGGCCTGAAAACTGGCCCCCTACTCTGGTTCTGGATGTGATGACAGGCAGAAGTTCTCTGCTACTGCAGGGGAATGTGGAACCTCATCTGCTCCAGGTGCTTCATTTCCATAAGAAAGAATTTACATGTCATTCGGTGAGAGACAGAGAAATGATGAGTATCCCCAACTGTGCAAACCAATGAAAGGCCAAGGCTGGCTACCACTGGGAAAGACAGAAAACATGCCTGCCCAAGACTCTGCACTGACCCAAGACAAAAGATCTCTGCTGCTATGGAAAGTACAGAAAATACGTCCACTATAGATTCTTTGAATCTATAGTATTCAGTTGTCTGTTATTAAAGACTGAAATGAAATCACATTCATTTCTGACACTGCACTGAAATGAGGCAAAGACCTGCCACCCTGGGGCAGTGGTAGGAACACTGTTTGTTCTCAGGACCCTGAACTGAATGGGAAGGGGTTGTTTGCCATGAAAGAGTAAGAGCACTGAGAAAGGCTAAGGCTTGACTCAAGGAAACAGGGTCTGCACCTGGCTAACTTGGAAGCAGGGAAACTGAAAACCTTTCCTCTCAATTTTAGTCTTACATTGAGGAAACAGAAATGCCCTACTGCTGAGAGAGGAGCAAAAGCACAGAAAGAACTCCTTTTTAGCAAAGTCTTCCTAGGCCTGCTAAAACTGAAGGTCGGTCAGGAAAACACGAAAGAAATCCTTCAGCATTTCACACCCCACACTAAATGAAGACAGCTGCAGTCCATCACTAGAGGATTATCAGCTCTATGGTGTACTGAATATATAAATAGGATTGAAAACAGAGTAGACATAGCAATTGCAAGGATGCATGACTTGCCAGTACACAACTTGCCTATTTACCAAACCCGACATTACTACAAGGCAGTAGTGTTGGCTGCCCACAGGGGAGGGCAGGAAAACCAGCCCCATACTCTGGTCGTGGATGTGACGAGAGACAGAAGTAATTGCAAAGCCTAAACCACATTCAACCACAAATTAGAATGACTTAACATCCCCACAATAACAGAATCGGTGTACCTCTTTCTGGGCATAAATTGTATTTACCTCAGGTTTTCTCTACCTTTACACACAATTAAAATATATAAGACATTAAAAAACAAGGATACATGACCCACCATGAAGGGATAAACAGTAGAACCCAGCTAGAAGTTAGAATTATCAGGGACCCAAAAATAATGAGAGATGAAATCACATATGCTATATCAACAAGAGTAGAAAGGTGAACAACATGCATGAATTATTAGGGGATTTTAGAAAATATAAAAATAAACGCTGTGAGAAAAGCCAAATAAAGAGAACACAAATTGAGAGAGAAAGAGAGAGAGAGAGAGAGAATGTGTGTGTGCATATGTGTAAAATAGATGAGGAGTCACTAAGATTGGCTTACAGCCAGAATAGATAAAGCAGTAGAATTAGTAAACTTAAAGAATCAGTGAACTATATCTAGGGCCAAAATAGATACAGCAGTGGAAATAATTAGTGAACTTTAACTTGAATTAGTTAACTTGAAGAATTAGTCAACTTGTACTTTTAAGTGTCTTACCTGGAGCTCAAGAGTGGGAATAAATAAAATGGATGATGTGAAACTCATGGACTATATTAAATTCAAATATACAAGTATTAGAGACCCAGGAAGAGAAGAAAGAAATAGAAAACGGGTCACAATAAATATTTGAAGAGTTAAAGGTCACACAGTTTACAAATATTTGAAAATGAACAAGTAAATAAATATAAATTCAAAATAATTTGGAGTACTCGAAGTGTGAAAAACAAAAAACTAAAAAGAAAAACACAACCAGATATAGCATAATCAAACCAAGGAAAACTAAAAAAAGAAAAATGTGAAGGCAGCTAGAAAAAATTAAGATATGATATAGATTGATGGTAAGAATAATTGCTGAATTCCCACAGAAACAATGGAAATCAGAAGAAAATAAAATTGTCTTCAGAAACCTAAAGAAAAAGTCAAACTAGAAATATATTTTCTGTGTAAATATATTTCAAAAATAGGAATAAAAATTGTGTATCTATATAAAAAGATACAAAATATATATAACAGAAAAAAATCTGAAATAATCTCTAACAAAATTGTATTTTACTACAGTTTTGTAGTAAATGTTACAGTAAAGTAAATGCTAAAGAAAGTTTTATATTTTTAAACAGAAAAATAAAAATAGAATATATTATTTACTAAATACAAAGAACTTCTCAAAAAATTCCTGTGTTTAGTGCAAATATATCACTAAATGTTCTAAATTGAAAACAAAGGACATGGACAAAGGACAGTAGTGCTCCATGTCTAAGGGATCCTGTGAAATGGCCTTGGATCAATTCCAAGCCTATTGAAAACTGTGGCGGGGCTCCATGGCCCCTGAAGAAATTAATGAGACCATGGCGTCCAGCATGAGGCAAACAAGAATGAAAGAAGTCGATCCTTTTGAAAGAATCAAAAAAGAATGGGCTTGGAAAACAGGATCTGACCGTCAACCTATAAGTGATAATCAAAAAATCAATTGTAATATTTTATAAATAGCCTTGAGATGAAGCTTAGAAGATTGGTGCTAGCTGCTTGTCAACCACATGACATGATTGGTAAATGTCAGTATAAAATTATGAGAAAATGAATTATCAATCACTAATGACTTCAGACATTATTCTGATGTTGCAAGTTAGAAATTTCTGAAATCTATTATAAAGGAGATTTACTTTTTAAAACTATGGAGAGTTTTTGATAAAGAGAATGTGGTTGCTAAAGTTGAAGATAAAAAAATAATGAAGTGTGTTTGTCTATGAAGCCTGTATTCCAGTCTTTCTCAGGATGAAGTCACAGACTGGGAAATGCCACATGGGAAATATCTTTAAAGCAAAAAGTAGTGAAGATGAGAATAAAAATACTCTGTTTGTTGTCCCACTAAGCAATCTGGAACCCATCATTCCATTACAGATCTGGCTAACCAACTGGAAAGGGATCATCCAGAAAGCAAATATTTCCCAAAGGCATTTATAGGTATACATTTTTCTAAACATTGCTTGGGCTGCATACCACAAGTTTTGGGTAAAGAACATCAAAAACTTCATCGGAAATTGCTAAGGATCTCAAAAAACTCTTCCTTTTGCCAGGCACCAACTCATAGTTTACTCGAATTGCAAGATGAAACATTCACACTGGAAGAAGCAGGTTTACACAACACCGTGATCAGAGACTCTAAAGAAGAGACAAATATTTTACACAACTCCCATAGCATTCATTTTAACAGAAGAAGTGAAAAAAATGTAGAGTAAAATGCTTATAAGTAGGCAAGCACACCAACATAGACAATAAAATCTCAGTTTCACTAGATGTTGGTTCAAGTCTTGTTTTACTTTCTCCTGATTGGAGAATTAAAAAAAAATACAAATTACAAAAATAAAATATAAATGGAGATGTATTTCTGAAACTCAATTTACTTATTTCCAAAAGGCTGCTCAGAGAGAAAAAATATGTGTATATTTTCAAATACCAATTAGCCAATACAAGTTATGTTGTAAAAACTTTTATGATTTACATTCCTTTGCATTGGCTGAGAAGTGTTTTAATTCCAATTATGTTGTCAGTTTTAGAATAACTGCAATGTGGTACTGAGACGAATGTATATTCTGTTGATTTGGGGTGGAGAGTTCTGTAGATGTCTATTAGGTCCGCCTGGTCCTAATAGGACCTAATAGGACATTGCTAAGGTCGGAAATTGCTAAGGTCCTAATAGGACCAGGTAGACCTAATAGACATCTATAGAACATCTCATCTGGTCCAGAGCTGAGTTCAGTTCCTGGATATCCTTGTTAATTTTCCGTCTTGTTGATCTGTCTAATATCAATTTTGATATGGTGCAAATTAGCATGATTCACTGAAAAAAAAATCCATTGCCTTCCCAGACGCTAGTGATTTATTAAAAAGTCAGCTGTTTCACATTTAAAAGATGGCAATAAATTTTAAAAATTCAACATTGCAAGTTAGGCTAAAACATAATTATGTTTTTACCTGAGATACAAGTAAAAGTCTGCAAGGGAATCTTTTTCCCATATCTATGTCTTATTGTCACAATGCACTTAATTTTGTTCTACAATGTCAAGATTACTCAAATACTGATCTACAACTGCATCTAAGAGGTATTTTTATTTAAGAATAACATTTTGCAGCTTATTAGAAGTCTAAGATCAAGATGTTGGCAGATTTAACTTCTGAGGATTTTCTCCTTGATTTGCAAGATGGTTGTCTTCTGAGTGCCCTCACATGGTCATTTCTCTGGAAGTGACCATTCTAGGTGTTTCTTCACCTTCTTATAAGGACACAATCATACAGAATTAGGGACCAATTCTTATAGCTTAATTTAACCTAATTATCTCTTTAACGGTGTTACCATGGCATATAAGACCCAGGATTTCTGCTTTCCAGGATCCCCCAGAGTCAGTGCAAGTGGGACATATGCAGATAAAATTCCACAGACCTCAGGCAGCTTTTCTGAGCCTCAGGGAACCAGCTCACAGTGAATGTCAAGTTTCTGTTATTCCTTGCCGTCCCTCTATACACTGACTTCATGGAACTTTTGTGTGCAGATGTTCTGACTCACTGGACTCGGACAAGTTTGTAACTCTGAACTTTCTTCATATCCGTCTAATCATGACACTCAAAATGAATTAACATACTTGAGAATTTGAAAAGATCAAAAATATTTCCTCTGATATGGACTTACTACTACTGCTGTATATACATACACAAATGATAGTGGCTATGTTCCAACAAAACTCTCTTTACAGAAACAGGCAAAATTTGGCCAGTAGGCTGTCATTTGCTAATCATTGATTCAGATAATATTACATCTGATTTTCATTACTCAGTTCTTTAAAGATTGATATTGTATACAACACAATTAAATTGGAATACTTGGAAAATGGAATCCAAAATATTTATTTTAAAATATTAATTTGTTAACACAATTCATTTTAATGATTCCAGAAAGCGAAAGACAAAGTCAATACAAGGCAGAGGTGGTTTTGTTTGTTTGTTTGTTTTTTTTGGAAAATCTACAAGTGTGTCATGCTGACTATCAAGTTGCATAGGGAACTTATCAAGAAAATAAACATAAATCCTAGAAATGTCAATATTGCTTTGATTCAATTCAAATTTAAAGCAAATTAAAAACAAAAATAAGGCAAACTCATTTTTACAAGCAATTAACAATATTTCCAGGTTCCTAGTAACATGAAAAAATTCAAGGTTTCTTACATATTTCAAACTTTTAAACAAAGTAATGCATTTTGTTCAAGATATGTGTTACATTTCAATTAAAATTAACCAGTTGAACCATTCTTTTTTTTCTTCTTCTTCTTTTTATTATATTTAAGTTCTGGGATACATGTACAGAAGGTTCAGGTTTGTTACATAGGCATACACATGCCATTGTGGTTTGCTGCACCCATCAACCTGTCATCTGCATTAGGTATTTCTCCTAATGTTATCTTTCCCTTAGTCCCCTACCCCCCGACAGGTCTGGGTATGTGATGTTCCCCTCCCTGTGTCCATGTGTTCTACATTAGGTATTTCTCCTAATGCTATCCCTCCCCTAGCTTCCCAACCCCTGAAAGGCCCCAGTGTGTGATGTTCCCCTCCCTGTGCTCATATGTCTCATTGTTCAACTTCCACTTATGAGTGAGAACATGCAGTGTTTGGTTTTCTTTTCTTCTGTTAGTTTGCTAAGAATGATGGTTTCAAGCTTCATCCATGATCCTGCAAAGGATATGAACACATTCTTTTTTATGGCTACATAGTATTCAATGGTATATATGTGTCATTTTCTTTATCCAGTCTATCATTGATGGGGATTTGGGTTGGTTCCAAGTCTTTGCTATTGTGAATAATGCTGCAATAAACATATGTGTGCATGTGTCTTTATAGTAAAATGATTTATAATTCCTTGGGTATATGTACAGTAATACAATTGCTGGGTCAAATGGTATTTCTAGTTCTAGATCCTTGAGGAATTTCCACACTGTCTTCCACAATGGTTGAACTAATTTACACTGCCACCAACAGTGTAAAAGTTTTCCTATTTCTCCACATCATCTCCTGAATCTGTTGTTTCCTGACTTTTTAATGATCGCCATTTTAATTGGAGATGGTATCTCATTGTGGTTTTGATTTGCATTTCTCTAATGACCAGTGATTTTTTTTTTCTCTCATATGTTTGTTGGTCAGATAAGTGTCTTCTTTTGAAAAGTGTCTGTTCATATCCTTCACACACTTTTTGATGGGGATGTTTGTTTTTTTCTTGTACATTTGTTTAAGTTCCTTGTAGATTCTGGGTATTAGCCCTTTGTCAGATGGATAGATTGCAAAAGTTTTCTCCCATTCTGTAGGTTGCTGGTTCACCCTGATGATAGTTACTTTTGCTGTGCAGAAGCTCATTAGTTTAATTACATCTCATTTGTCAATTTTGGCTCTTGTTGCCATTGGTGTTGGTGTTTTAGTCATGAAGTCTTTGCCCATGCCTCTATCCTGAATGGTATTGCCTAGGTTTTCTTCTAGGGATTTTATAGTTTTAGGTCTTATGTTTCAATCTTTAATCCATCTTGAGTTAATTTTTGTATAAGAGGTAAGGAAGGGGTCCAGTTTTAGTTTTCTGCATATGGCTAGCCAGTTTTCCCAACACTATTTATTAAATAGCGAATCATTTCCCCATTGCTTTTGTCAGGTGTGTAAAAGATCAGATGGTTGTGCATGTGTAGTGTTATTTCTGAGGCCTCTGTTCTGTTTCATTGGTCTATATATCTATTTTGGTAGCATTATCAAGCTGTTTTGGTTACTGCAGCCTTGTAGTATAATTTGAAGTCAACTATCATGATGCTTCTGGCTTTGTTCTTTTTGCTTAGGATTGTCTTGACTACACGAGCTCATTTTTTGGTTCCATATAAAATTTAAAGTAGTTTTTTCTAATTCTGTGAAGAAAATCAATGGTACCTTGATGGGAATAGCATTGAACGTATAAATTACTTTCAGCAGTATGGCCATTTACACAATATTAATTTCTCCTATCCATGAGCATGGAATGTTTTTCCATTTGTTTGTGTCCTCTCTTATTTCCTTGAGTAATGGTTTGTAGTTCTCCTTGAAGATGTCCTTCACATCCCATGTAAGTTGTATTCCTAGGTATTTTATTCTCTTTGTAGCAATTGAGAATGGGAATTCACTCATGATTTGGTTCTGTGTTTGTCTATTATTGGTGTTTAGGAATGCTTATGATTTTTGCACTTTGATTTTGTATCCTGAGACATTGCTGAAGTTGCTTATCAGCTTAAGGAGTTTTTGGGTTGAGATTATGGGGTATTCTAATTACACAATCATGTCATCTGCAAACAGAGATAATTTGACTTCCTCTCTTCCTATCTGAATACCCTTTATTTCTTCCTCTTACTTGATTGTCCTAGTCAGAACTTCTAATAGTATGTTCAATAGGAGTAGTGAGAGAGGGCATCCTTATTTTGTACTGGTTTTCAAAGGGAATGCTTTTAAGTTTTGCCTATTCAGTGTGATATTTGCTGTGGGTTTGTCATAAATAGCTCTTATTATTTTGAGATATATTCCACCAATACCTCATTTATTGAGAGTTTTTAGTATGAAGCAGTGTTGAATTTTATCGAAGGCCTTTTCTGCATCTATTGAGATAATCATGTGGTTTTTGTCATCGATTCTGCTAATGTGATGGATTATGTTTATTGATTTCTGTATGTTGAACCAGCTTTGTTTCCCAGGGGTGAAGCCGACTTGATAGTGGTGGATAAGCTTTTTAATGTGCTACTGGATTCGGTTTGTCAGTATTTTATTGAGGATTTTCACATCAATGTTCATCAGGGATTTTGGCCTGAAATTTTCTTTTTTTGTTGTGTCTCTGCCAGGTTTTGGTATCAGGATACTGGCATCAAAATGAGTTAGGGAGGAGTCACTCTTTTTCTATTGCTTGGAATAGCTTTAGAAGGAATAGTACCAGCTCTTTTTTGTACCTCTAGTAGAATTTGGCTGTGAATCCATCTGGTCGTGGGCTTTTTTTGGTTGGTAGGCTATTCATTACTGCCTCTATTTCAGAACTTGTTATTGGTCTATTCAGGGATTCAACTTCTTCCTGGTTTAGTCTTGGGAGGGTGTATGTGTCCAGAAATTTATCCATTTCTTCTAGATTTTCTAGTTTATTTGTATAGAGGTGTTTATAGTATTCTCTGATGGTAGTTTGTATTTCTGTGGAATCAGTGGTGACATTCCCTTTATCATTTTTTATTGTGTCTATTTGATTCTTCTCTCTTTTCTTCGTTATTAGTCTAGCTAGCAGTCTATCTATTTTGTTAATCTTTTCAAAAACTCAGGTCCTGGATTCATTGATTTTTTGAAGAATTTTTTGTGTCTCTATCTCCTTCAGTTATAATCTTAGTTATTTTTTGTCTTCTGATAGCTTTTGGATTTGTTTGCTCTTGCTTCTCTAGTTCTTTTAATTGTGATGTTAGGGGGTTAATTTTAGATCTTTCCTGCTTTCTCCTGTGGGCATTTACTGCTATAAATTTCCCTCTAAATACTGCTTTTGCTGTGTCCCAGAGATTCTGATACATTGTGTTTTTGTTCTCATTTGTTTCAGAGAATGTATTTATTTCTGCCTTAATTTCATTATTTACCCAGTACTCATTCAGGAGCAGGTTGTACAGTTCCCATGTAGTTGTGTGGTTTTGAGTGAGTTTCTTAATCTTGAGTTCTAATTTGATTGTACTGTGGTCTGAGAGACTGTGTGTTATGATTTTCTTTCTTTTGCATTTGCTGAGGAGTCTTTTACTTCCAATTATGTGGTCGATTTTAGAATAAGTGCTATGTGGTGCTGAGAAGAATGTATATTCTGTTGATTTGGGGTGGAGAGTTCTGCAGATGTCTGTTAGGTCTGCTTAGACCAGAGCTGAGTTCAAGTCCTCAATATCCTTGTTAATTTTCTGTCTCATTGATCTGTCTAATATTGACAGTGGGGTGTTAAAGTCTCCCACTATTATTGTGTGCAAGTCTAAGATGCTTTGTAGGTCACTAAGCACTTGCTTTATGAATGTGGGTGCTCCTGTATTGGGTGCATATATATTTAGGATAATTAGCTCTTCCTGTTGCATTGATCCCTTTACCATTATGTAATGCTCTTTGCCTTTTTTGATCTTTGTTGGTTTAAAGTCTGTTTTATCAGAGACTAGGATTGCAACCCCTGCTTTTTAATTATTATTATTATTATTATTATTATTATTTTGCTTTCCATTTGCTTAGTAAATCTTCCTCCATACCTTTATTCTGATCCTATGTATATCTTCGCATGTGTGATGGGCCTTCTGAATACAGCACACTGATGGGTCTTGACTCTTCATCCAGTGTGACAGCCTGTGTCTTTTAATTGGGGCACTTAGTCTATTTAATTATTTAATACTATTTAATCTATATAATTTAAGATTAATATTGTTATGTGTGAATTTGATCCTGTCATTATGATGCTAGCTGATTATTTTGCCCATTCGTTGATGCAGTTTCTTCATAGTGATGAGGATCTTAACATTTTGGGTTGTTTTTGCTGTGCTGGTACCAGTTTTTCCTTTCCATATTTAGTGCCTCCTTCAGGAGCTCTTGTAAGGTAGGCCTGGTGGTGACAAAATCCCTCAGCATTTGCTTGTATGTAACGAATTTTATTACTCCTTCACTTATGAAGCTTAGTTTCACTGGATATGAAATTCTGTATTGAAAATTCTTTTATTTAAGAATGTTGAATGTAGGCCCCCATTCTCTTCTGGCTTGTATGGTTCTGCAAAGAGATCCACTGTTAGTCTCATGGGCTTCCCTTGCTTGGTAACCTGACCTTTCTGGCCGCCCTTAACATATTTTCCTTCATTTCAACCTTGGTGAATCTGATGAATATGTGTCTTGGGGTTGCTCTTCTTAAGGAGTATCTTTGTTGTGTTCTCTGTATAAATATGAATGTTGGTCTGTCTTCCTAGGTTGGGGAAGATCTCCTGGATAATATCCTAAAGTGTGTTTTCCAATTTATTCCATTCTCCCTGTCTCTTTCAGGTACACCAATCGAGCGTAGGTGTGATCTCTTCACATAGTCCCATATTCCTTGGAGGCTTTGTTTGTTCCTTTTCATTCTTTTTTCTCTAATCTTGTCTTCATACTTTATTTCATTAAGTTCATTTTCAGTCTCTGATATCCTTTCTTCTGCTTGATCAGTTCAGCTACTGATACTCGTATATGCTTCACGAAGTTCTCATGCTGTGTCTTTCAGCTCCATCAGGCCATTTATGTTCTTCTCTAAACTGGTTATTCTAGTTAGTTCCTGTAACCTTCTATCAAAGTTGTTAGCTTCCTTGCCTTGTATTGGTTTAGAACATTCTCCTTTAGCTGGAAGGAGTTTATTACCCATCTTCTGAAGCCTACTTCTATCAATTCATCAAACTCAATCTAGTTTTTTTCCCTCCCTGGCAAGGAGTTGTGATCCTTTGGAGGAGAAGAGGCATTCTGGTTTTTGGAATTTTCAGCATTTTTGCCCTGGGTTTTCCTCATCTTTGTAGATTTGTCTATCTTTGGTCTTTGATGTTAGTGACCTTTAGATGGGGTTTTTGAGTGGTCATCCTTTTTGTTGATGTCAATGCTATTGCTTTTGTTTGTCAGGTCCCTGTTCTGCAGGTCTGCTGGAGTTTGCAGGAGGTCCTCTCCAGACCCTGTTTGCCTGGATATCTCCAGCACAGGCAGCATAACAGCAAATATTACTGCCTGCTTCTTTCTCTGGAAGCTTCGTTCCAGAAAGGCCTGCCAGATGTCAGCTGAAGCTCTCCTGTATGAGGTGTCTGTCGACCTTTGCTGGGAGGTGTCTCCCTGTCAGGAGGCACGGGGCTCAGGGACCCATTTAAGGAGGCAGTCTGTCCCTTAGTAGAGTTTGGGTTCTGTGCTGAGAGATCCACTGCTCTCTTCAGAGCCTGGCAGGCAGGAACATTTCATTCTGCTGAAGTTATGCCCACAATTGCCCCTTCCTCCAGGTGTTTTGTCGCAGGGAGATGGGAGTTTTATTTATAAACCCCTGACAGGGGGCTTTCTTTTGGAGATGCCCTGCCCAGAGAGGAGGAATCTAGAGAGGCAGTCTGGCTACAGCAAATTTGTGGTGCTGCAGTGGGCTCTGCCCAGTCCAAACTTCCCAGTGGTTTTGTTTACACTGAGGGGAAAACCATCTGCTCAAAGCTTCAGTAATGGCAGACACCCCTTCCCCCACCAAGCTGGAGTGTCCCAGGTTGACTTCAGACTCGTGTGCTGGCAGCAAGCATTTCAAATGAGTGGATCTTAGCTTGCTGGGCTCAGTGGAGGTGGGATCCGCTGAGCAAGAACCCTTAGCTCCCTGGCTTCAGCCCCATTTCCAGGGGAATGAACAGTTCTGTATTGTTGGCATTCCAGGTGCCAACTGGGGTACAGAAAAAAAACAAAAACAAAAAAACCTTGCAGCCTGCTTGGTGTCTGCCCAAAGGAAGCCCAGCTTTGTGCTTGAAATCCAGGGTGCTGGTGGTGTAGGCGCCCAAGGGAATCTCCTGGTTTGCGAGTTGTGAAGACTGCGGGAAAAGCATAGTATTTGGGCCTGAATGAATCCTTCCTCACTGCACAGTCGCTCCTAGCTTCCCTTGGCTAGGGCAAGGAGCTCCCCAACCCCTTGTGCTTCCTGGGTGAGGTGACCTCCCACCCTGCTTCGGCTCTCCCTCCGTGGGCTGCACCCACTGTCTAACCAGTCCCACCCAATGAGATGAGCTGCGTACCTCACTTGGAAATGCAGAAATCACCCACCTTCTGTGTGGGTCTCACTGGGAGCTTCAGACTAGAGCTCCTCCTATTCAGTCATATTGCCCAGGAATCCCTGAATCCAAAATATTAAACACAAATATGGATTGGTATTTTGAATGTCAGTGTAAAATAAATTACCTTCCACAGGTAATTTCTTTTTATCACTGTTGGTCTCTATGTTGTCAAAGCATAGAACAATGAGAGTTCTTGACCAGCAGTGATCTGCAGATCACACCAAGTGAAACTTTGCTTAGAGCAAAATACAGTACCTTATATTTTTCTTGCCAAAGTTCAGTGTCTCCGGACAACATTGGATGAGTATTCATCACATCTAGATTGTTAGACTTCTGTTTTTCCAAACTTTTAAATGGAATAGGCTTATAAACTTAGTATAGTAAGATCATTTTAAGATACTGAGTGTTCCCTGATGCATTGATATACATGGTTATTAAAAAACAGCTTTGCTCAGAAATTTCTGTCTATCCCTATCATTCTTATATTACTCACAAGCTATTGTTAGTTGTTCGAATTTTTTTAAAGCTTAGATTGATATCTTCATTTATCTTGGCTCCATCTGAAAAGGTTTTGTTTACTTTGTGTCCATACTTTGGCATCCTCTATAGCTCGGGGTAGAAACACACACACAAATAGACTTACATACACAACTATGATACACGATTGTTAAGCAATTGACTATTACATCAATTTTTCCATAAAAGATACACTAATGTTACAGTAAATATATATTTTTAAATCTAAGTATAACGGATCAAATATTTTTAAAATCTACTTAGTATTCCTTCCTACCAATTTATAATTATATTTGACCTTTATTGTTACCATTATTGAGTTGACTGATTGGCTAACTTCTCTTCTATTATTTTCTTCCTTTTGACCTTCAAAAACTAGACATCTTGATTAGAGATGTCTGCAATAACACATTCTTTGCAATTTTTTTTTGTTAATCAAATCTTGAGCAACATTGCATTTCTTTTTATGTTAATATCTGGTTCTTTACTGAAATTGAGTAATTATGTTATGAAATATGTTATTTTTAGGCAGAATTTATGCAAATGATTTATATTGTGATGCTATAAGGAGAAAAGCTACATGAAAAGTAAACTCAAAAAATCAAACTATGTGAAAACATTGAGATAAACTGTATTTAACTTTAACATCATTTTCTGATTTAAATGTAAATCTTTATTTAGTTTCATTATTTCAAATAAGAAATCACAATATTTCATGAATTGTTTCAAAGAATGATGAAAGAGTAGCAATAGTTTTGGTGAAAACCTTCAAGGTCAATGCAATTGCCATAGCGTAATAATCAGTACATTGTATGAGAGTTATCAGAAAGAAGACTATAAGATTACAAGAGATTGAGGATATAAAAGTTTTAGTAAATATATTATAAAGAATAACTATTTAGCAATTTATATCAGACTAAAATAAAAGCAAAATATTTTATAAAATTAAATTTAAAAAGGAATGACCGATGTGAGCACATTCCATTAACAAGAATATATTTCGGCTTGGTTAGTAATCGCAGTGGCCTAGAGGTTAGTAATTGCAACCTACCAAGTACCAGTATTGTGGAATAATATTAAATGCCCATATTTTGATCAATAATACTATTTTTATTAAAAGTCTCCAGACCTACTTTGAGAATGCTGCCTTAATGAATGAATACATAAAAATAAAAATATATCTTAAACCTTGCTCTACAGATAGAACATATTTAATCTAATCTAATATTATATTATCTTATAATATTATAAACACATAGTATTCCCACTGACAAAGTATGATAATGTTACTATCAAAAGAAAATACTTAGAGCAAGCTTTAAAATTGAGTCTAAGCAGGAAACCACCATGGCACATGTATACTTATGTAACAAACCTGCACGTTCTGCACGTGTACCCCAGAACTAAAAGTATAATAATAAAAAAAGATAAAATTGAGTCGGTAAGAAGTCTTGATAATACAAATATTCACAAGAAAACTAATATCAATATATAATGTATAAAAATCAGAAGAGGTAACTACAGCAGTGAAGAAGGTTGCCAAAATGAAAACAGTTTTGATTTTTATTAAGTGTAATACATTGGGAAGTTTTCAAATACTTGGATCTTCAATTTCATCTGCTACCTAAATGTTAATGAAACAAGGGATGTGATTTTCACTATCTATCATAGTATAGACAGATAGATTCAGCAAATTTAAAGCCAGTCAAGTAATTAATATGTTGCATTGGGCATTTATCTTCTAGAAAGAATTAAATTGTTTATCCAAAATGATCATAAAATAAAATTAATTCGCTGTATAGATTTTAACTTCTTATAAAACCACACAGTTCTAACTTTTTTTTTCTGTTGAACTGAAGGTTGGTAGCTGGGGCCAGGCTTAACCAGTATTTAACTCAGCCTCTCTTTAGGACAGCTCTAGGAGTTTCTAAAATCTAGTTTGAAAAGAGCAATTCTAGAATATTAGGAAACTTGTCTTGCAGCCCTGTGATATTTGGCAGGGCAAATATCATCATTACCAATATGTATTTTATCCTCTAAAATTATAATTGACCTTTATAATTTATATTTTATAAAAATGATCTGTTATTGTCCATGGCCCTTGAATAGTTTCTTAAGATCTTGAATCATTAGTACTCAAATATATCTTTGATATTACTTCAGTCAATGTGCTTTTCAACAATTCTGCTCTAAATAGAAAAATCGTAGCAGTGAACCAGTGGGATAGTAATTCTCTGAGCAGTAATCTTGAAATAGCAATATTATTTCAAAGAGTGTATAGCTATGTAAAAGAAAGTTCAGATACAGTTACAGGCCACAGACATCTTCAGCTCTGACCACAACTCTCAATAACAAGAACAAAGATGCCTTATAAGGTCTAGTGGCAGCTCTTCGGTCACAAATAGACACAAGCATTTAGAAGACCAGTATTACCATTCAAGTACCACATAGAGTTAGAAAGGTTCCAATAAACAATTTTAGTTAATATTTAAATATTTATAGTTCTTTTCTACCTATGTTTTACTTTTCAATGATATTTGTAACCACTTTTTATTATGACCAGATTTCCTTTCTTTAATTTAACATTTTTCTATAATACCCCAAAATCTGTTGTGTTGAAACTAATTTGTTTATATTGTCTCTGGATAAAATATGGATCCTGGTTTTTTTCAAGCCAGGCATTTATATAACTTTCCTTGGTGTTGATAAAGGGAATATAATTCAAGAATAATGCATTTCTTCTTACGTCCTTGATTATATAATCCATAATAATCCAATTATGTAGTCAAGGGACACAAGAATAAATCAAATCAAACGAAAAGTACCTCATAATGTAAATAAAACTATATGTATATTCTGAAATTGTATTCTTGAAATTATGTCTAATATTAAATATTCAGTGAGTTTTTAAACTTGCTGTGTGTGAATGTCTATGCAGATAGTTAAATAAGCATATAGTCAAATATAGCCAATTGAAGACACTGACTCAGAGAGTACAATTCTCTGAGTTGTAGTAAATTATAATATTAAGATATTTTGAATGAGGTATGCTCTTTTATAATTATGAAAGCAAACAATGATAGATGAAGAAAATTTTGTAATTAATCAAGATTTGGGAAATTACCTTTGAATACAACTCACAGAAACATTCTCATTAAAAATTCAATAAGATTTTCCTTAATAGTTTACTCAAATTTTATATGTATATCCATACCTCTTACGCAGATGCCATTCTACTAGGAGATACGGATAATTTTAACACATAAAATACTATTTTGTGGTGACAAGAGACTGACAAGTTAACAAAGAAGAGAATATGTTCATAATGTTCATTTATTTTCTAAGAGGATTTTTCTTTCTGCAAAGAAAGGCATTCAAACTGATCCTTAAAGAAGTAGAAAAATTTAGAGAGGAGAACTTGAGTCAGAAAGGAAGGAGAAAAGAGGGAATAGTAGGAGCAAGGAGAAAGAAAGGTGTCAATGAAACCAACCCAGCTTCCCCTGGCAGAGGGACGTAAGGGAAATTGGAACCCTGGGCATCAAGGGAAAGTCACAGAACATTCTTGGGACCCCCAAATTGTTCGATCATTTGTCTGAGTATAGGATTCTAGATTAACACTTATTTTTCTCAGGACACTAAAATAATATGTTGTCTGACAATCAACTCCTTTCTCATGCTAGTACGTCCTACTTTTCCTATTGTTCCTTTCTTTTCCATCCGTATGTCCATCAGTCAATGAATGGATAAAATATGGTATGTCCAATATATGAAATATTTGTGAATTATTATTATTATTTTGCTCTTTCCTTGTTTTTTCTTTAACTCTTTCTTTTATACTTGATATATCTGTTAAATATTTAAATCAGTTGTTGCAGATTATTGCAAAATCAGCACACATGAAAGGCTGGACCAGCACAATTTAAGTGATCCTTGGTGATAGCTTAAGGATATTTGTTACTAATTGATATATTATTAAGAGACCATTATACCATAATGTGATGTCACATCACACTTACTGGCATGGCTATAATTAAAAAGATAGAAAAGTAGTGTTGGTGAGGATGTGAGAGGCTGGAAGCTTTGTACTGTGCCGTTAGGAATGTAAAATGGTACAGCTACTTTGTAAAAGTCTGGCAGTTTCTCAAAAAGTGGAACATAGAATTACTATATGATCCCACAATTCCACTCCTAGACATGTACTTGAGGAGTAAAAGCATATATACACAAAGTTCATAGCAGCACTATTTATAATAAATAGGGAAGAAAAATATAAATGTCCATCAACTGATGAATGAATAAATGTGTTATGTGCAGTGAAGTATTATTTGTCAATAATAAAAAATAAAGTACTGATGCATACTACATTAAAAATGAATTTTTTAAAATATTATGTCAATAAAAGGAATTAGTCACAGAAGACCATCTGTTGTATGATTTCATTCATATGAATTGTCCAAATTGGCAAATCTCTAAAGACAGAAAGCAGATTGGTGGTTGCCTAGGACTCAGGGTGATGGTGGGGAAACATGAGGGTGATTATTAAGTAAGTGGTATAAATTTTTGCTTTGGGGTGGTAGAAATTTTCTAAAGTTCATTGTGGTGATGGTTGCTCCGCTCTGTGAATACACCATCATGAGCTGTGTAAGTACGTTTTGGTCAACAATGGACTGAATATATGACAATGGTCCTAGAAATTACAAGAGAACTAAAAATGTTTCTATCATATCATATGTTTTCTACGTTTAGATATGTTTACACAGGCAAATACCATTGTGTTACAATTGCTTACAGTATTCACCACCGTAACTTGCTGTACAGGTTTGTAGCTTATGAGCAATAATATATACGGAGTAGCCTAGGTGTGTTGTAGCCTACACCATTCAGGTTTGTGGAAGTACATTGTATAATGTTTGCACAAGGATGAAATTGCCTGATACATTCCTCAGAACATATCTGCATTATTAAGCAATGCATTATTGTAACAAAATCTATTGAATTTTAAAATTTAAATTAATATATTGTATGGTATGTGAGTTATATTTCAAATATATATGTGTGTATATATATGTGTGTGCATATATATATACACATATGTATACAAATATATATATACACACACACACATTACTAGATGGTCACTGGCATTTTTATAAACTATTGTATAAATTGCTGTATGATGGGTTATATGAGTTTCTTTAATTGTAGACAGTGTTCACAGTATAAGGATATAGTGACAGGTCATTTCTAGGTAGAGTAAAGATGAGGAGTATGATCCAATTACTGCAAGGAACTTCAGTAATGATTATTTTCATAGCAATTGGGATATGGCTTAATTTCTGAAATATACCTATAAAGTATTATTTATTTTAAGTATATCTAAATTTACTTGAAAATATCAGCTTCATATTATCTTGTGTCACCTTTTCTGAATTTAATGAACTACCTTACCTTGAATAAAAATCAGTAAGTGTATCAGCGATGAACCATTTGTTATATTTGTATATAATAAGCCAAATTAATAAGATCACTTTTATTCTCAAACATATACCAGGCCTGGCCTTTCTTTCTGAGTTGCCAATTTAAGCTCCAAAAATTCTTTTATTGCTGGAATTTCTTGCAGTAATTGGACCACACTTTTCATCTTGATTCTACCTAGAAATGATCTGTCACTGTATCTACATACTGTGAGCACCGTGATAAAAGGAATTTATGTGAACCACCACACAGCAATTTTTACATTTAAATAATGTATAAAAAAGCCAGTGGTCTTTATTTCACTATGTAGTTTGCAGCACTACAGAATAATTGCAACTCACAGAAAGATAATGAGCAATGGGAGCATTTAAGATACTTTCAGATTAGCATAATTAACACAATTTTAGTCAAAGTCTAGTTAGAATTTTAGAACATTGCTTAACTAACTTTACAGTGATGATTGTAGTGTTTTCATCATTCAATGTAGATTAACATAATCCTGATATTTTACCTTAATAAGTGTAAGACATAGTCTTTCATGAATTACAAAAGCACTCAGCTCCTCATTGTTCTTATACAGAAAATAAACTAGTTAATTTGAAACAAGACACATTCATTTTTTTATATAACCTTAGAAACTAGCTTTATTTGTAATAGTGAAATATGTATTGAGAATCATTAAGGTCATAAATTTGCAATGGATCCCAAATATTCTATAATGTAAAAAGATTTCCTCACTTTTGAGTTTCTTTAAAGTGGTGTGTAAATAACTGAGCCTAGATATATTGTACATTTGGTTAAAACAGAGAGAGAGAGAGAGAGAGAGAGAGAGAGAGAGACCTCGGAGATATTGCAGGTTTGTCTCTAGAACACTGCAATATTTCTTCTTTTTTTTTGAGACTAATCTTGCTCTGTCGCCCAGGCTGTGGGACAGTGGTGCCATCTCGGCCCACTGCAAGCTCCGCCTCCCAGGTTCACACCATTCTCCTGCCTCAGCCTCCCGAGTAGCTGGGACTACAGGCGCCCGCCACCATGCCTGGCTAATTTTTTGTATTTTTAGTAGAGATGGGGTTTCACCGTGTTAGCCAGGATGGTCTTGATCTCCTGACCTCATAATCAGCCCGCCTCGGCCTCCCAAAATGCTGGGATTACAGGCGTGAGCCACAGCGCCAGGCAATAAAGTGAATAGTTCAATGAAGCAAGCGCTATAGCTTAGATGTTTGACTCTTGAAAATCTCATGTTGAAATTTGTACTCCAATGTTGGCGGTGGGGCTTAGCAGGAGATGGTTGGATCACTGGGGTGGATCCCTCATGAATGGCTTGATGCCATTCTTACAGTAGTGAGTGAATTCTTGCTCTAATAGTTCCCTGAGGGATGCTGTTTCAAGGAGCCTGCAACCTCCTACCCTGCTCTCTTGCTTTCTCTCTTTCCATGTGTTTTGGCACCACATAGTAATGCTGCTCCCCTTTTGCCTTCCACTATGAGTGGAAGCTTGACCTCCTCACGTCCTTACAAGAAGCCAAGCGGAAGGAGGCCAGGGCTATGCTTCTTGTACAGCTTGCACAACCACGAGCCAAATAACACCTCCTTTCTATACAAATTACCCAGTCTCAGGTATTTCTTTATAGCAACATAGAGTAAGACAGTGAGTCACACATGTTTTTTTTTGGTTTCCCAGTACATATAAAAGTTATTTTATATTATACTATAGTTTATTAAGTGTGTAATAGTATAATATCTAAAAAAAAAGTGCATATGTTAATTTTAAAATACTTCATTTTAAAAAGTGCTATTGATTACCTGTCCTTTCAACGAGTCCTAGTCTTTTTGCTGGTGGAGTGCCTTGCCTCACTCTGAACGGCTGCTAACTGAAGAGTAGTGTTTACTGAAGGTTGGGGTGGCTGCGGCAATTTCTTAAAATAAGACAAAACTTTACCCATAGTAGAAATTATTTTGAAATTGGAGTCAACACTTTCCAAAACTGCCATTGCTTTATAATTTAAGTTTCTGTAATTTTGTAAATCCTTTATTGTCATTTCAACAATGTTCACAGACTCTTCACCAGCAGATTTATGTCCAGAAACCAATTTATTTCCTCATCTGTAAGAAGCAAATCTTCCTTCATTTGAGTTTTATCATGATATTGCAACAATTATTTACTGAAGCAAATAAACTTCTTCCAAACTCCTGTTAATGTTGATGTTTTGATTTCTTCTCATGAATCAAAAATATTCTTAATATCATCTAGAATGGTGAATCCATTACAGAGGCTTTCAATTTATTTTGCCCAGATTCATCAGAGGAATAACTATTGCTATAGTTTTAGAAAATGTGTTTCTTAAATAGAAAGACTCGAATATCAAATGACTTCTTAACACATGGGCTTCGGAATAGATTTTGTGTTAGCAGGCATAAAAACAATATTAATCTGGGCCACGCACAGTGGCTCACACCTGTAATCCTACCACTTTGGGAGGCCGAGGTGGGTGGATTGCCTGAGCTCAGGAGTTCGAGACCAGCCTGGGCAACATGGTGAAACCCCATCTACTAAAATACAAAAAAATTAGCCGGGCGTGGCAGTGTGTATCTGTAATCCCAGCTACTTGGGAGTCTGAGGCAGGAGAATTGCTTGTACCCAGGAGGCAGAGGTTCCCGTGAGCCGAGATCATGCCACTGGACTCCAGCCTGGGCGACAGAGTGAGATTCCATCTCAAAATAATAATAATAATAATAATAATAATCATAATAATAATCTCCTTGTATATCTCCCTCAGAGCTCTTGGGTGACCATATGTGCAGTCAATGAGCAGTACTATTTTGAAAGCAATTTTAATCTAAGTAGTAGGTCTCAACAACGGGCTTGACAATTTAATAAACCACGAAGTAAACATGGGCATGGTTATCTAATCTTAGTTTCCATTTATAGAGCATAGATAAAGTATGGTTCTCAAGGGCCCTAGACTTTTCTAAATGGTAAATGAGCATTGACTTCTACTTAAAGTTAATGGCTGCCTTAGCCTCTAACAAGAGAGTTAGCCTGTCCTTTGAAGCTTTAAAGTCAGGCTTTGACTTCTCTTCTCTAGCTATGAAAATCCTAGATGGCATCTTCTTCCAATATAAGGCTGTGTCATGTCCATTAAAATCTATTTAGTGTAGTCATCTTCATCAGTGATCTTTGCTAGATCTTCTGGATAACTAGATGCAGCTTCTACATCAGCATTTGTTGCCTTACTTTGCACTTTCATGCTATGGAGGCTTATCTTCTTAAACTTCATGAACCAGCCTCTGCTAGCTTCAAATTTTTCTTCTGCAGCTTCCTCACCTCTCTCAGTCATCATAAAATTGAAGACAGTTAGGGCCTTTTTATGAATTAGGCTTTAGCTTAAGGGAATTCTGTGGCTGATAGATCTATCCAAACCACTCTTAACCTTCTTCATATCAGCAATAAGGCCATTTGCTTTCTTATCATTTATGTGTTCATCGAAGTAGCATTTTTAATTACTTTCAAAAACTCTTCATTTCTATTCAAATCCTGGCTAACTTTAGCCCCAGAGGCCTAGTTTCAGCCTCTGTCGCAGCATTCCAAGTACCTTCCTCACTAAGCTGAATAATGTCTAGCTTTTGATTTAAAGTGACAGATGTGTGATTATTCCTTTCAATTGAACATGTAGCAGTCATTGTAGGGTTATTCATTGGCCCAATTTTAATATTGTTGTCAATAGGGGGGCCTGAAGAGAGGGAGAGAGATGTGGGATTGGTGGGGCAGTTAGGACACACATATTTTTCTATTGAGTTTGCCAACTGATATGGGAATAGTTCATATGGCCCAAAAACAATTACAATAGGAACATAAAAGATCCCTGATTGCAGATCACCATAACAAATATAATGATGATAAAAATACTTGAAATATTGTGATAATTACCAAACTGTGACACAGAGACACAAAATGAGTACATGCTGTTAAAAAAAAAGGAACAAATTATTTTGCTCATTGCAAAGTTGCTAGAAATATTTTATTTGTAAAAGGTACAATATTTGCAAAGTACAATAAATTAAATCATAAGAAAATGAGGTATGCCTACACACACACACACACACACACACACATAAGGTTAAAGTTTTAGGGTAAAATATACCAATAAATTACATGAGAATGACCTTTCACGAAACTTTGTAATGACCATAGAAATTTACATGGTCCAATTCATGGCATCAGTATGTGAAATTAAATAAAAAACTATGAGAGGGGAATGTTAGTGGCTGAATTGTGTACCTCTAAAACTCACAGTGAAGCTGAATTTCCTAGCAACTCAGAAAGTGAAAATATTTGGAGACAGGGTCTTTAGAGAAGTGATCAATCTAACAGGAGACTATTAGGTGGACCCTGTTATAATCTGACCAGTGTCTTTATAAGAAGAGGAAATTCAGAAGCACACAATAACACCAGAAATGCATTGTCAGAGAAAAAAAGCCCATGTGAGATCACAAAGAGAAGACAGCCATCCACAAGCCAAGGAATGAAGCCTCAAAAGAACCCACACTTGTCAACATCATGATCTTGGGCACTCAGCCTCTGAACTATGAGAAAATAAATCTCTGCCATTTAAGACACCTAATTTATGGTATCCTGTTCCGGAAGCCCTAGGAAACACATGAGATCTTTGCCAAAAAGTCACAAGATAATTTTGTTAACTTTAAATATTTAATGATTAGTACATTTACCTATGCATGAAAGGGGAGAGAACGTTTGAATTTCTCATTTAAGATGTCATTTTGTTACAACATTTTACAAATACTCCTTACAAACTTTATTTAAGTTGCTGTGTCAGTTGATACTCAGCATCTATTTCCACTCCATTTTAAGATCACTCATGTATTACTAATAAGGGAGTGTTAAAACTCATATTGTAAGGATGTGCATGTAGCCAGGTAACTAGAAACAATTCAGACTCTACGTTCTTGAAGTAGCAGCAAAAAATTCAAATGCAGAAGAGAAGAGGTGACATTTCAGTATCTGTGATAACTCACAGGTGATCTTTAGCAAATATAGAGTAGCAGTAGGCATAGTCTATGCTTCCTTATCTAGTCACAAACTTCATGAGTGTGGGTGGCTCTGTGCTGACATCAGTGACAACAGTAGTTTCTGGCCAGGGTCATGGCAGGAATGGTATGTCATTATAGACAATGACAGTGACTTCCATCCCTCCAACTCCACCAGTGGTTTGACAAGCATGTAATTTCCCATGTTAAATTTATTTTTGCATTTAGTATGATGTTGGCTGTGGATTTGTTGCATATAGCTTTAATTATTTTGAGTTCTGTTCTTCCAATGCCTACTTTGTTGAGGGTTTTCATCATGAAGCCATGCTGAATTTTATTAAATGGTTTTTCTGCATCTACTGAGATGATCGTTTGGTTTTTATTTTTAATTTTGTTCATATGGTAAATCATGCTTATTGATTTGTGTATGTTGTATATCCTTGCATCCCTGAAGTAAAAGCCACTTGATCATGGTATATTATCTTTTGGATGTACCATTGGATTCAGTTTGCTAGTATTTTGTTGAAAATGTTTGTATTTATGTTCATCAGAAATATTGGTCTGTAGTTTTTTTCACTGTTGTTGTGTCCTTGCCTGGCTTTGTTATCAGGGCAATAGTGGCTCCACAGAGTGAGTTAGGGAAGATTTCCTCCCCCCTTTTTTTTTTTTTTTTTGATTTTTTTTTTTACAATTTTTATTGTGTGTGTGTGTGTGTGTGTGTGTGTATAACAGTTTTTGGAGGACTGGTGCTAGTTCTTCTTTGACACCTGGTATTATTTGGTTATGAATCTGTATGGTCCTCGTTTTTTTGTTGTTGTTGATGTTGGAAAACTTTTTATTACTGATTCCATCTCACAGTTGATTGTTGGCCTGTTCAAAATTTCTATTTCTTCTGGGTTCAATATGGGGAGTTTGTATGTTTCCAGGAATGCATATATATATATCTAATTTGTGAGCACACAGAGATTAACAGTAGTCTCTGATGATCTGTTGTATTCCTGTGGCATCAGTTGTAATTCTCCTTTTTAATTTCTGATCATGCTTATTTGAACCTCATTTTTTTGTTGTTAGTCTAGCTGGTGGTCTATTAATTTTGTTTACCTTTTCAAAGAACCAACTTTTGATTTCATCGATTCTTTGTATTTTTTAATCTCAATTTCATTAAGTTCTTCTCTGATTTTTTATGTTTATTTTCTTCTAATAGCTTTGGGTTTGTTATTTTATTTTATTTTCTAGTTTCTTGAGGTACCACAGTAAGTTGTTAATTTGTGATCTTTCTTTTTAATGTAGGCATTTAATGCTATAAATTTTCTCCTTATCACTGCTTTTGCTGTATCCCAGAGGCTCTGGTATGTTGTGCCTCTATTATCACTTGTTTCAAACAATTGAAATATCTGGAATGACTTCTGTTTCCTACACTGAACCATGAATTTGTTATATAATATTGTGCTTAACATATGAAAAAAATTTTATCAGCAAAGGATTAAAGAAATAATAACAAACAGTTTTGATAGTATCAAGCTATACAAAGAAAAGGCAAAATATTTCAGCTTATCCTACCAGATACCCTGAGTCTTCTCTGAGCAGATTATAGATTCCCACCTGGTTTCCTGTGATATTAAACAGGCAAAATGTTTTCTGAAAAAAACATTGCTAAGGACAGAGAGCAAAAATTAATAAACTAGGTTAAAGTTGAAAAATATATAGGAGTAGACAGTGGACAATGTATTCCTTGATAATAAAACAAACAAAATAACACTAATAATGATTACAACAATCAAATTTGCTTTATTGTTGGGGTCAGTTTATAAAAAGCTATTGATAAAGGTATACCTAGGACTAGGAAGAAAAAGAGGTTTAATTGAACTTACAGTTCCATATGGCTGGGGAAGGCTCAGAATAATGGCAGGAGGTGAAAGGCACTTCTTACATGGCAGCAACAAGAGAAAATGAGGAAGAAGCAAAAGTGGAAATCCCTGATAAACCCATCAGATCTCAGGAGACTTACTATCACAAGAATAGTACAGGAAAGACCAACCCCTAAGATTTAATTCCTCCCCCTAGGTCCCTCCCACAACAGGTAGGAATTCTAGGAGATACAATTCAAGTTGAGATTTGGGTGAGGACACAGCCAAACTATATTATTTCAACCCTGGTCCCTCCTAATCTCATGTCTTCACATTTCAAAAACCAACCATGCCTTCCCAGCAGTCCCCTAAAGTCTTAACTCACTTCAACATAAACCCAAAAGTCCATGGTCCAAAGTCTCATCTGAGACAAGGCAAGTCCCTTCAGCCTATGAGCCTGTAAAATCAAAAGCTAGCTAGTTACTTCCTACATACAATGGTGGTACAAGTATTGGGTAAATACAGCCATTCCAAATGGAGAAATTGGCCAAAACAAAGGGGTTACAGGGCCCAGGCAAGACTAAAATCCAGTGGGACAAATTTTAAATCTCTGAAATGATCTCTTTTGACTCCATGTCTCACATCCAGGTCATGCTGATGCAAAAGGTCAGTTTCCATGGTCTTAGGCAGCTCAGCCCCTGTGGCTTTGCAGGGTACAGCCTCTCTCCTGGCTGCTTTCATGGGCTGGTGTTGGGTGTTTGCAGCTTTTCCAGCCACATGGTGCTAGATGTGGTGGATCCATCATTCTGGGGTCTGGAGGATGGTGGCCTTCTTCTCACAGCTCAACTAGGCAGTGTCAGTGTCAATGTAGGGATTTACTGTGGGGGCTCCAACTCCACATTTCCCTTCTGAACTGCCTAGAAGAGGTTCACTATGAGGGCCCTGTCCCTGCAGCAAACATCTGCTTGGGCATCCAGGCGATTCCATATATCTTCTGAAATCTAGGTAGAGGTTCTCAAACCTCAGTTCTTGACTTTTGTGCACCTGCAGGCTCAACACTATGTGAAAACTGCCAAGTCTTGGGGCTTCTACCCTCTGAAGCCACAACCCAAGTTCTATGTTGGCCCCTTTCCTCCATGGCTAGAGCAGCTTGGGCACAGGGCATCAAGTTCCTAGACCGCAAACAGTACAGGGACCCTGGGCTAGGCCCACAGAACCACTTTTGCCTCCTGGACCTCAGGGCCTGTGATGGGAAGGGCTGCTTAAGGGTCTCTGACATGGTCTAGAGACATTTTTCTCATGATATTGGGGATTAACATAAGGATCCTTGCTACTTGTATAAATTCCTGCAGCCATCTTGATTTTCTTCTCAAAAAATGAGTTTTTCCTTTGTCAGGCTGTAAATTTTCTAAACTTTTGGGTTCTATTTCCCATTTAAAAGCAAATGCTTTTAACAGCGCCCAAGTTACCTCTTGAATGTTTTGCAGCTTAGAAATTTCTTCTGCCTGATACCCTAAATCATCTCTCTCAATTTCAGAGTTCCACAAATCTTTAGAGCAGAGGCAAAATGCTGCCAGTCTCTTTGCTAAAACCTAACAAGAGTCACCTTTGTTCCACTTCCCAAAAAGTTCCTTATCTCCATCTGAGACCACATTTCATTGTCCGTATTATTATCAGCATTTTGGTCAAAGTCATTTAACAAGGCTGTAGGGCGTTCCATACTTTCCCACATTTTCCTGTCTTCTTCTGAGTCCTCCAAACTGTTCCAGCATCTGTGTGTTACCCACTTCCAAAGTCACGTCCACATTTTTGGGTATCGCAATGTCCCACTCTCAGTACCAATTTATTGTATTAGTCTGTTTTCACCTTGCTAGTAAATATGCAGTGCATATTCTAGTGTTTAAGAAAATGGGAATTATAGCTACAGCTGAGAGTTGGTAACTGTTCAAAAATAGCTCTTGGTACACTACTGGACTTTATTAAAAAACGGAGTCCTGAGAATGGAACATTGAGAGACCATGTAGGCAACATTCCGATAATGAAGTAGTTATTATCCCACCACCAGAATTGGAACGTTGCTGTACTATTGGAACTGAATAATAGCCCTGAAAAGCAGTGGTGAGGAAAAAAAAATATGTATATATATATATATAAACACACACACACACACATCTCACACGTTACCCCCACACACACGTTATCCCCCCTCACACAAATAATGTATATATATTACTTAACACACACATATACACACAATTTACTTGAAAAAGAAAAAAAAAAAAAACTGGGCCTATTTATTTAAGTTGTCAAAATTAGCCAGTTTGTACCGATATTCTTTATTCATTTAATTAACTCAGTGAAGTTTAAGGATTAATTTTTATTTGTGATTTAAATATTCAAAATCTCCTGAGGAGTTTACAGAAAAACCTCAATGTAAGAGCAAAACTATTTTAGTAAGCCTTATTAATCATGAAATAATCTCATCCTTTTAAGGTGTTCAATTCCAGGATGAACTGATTAATAAAACACTGTAATAGTGCCAGATATATTAATCAGTAAATTATAGTAATAAATTTAAGCATTTATAATAACATATCTTTCAATGAAAATAAGCAGGGTTTGTTGTTGTTGTTGTTTTAGCTTGATACAATCTAGAATAAACCAGTTTGAAATACACAGACTCAAAGGTGTTTATTTTTCAGCATATTAAACTATCGTATTATAGTATTTTGTCAATGTTAGACATAAGAATGTAAATGATGCATAACAATATTAATGGAATAATTTTATGCCATCTCACCACACATTGAACCTAGACATCCCCAGTACAGTTGAAACACACCTTCAAAAAGAAACAATGACAACCCAGTAGAAATGATAAAGTAATCAAATGATTGATTAGGTAACTTTAGACAGTTTAGATGAGCCCTTGATAATCAATGCCAAAAAAAAGATGGAACAAAAAATCACTAATTTATGTATTCAAAAAAAATAATGAAGTCAACTGATATGGTTTGGCTCTGTGTCCCCTCCGAAATCTCATCTCAAATTGTAATCCACGTATGTTGGAGAAGGGGCCTGGTGGGAGATAATTAGATCATGGTGGTGAATTTCTCCCTTCTTGTTCTCATGATAGTGAATCAATTGTCATGAGAGCTGATGGCCTTAAAGTGTGGCACTCCACCTCGCTCTCTCTCTAACCTCCAGCTATGTAAGACATGCTACATTTCCCTTTTAACTTCTGCCATCATTGTAAGTCTCCTGAGGCCTCCCCAGACATGTGGAACTGTGAGTTGATTAAACCTTTTTTTCTTTATAAATTACCCAGTCTCAGGTAGCAGTGTGAAAACAGACTAATATAGAAAACTGGTACCAAATTAGTGGGACATTTCTATAAAGATAACTGAGAATGTGGAAACGATATTGGAACTAGGTAACCAGTAGAGTTGGAAACAGCTTGGAGGGTTCAGAAGAAGACAGTAAGATGAGGAAAAGTTTAGAACTTCCTAGAGACTAGTTGAATGGTTTTGACCAAAATGCTGATAGTGATATTGACAATGAAGTCCAGGCTGAGGTAGCCTCAGATGGAGATGAGGAACTTGGTGGGAACTGGAGCAAAGGTAACTCTTGCTATGCTTTAGGAAAGAGACTTGTGGAGTTTGCCCCTGCCCTAGAGATGCATGGAACTTTCAGCTTGAGACAAATGATTTAGAGTATCTGGCAGAAGAAATTTCTAAGCAGCAAAGCATCCAAGAGGTGACCTGGCTTTTTCTAAAAGCACACAGTCATACACATTCACAAAAACAAGGTTTGAAATTTGAACTTATGTTTAAAGGGAGTAGAGCATATAAGTTTGGAAAATTTGCAGAAATTTTCCAAAGAAAGAAGAAAAACCCAGTTTTTTGGAAGAAATTCAAGCCAGCTGCAGAAATTTGCATAAGTGACAGGGAGCCAAAAGTTAATAGCCAAGACAATGGGGAAAATATCTCCAGGGCATTTCAGAGATCTTTGAGGCAACCCCTCCCATCACAGATCTTGAGGCCTAGGAGGGAAAAATGATTTCTTGGGCTGAGGTGAAGGCCCTACTGCTCTGTGCAGTTTTGGGACAAGGCATACTGCGTCCCAGCCACTCCAGCTCCAGCCATGGTTAAAAAGCACCAAGGTACATCTAAGATCATTGCTTCAGAGGGTGCAAGTCCCAAGCCTTGGTAAGTTCCACGTGGTGTTGGGCCTGCAGAAGTGCAGAAAACAAGAGTTGAGTTCTGTGTACCTCTTCATAGACTTCAGAGAATGTATGGAAATGCTAGAAGTCCAGGCAGAAGGCTGCTTCGGGGCAGAGCCCTCATGAAGAACCTCTATTAGGGCAGTGGAGATGGGAAATGTGGGGTTGGAGCACCCACACAGAGTCCCCAGTGGGGCACTGCCTGGTGGAGCTGTGAGAAGAGGGCCACTGTGCTCCAGATTCCAGAACGGTAGATCCACTGACAACTTGCATCGTGCACCTGGAAAAGCTGCAAGCACAAAACACTGGCCCATGCAAGCAGCCATGGGCCTATTCCCTGCAGAGCCATAGGGGTGGAGTTGCCCAAAGCTTTGTGAGCCTGCCCCATGCCTCAGCATGCCCTGGAGGTAAGACATGAAGTCACGTGGGATTATTTTGGAGTTTTAAGATTTAATGATTACCCTGTTGGGTTTGAACTTGCACGGGGCATGTGGCCCCTTTGTTTTGTCCAATTCCTCCCATTTGGAATGGGAACATTTACCTACCACTCTCTTGAGCCTCCTGTCCAGGAGGTCCATTAGTGCCTCAGTTCTACTCAGTATGGACCCGTAGGTGCTTCCCACCCACAAGTCACCTGTCAGGGTGAGCCTAGTGATCAGCTCGGAAGAGCAGAGCCACTGTGGCCAAGAGGAACTGTTCTGGGAGTTGATAGTAAGCAGGAGAGTGAAAGGGGAGAAGAAAACAATGTAATGTTTCCTGCTGAAGAAGGGGAGGCTTAGAGGTTTTTTACCACTGGGGAACATATCCGAGTCACAGCACCAAAGTATGTTACCAGCAGTGAATCCATATGGGTCTGCAGCAACTTCAATTCTTACCTCCTCAGAAGGAAGCATTTAACTGAGGAGCATAAGGCAAAAGGAGAGACTGAGGCAAGTTTTAGAGCAAAAGTGAGTTTAAAAAAAAAAAAAAAACAACTTTAGAGAAGTAAAGTACACTTGGAATAGGGCCAAGCAGACAACTTGGGAGATCAAGTGCCCTGTTTTACCTTTGACTTGGGGTTTTATACATTGACATACTACTACAATCTTGCATTTCTTCTCCCCTGATTCTTCCCTTTGGGGTGGGCTGTCCACATGTCCACATGTGCTAGCACTTGGGAGTTGAGCATGTGCAGTGTGTTTACTGGAGTCGTATGTATGCTCTCTTGAGGTGTTATTCCCTTACCAGCTGAATTTTCCTAGAAGGTCATATAACAGTTAAATGCTACCATTTTACTTTTTAACATGCATGCTTGAGCACATTTGTCCAACTCCTGTGATCTTATTGGGAAGCTGCTGATCACCTGTTTCAGGTTTTGTCTCTCTGCTGGGAGAATGCCTTTCCCTGGTGCCAGCTGCAACCAATTATTATTTTAGAGAGACACTTTAACAACCATCTGACCATGACCTGATGGTCACCTGACATTCCTGGTTGGGGGAGGGAGCCCTCCCCTACCCTGCTAGTGCCTGACAAGCTACCTACTGTAACAAAATGATCTGGTTTTTCAAAAATACAAATAATGTATACATAATAAAATAAACATACAGATAAGTGAAGTTGTTATAGATTATAAAAGACTTACAAGACAACAATCAATTGCAATGTGTGACTTATGGATCATGATTTAAACCAATGGACTATAAAAAAAGAATTTTGATACAAATTGGCACATTTATTTTGGGTTGCAGATGGCAGTAAGAAAATGTTGCAAATTTTCTTCTGTATGGTAATTACTGTGAAATTTAAAATAAATAATAAAACGGCAATATTTGAAAATGTAAAATATAAAATATTCAAACCATATTAAATATTGAAACCATTTTCTCCTAGGTCCCTGAACCTGCGATAGGAGGTTCTGCCATGAAGACCTCTGGCATGCCCTGGAGGCGTTTTCCCCATATTCTTGGGAATTAAAATTTGGCTCCTCCTTACATATGCAAATTTCTGCAGCTGGCTTTAATTTCTCCTCAGAAAATGAGTTTTTCTTTTCTGTCACATTTCTAGGCTGTAAATTTTCTGAACTTTTACGTCCTTCTTCCCTTATAAAACTGAATGCTTTTAACAGCACTCAAGTCACCTCTTGAATGCTTTGCTACTTAGAAATTTCTTTCACCTAATACCCCAACTCATCTCTCTCAAGTTCAAAGTACCACAAATTTCTAGGGCAGGGGCAAAATGCCATCAGTCTGTTTGCTAAAACATAACAAGTGTCACCTTTGCTCCAGTTCCCAACAAGTTTCTCATCTCCATCTGATATCACCTCAGCCTGGATTTCATTGTCCATATCATTGTAAGCAGTCTGGGCAAAGCCATTCAACAGGTCTCTAGGGAGTTTCAAACTTTCCCAGATTTCCTTGTCTTCTTCTGAGCCCTCCAAACTGTTTCACCCTCTACCTGTTACCCAGGTCCAAAATTGCTTCCACACTTTCAAGTATCTTTTAAGCAACACCCCACTCTACTGGCACCAATTTGCTATATTAATCTGTTCTCACACTGCTCAGACATACCTGAGACTGGGCAATTTCCAAAAGAAAGAAAGTTAATTGGATTTACAATTCCACATGGCTGGGAAGCCTCACTATCATGGTGGAAGGCAAGGAGGAGCAAGTTACATCTTACATGAATGGCAGCAGGCAAAGCGAGAAAACTTGTGCAGGGGAACTCATCTTTATAAAACCATCATATCTCATGAGACTTATTCAGTATCATGAGAACAGCATGGCAAAGACTTGCCCCCATGATTCGACTACCCCCCACTGAGTCCCTCCCACAACATGTGGGAATTAAAGATGAGATTTAGATAGGGACACATTAAAACCATATCAGCATGACATCTAGGATTTTCTTTACACATCTAGTCCAAGATGAAAAAAGTGGAGAAGAATATGAAACAAATTTGGAGAATATGTTGATTATTCTTGAAGCTGGGAGCTGAATACATTAAACTGTTTACTGTTTTATTTTTATGTACTTTATAAATGTTCATAATAATAGTATTTTAATATATGCATGCAGTTGAATTATTGTAATGACTGAATGAACTAAAATCTTTCCTTATAATATCTAAAAATCTTCATCAGTCACAACTTCACAGTCTTAACTATTCTCTATTGTTTCCTTTTATTAATGAATGATTTACATTTTTACTACATTCTTAAGAAAATCAATGTCAATAGTATATCAACAAGACAACTTAGTTTATTCTGACAAACATATGCAGAAGTTTACTTTGTGCTATGAACTGCCAGATGCTGGAAATAACTAGTGTAAAAGATAAACTCTTCTTAGATTTTATTTCTTTTGGTACATCTACTTGTGAATGTCAGAAATAGCCAATAAAATTGAATTCCTAGTGGTTTTTGCTTCATTCATGGCTATTTTCAATTCACTTCACATTCATTTCAAGACATTTCTTACATCTAATGTCTTGCCTTTTTATGTTTTGTCTGATGATTTTATATTCTACAGCCTGAAAAACTAGAGCTTTATACTGTTTCTCCAACATTAATCTTGAATTTCTCCAACTAATAAAATGGATTTAACATAAAATCAATTGATCTTCATGCTATCTGGTACTTCTCACTAGTTTAACTTAATTCTCATAAACAGAAATCAGAGAGCCCTCATAGGGAGAGACAGAGAGAGAGATTTAATTGAACATAATATTTGTACCTTTGTCTTTATGCAGAGATGCTAAACGAATGCAAATTTCTATAAGCTTGGTTGTATTATTTGTCATACATATCATAAGTAATAGTATGACCATGTTGTGTTTGTTAAATGAGTCCAATAGTCTTTTTATGGTATAATGCTCTATAATATAAGAAATAAGCTACTAATAATTACAAAAATACTGTTATCAAATCTGTGGTTTACAGAGTGTAATATTATATGTGAAAAGGCAGAACTCCTGGCAACATAGGTATGTCCTAGTTTATCTATGTCATAAATAACAATGAAATTCTTAATTATTTAATTAGTTATAGATACCCATGCACAGTATCCCTCGCCCAACATATAAGTTAAGTTATAGAATAAATTTAATCCCCTGCAAATGTACTTGCCTCAAGTTAAGAAATGCAATAAACATCACCTGCGTGCACATCAACAAACTCCATTAACCTTTTCATTAGTTGGATTCACCTCTTGTTGCAAATCTGCTTCCTATAATTCATCCAGTCTGTAATTTCTCACAAAACTCAGCCAAGCTCCATAATTGCTTACTTTCCACTGCAGAAAGCTTCAATTAAACACTAGTAAAATGCTAGTAGTTCCCATCAATCAATGTTTCATTCAGGTTTCTGCTCAAATGCCAAACTTAAAGGATTTCAGTGATGACTTTATCAAAATTTGTGTATTTTTAGTAGAAACATTGAATTCTTACTTTTCTTCATTTACTTTTTCAACAGATCCCTTTCAATGATATTAAATTATAAATCTAGCATTTATTTATTATCTGTATTTTCCACTAGTATGGATGGTCATTGAAGGCAAATATTTCTGCTTTTTGTGCTCTTCTATCCCCTCTGTCACAAAAATGGATGTTGCATAATAGGGGCTACATAAACATTTGTTGAATGAACAAATTAATGAATGGCTATAGAGAGAAAGAAAATCTGTTCAGTGACCTCAGATAACTGTGACATGAAATTTCTCTCATATTTTGTTAAGTCACAGTTTAAAATACTGAGATTACTAAATAAGAAACATTCTCATATAAAGGGAATGGATACATTATGATGAGAACGAAAGCAAAATCAAATCTTTAACTTAAATAATTTGAAATGTGAGAGGTTATATCATTGGTAGATATTCATATAGACATAGATAAGTAAAATAGAATAGGTAGCATATTCACAATTAGAAATAGAAATTCTCACAAATAATTTGTGCACCATTGCACTGCTGTTTTTTGAAATAATAATGCAAAAATTCAGATAACAATAATGTTATTGAAGAATATTAGAATCACATAGAATAGAGGTATCATATGTCAGAAAGACCCAGGCTTCAGCTCTATCAGTGTATAATGTGATCAAGTAATATAATTTCTCTATCTTTAAATTTATTTCTTAATATATCAGAAATATAGGGGTTGTCAAAAGGATGAATTGAGATAATTAACAGAAAGTACTTGTGAAAGAGACCAGTGGCTACTATCCAAAATTTGTGATCTTCTGCTCTTATTGGATACACAGCTAGCCTACATTCCAGCCACAGTCATCCCAAATGATGAACTCCACTTCAAGATCTGGTTCATAACACATCCCTTGCACTCATGTCTTCTTCTACGTTGTTGGAGTAAAAAAGACATGAGCACCAGACTAATTTTCAGGCCATCTCTGTCAGTATGAATCCATGAATAACCACATGGAGGAGGGCAGTCCTGCCAGTCTATTCCATCCAACCAGTCACAACTTGAGCCATAAACTTAAAATAATTTTAGTTTTGCTTTATGTTATAAAATATGGTTTTTTGGGGGGCAAAGAGTAAATTCTTTTAACATAAAACTTATAAAAGTATGACATATTGAATATAATAAATACCTCAACACACTATGCAGTTTTTATTAAATTGTCTGAATAACTAGTTAGCAATTACTTATTTCAGGGGAAGACTTTGTACCATGAAAACCTTTGCAAATAGCAGTATTGAACTGATTTTTAGAAACCTTCAAAAATTCTTACATTATTAAATGTACCATTATGTACTAGGTAGAGTTTATGTTGAAAGTGAAAACTCATTGATACGTGAATTTTCAGTGATTAACCAAAATTAGGTGATTAGGTTTACTTGTTAAGTGATGATTTCAGGAGGAAATGGAGATCAGGCAGCATGGTAGCATTTACTTATTAACTAAATTTAGGTTTTCTAGAAATAATCTCAGTCCTTCATGCCTAAAGAAATTGAAACACTGTAAGCAATTTATTTTAGGCTAAAATGTGGTATTCATTCCAGTAAAGTCGCCCTCAATCTTTTGCAAGACTGTCAGATGGCGTTGTGCCCTTCAAATAACTTCAGAGGCTCAAAGTCATAGGCTGATAACAAATTTGTCATTAAGCATTAGCCATTGTACATACATTTAGAGCAAAATGAAATTTTGGATATTCAATTATATAGCAATCAACTTTGTTGATTTGTTTTAATTCTTGAAAGACAGCCCTAACGTTAACAGATTAACAACGTACCATCTGTATCTAAGCTTGACACTAATTGCTAGTAAAACAAACATTAAACCTTATTTTCCAAACCTGCATATTTATGCAGGTTGTAATCAAATCTAAGGTGATCATTTTCTTGAAACTTTCAACCCTATAAGTAAGATAAACCTTATCATTTTCTCCTTAGATTTTACCCCTTCAGGATTTTGAATTGCAATTGATAATAAACTTATTATATTATATTTTAAGCTATCTAAATTTTTTTGATTATGTATAAGATATACTAGAACTATTTCATCAAAAAAGAATTAATATAGCAAACAAATTAATAGGTGTTTTTCCCACTAGTAGTATTTCTTTAATGTCTCATTATTTCCATAAATAACCTTGGATTTCCTCATAAAAACTACGATGGCATAATGAATTATTTCCGTATTATACTGCTGTTGAGAGGAGGCTATACTCCACCAGAAATTGAAAAAAACATTCTGTACAGTGTACAGCCATTGAGGAAGACTAGGCATATCGTTTTTAAAGTCAACTTTAACTAATAGATTAAAGGAGCCTAGGATGATGGAACAAGTTTTATTATCCTCTAGGATCATAGATGTCACCTTCAGCCAGCGGTGCTCTAATCTACAATAGCATCAATTATCATCTACTGAGTGCTGAATTAGCGAGAAGCAAGATTCAAACCTTAAAAGAAGAAAGAAATATTGCTGAGAAAAGAAGATGTGGGAACGCTGACGTTCTAGGCCATTGGAATAGAAATAGAAATTACTGGGAAAGAAGTGGAGTTCACGATAAGGGACGCAAAACTATTGTGATATTACTTGGTAGACTCTCTACCTTCCATTGCTGGGGATGACCAAAGTGTCTTGAATCTTGATTTGGAAGAACTCCTGGGCAGAAACTAGTTTACAGCATTTCCTCTAAACTCTCTCATTTAATAAGAAAGATTGATTATAATTAAAGATTTATATCAGTTACTCAGTTTCCCCTTTTAACAAGTAAATGGAGAATGATAGTTACAATTCACTTGTTGTGAATTATTATTATTTTACTGGGGGAATGGGATCTCCCTTTGTTGCCCAAGCTGGTTTTGAACTCCTGAGCTCTAGTGATCCTCCTGCCTAAGCCTTCCAAAGACCTGAGATTATAGGCATGAGCCACCACACCCAGCTGTGAACTAATTTTATCTGTTTACATCTATAAGAATTCCTTGCAAAAAAATATAACAGTACCTAGCAGAAAATTAAAAAAAAAAAAAAAAAAAAAAGAAACTACAGAAAGGTACCCAGCAAAATGTGAATGTGAGGCTCAGCAAATGACGGATCATTTGTAGAATGAAGAGGTTTCCAGTGGAGGAAAAGCGGAACAGGTACGGCAGAAATGTCGGTAGAAATTCTACAATAATTCACCAGACATATGCTGAGAAGAAGCACTTCATGGAGATTACTGGGTTTCAGATCACAAGGAAAAGTGAGGAGCTAGAAACTACACATTATATGAAAGTCATGAGACTTAATTTCAAGTAAAGTAAAAGGACATTATTAATCTTGAAAGTATTCTTTTTTCAATATCAATTGTGCAAGTCCTGGTTGTTGCAAATTTTTTTCTGTGCATGTGGAGTCGAAAAATTCAAATTTTGTTATTATTACACTAACATCTTTATTACATTTCTCAACCTCTCTGTCTTGTTTATTTTTCATGTCATAAAGCAATTTAAGAATATTCATTATAATGTTTTATTATTTAGACATTTATTACTGAGAATAATAAAAAACATTGAAATCTATTCTAAGACCTAGATTACATTTTTTTCCTGTAATCTACTAATTAGATTCCAGTTGGTGATGACTTTCCTAGATTAAAAATGGTTTTACTTAACTACTTATGTCAGAGAAATGCCACAAAATTATAATTGTATGTGTGTTAGTGAAACATGATATATATTTTCAATTGTCTATCAATAATGCATTTATAAAGTTTGGTTAAACAGCCTTATTTTCCAAAGACGATAACAACATTGTAATTAAGCAGATGAATGAAGATTATGTGTTTAAATGTCTAGATATTTTAAATAAAAGGGACAAATAAAGATTCAATTTTATACAAAAAGAACAAATCACCTTCAACACACATTCCCCAGACTAAACAGAATTTCTCAGACAAGAGCAAAATTTATAAACACAAGAGATTAAATTATTCTTTTGTATAATGTTATTGGCAAATGCAGCCTGATTATCTAAACTCAATTATTCCTTCACAATGTATTTTATTCTCTAGCTCCCCAAATAAAATTGTAATGACATGCATGTTTCTAAGCAAAGCTCAGAAATTAGTGCATATTTTTGACTCTCATTTGAATTTATTATATTTTTCACAGAAAGTGCCCCTTTCACTAAAACATGTCCTGATTTTCCAAAAGTATATTTGAGAAAATTATGGGTTTTCCTTGAAACAAATGAAATTGTGTGCTTCAAAAATCAGATCATCGGTTGATTCTTATAACCAGGACTTACCTTATTTCTCTCATTCAATCATTCTTTTGATTTTTTAATTCCATAAATTGACACACTATGAGAAACAATAGTGACTATCAAACATCCAATAAGATGTAGTAAGTAGCATTTACTGAATTCTTACTATGCCCTAGTTGCTATGCTAATTTTATGATATTTCCTAATCAATGTAATACTCAAAACAAACTATCAGATATTATTATTGTACTGGTGAGAAAACAGATGTGCAGAAATTAATAAATCATGTTTTTAAATTGAATTCTCATGTATACAAGAAAGATGAGAGCAGCCTCTGGTAGCTTGGAGCAGGAACCCAGTTAGGTCTTGTTATGCTGAGTGCAAATAATTTGAGAAAGTATCAACATCAGACAAGGCCATTGTGGGACTGTAGTGAATAAGACAAAAACAAGGTCACTTCATATTCATGTCTAAACACAGGCAAAACTTGACCATTGTCTAAGCCACAAAATAGCAAACATTTCTCTACACTGGCTAATATAAGATTCTGCTGTTTCCTTACCAATTAAACCTATAGCTACAACCATGTCATCTCTCTTTCTTGGTAAGATTTATAAAAAATCCAATCGTATAACCACTCTCACACTCAGTTTCTCCCACTCCAAGTCCAAAGCAAAGCTCCACTTTGTTAAACAACCCCAAAATCAACTAAAGCAAATGCTCTTAGTTTGCTAACACCCTCTTACAGCGCTGTTCCAAGGTTCTGCAAGCTGGACATTCTTCCTTACTGCACTGAGTAATAAAACAACTTTTTCAATTTTAAGTGTGTTCCTGGTTGTCCCTGGCTGGAAGGCACTAAGAATATGATACCAGGAACCAGGAAAAATCACTTTTCTAATCAGTTTCTGACACTGAAAAAGAGAAAAGAGAGAGAGAGAGAAAAAAAATATGACAGCAAAGCATAAATTAGAAAGAAAAAAAGGTGTCTTGAGGCTGTTGGAAAGCTGTAGTAATGAATGAGACTATTTAAAAATGTATATTTGTATTTCTAGAATAGATTTATTATTCATGTAATTGTCAGCATTCAATTTAAATCTGTACATACATTAAAAGTTTCAAATTTCAAAATATGTGTAATTTTAAAATTAGAATAAAAACAGAATCAGAAAACCATTTAGCGTGCAAGAATACAGTGGATCCATTATCTTAAGTTTCCATAACTGTGTCATCATATCAGTCTTTTAAACAAAAAATACCTTCTCCATATTTTGTTAGATAAGAATATGCATGGAAGAAAACTACTCATGTTTGGTATTCTAAGGAATTATAGTTGACTCTGTTTAGTTCTCTAGAATAATTAGAGTTATAACTAGTCTACCATCAAAACTAGTGTCTAGGAAATAAAGAGGCAAATATAATTCACAAGAGTTAAAATAAAGATCCTACCACTAAATACTGTAACTTATATTTTCTAGTCATTCATGAGCTTAATGATGTGTTATACTTGAGTCTAGTAGAACTGAGTATTAACAGAATTGAAGTACATGGAAAGAAAAAGAATAGAGATGGTGTATTAACGAGTATTTAACCCAATATTAATGAAGGATCTTTAAATTGACAGCATAAGGGGAGGAAGAATTACATTAAATCATACACTTACTATAAAAAATAGAAAATGATAAATGTTAGAGAGGATGTAGAGCGATGGGAAACTCTACTGTTGGTAGAAAATTAAAAGGGTGCAGCCACTGTGAAAAAATGAGATGGAAATGTCTAAAAAAATGAAAAATAGAATTACTCTATGATACACAAATTTCACTTCTGGGGATATATTTAAAAACATGAACTGCAGTCTCAAAGAGATAATTGTGCACATAACAGCATTGTTTACAATAGCCAAAAGATGGAAGGACCCCCAGGTGTCACATAGTCAATGAATGGTGTGTGTGTGTGTGTGTGTGTGTGTATATCACATAGTGGAATATTCTTCAGCCTTAAAAAGGACATGAATTTTGACACATGTTGCAATATTAATGAAACTTAAAGACATTGTACTTAAATGACATAAATCAGTCACAAAAAGACAGATACTGAATGATTACATATGTAGAGGTAGCTAGAGTCGTCAAAGTCATACAGACAGAAAGTAGAAAGTTGGTTGTCAGGGACCGTATGCAATAGAGAATTGTGGAGGGTTATCGTTTTATAGGTACAGTGTTTCAGCTTTGCAAGAATAAAAGAGCCCTGGAGATTAAAGATGGTGATGATCACACAACAATGTGAATGTACTTAATACTACCAACATGTTCCTTAAAAACGATGAAAATGGTAAGTTTTATGTTAGGTGTATTTTACCACAATTAATTTTTTTTTAATTTTAATGATAATTTAGAAAATACCTAGTGCTCAATGAACAAAGCTATACGAAACTAATAAACATAAAATCAAAAAGTCCTTTAAACCTTTCTTTTAATGAAATGACCCAGTAATATTTCATTTCTTAATGAATGATCCAGTAATATGTGTATATAAACATTTTTGCTGTACATAATACATACACATGTATTATCAGAGTACAGGCAGTAACATCTCGGTTATATAGAAAACTTGGCTCTCCAATAAAATTTGGGTCACAGAATTTCAGAGTGGCAGAGGCTTGACTCAATTATTTAAATTTCAGTGGCATCGAGGAGCTGCAGATTTCAAGGACATGTATGTTCAGAAAAACATCACTTTTAATAAAACACAAACTCATCATTTCAGGATCAGCTACTCTGACAATTGTCTTGGTAATAAAATCAACTAACTTCTGTAGTGACATTTTCTTAAAGTTGCTATCAACTATGATGGTCTGCTTTCACTATGACACATCCCAATCATATTGGGCGTTCCGGCGTTGACCTTGGCATAGTTGGTCCTGAGAACTACTTAGCACTCTCAGGTTATGAGTTAGTCAGTGAGATCACACAGGGGTTATGAGAGCCAGACATGATTTATGGCAAGAATCACATACTGTGATGCCTTAACAGGCAGGATAGGTAGCTTAAAAGAGGGAAGGTGGCTGGCAATGGGGTCATGCAATGTCTTGTTTTAACAAGATGGTATAAAGCTACACAGGAATATTCTTCAGTTAAACTAAGAAATATACTTTTTTGTTGTTTTTCTCTCAAAATGCATGGCTCTTTGGGTTCCCTATTACTATTGTAACAGTGGCTAACGATAAAGAAGAAATACTTTTATTTCCTTTTAATATTACACAATTGCAGCTGTTTTGCAATGAGTAATTTAAGATCAGACTTTAAGAAGTAGAACATCTTCAGGTTGTTAAATGTTGCTAATAATTCTTTTTTTTTAACCCTGCAGTAATTCTGTAAGCTGAATGACGACTTTGTGACCCTTAATCTAAGCCCTTTGTTACTAAATTGTTGATTCTCAAAATAAAACTAATTAAACAACAACAAAACACTGTTTAGTCTCATCAGTTGTACAAAACAGTTCTACAATCCATCCATTATTTTGTATACTATTTATTTGTGACAAGTGTTTATAATTTTGCTGACCCATTTGTTCATGAAAGTCAAAATCTGGAATTTAAAAAAATCTTAAGTTTCCTTAAAAATATATAACATTTCCTTTACATTTTTGAAAATAATTCTTTAAAAGTTTAAGTATATGAACAACAGGAAAAGGATGTAATGACTATTATAACTAATAGTAAGAGATACTAATTCTGTAGTATCTCTTCCATTTTAAATAACTCTGAAGTAAGAAGAAACTTGGAGAGGCTCACTTGAAAATAAGTGTCTAAAGACTGTCTCCAGAAAGTGAAACTTTTAGATAAGCACATCATGGAGCTGATAATAGCTAAGTAGCCACCTCAAGAGCAGAGGGCTCCCAGGTCAGCAGGAAGAGACGTTAACCTGATTGCAACTATTAACACCTCTAAAAAAAGAATGTGTTACTCAGAAGGGAGATTATCCAAATACAAAAGTGCAAAATAGAGAGGACTGCAGCATTAAATATTATGAAAGTTCCTTTAACCTCTTTCCAAGAGAGCATGTGCTCAGATACTGACCATGGACTTATTTTTTTTATTCAGTCTGAATGTTAAAGCTATACCTAATGTAAAGATAAATGCTTTATGTGACAGCATTGGTTGTCTGCTTACCCAGTGTACCCTGGTTGATGTCTACGATGTGAACGGGTGAGACCCTATCCCCTGCCATTTTACTGGGGCCTGCTGTTAATTCATGAGCTGGTATAACATGAGTTTTGTTTTTATTTGGTTTGACCAAGGCCCAGTGGTTCCCGTGTTCATTTGCCTCCACCGGATACCCAGCAGTGAGAATCCACTTATGTTAGTAAATTTTCACACTGCTGTAAAGATATGGAGACTGGGTCATTTGTAAACAAAGGAGGTTTAATTGATTCACAGTTCCACATGTCTGGGGAGGCCTCAAGAAACTTACAATCATGGTGCAAGGGGAAACAGGCACCTTCTTCACAAGGCAGGGGAGAGAAGGAGAACTGGAGAAACTGCCGCTTATAAAACCATCAGATCTTGTGGGAACTCACTCACTATCATGAGAACAGCATGGGGGAAATCGCCTCCATGATCCAATCACCTCGCATTGGGTTTCTCCCCTGACACTTGGGGATTACAATTTTGATTACCATTTGAGATAAGATTTGGGTGGGGACACAGGCACATCATATAACCACCTGTCTCCAAGCTGGGTCAGTTATCCTATAGATTTCAGCTGTAGAACTATAGACACTCCCCTCTGTTTCTCCCACCTTGTAAACCTTCTTGTGGGCTTGCCTTCCACCACCAGCTATCCCCACATTTCCCCCAAATGCAGGAAGAGTCCTAGATTCTTTATATCGCCCATGTGCTGAGAATGGCTGGGAAGTGCTAACTTCCTCCCTTTCTGCCTTCCCAGATTGTTGCTGAACACCCTGTGAGATCATCATCTCCTTCTACCCCAAATAGAAACGGAAACAAATGGCCCTTTTCCATCTGCATTCAACTATTATTTTTTCACACTCTAACAACACTTGGTTTTCTGGCCTTCCCTACATTTGCATATCATTTTCTTCCAAAAATTCCTCAGCCTTGGAGAAGTTGGTATTCCATTATATTTAGAACATAAAAAAATAAAAACACATAAACTAATGAAAAACACTGTGATCTAAGCCACCAAGCTTGGCTTTTGATATAAAAAATAGGAGCTAATGGGATCTAAAAAATTATTACATCTCTGAAAAAATCCTCAATTCTAAATCCTGGCAACTACAAGACATGGAATTCTATCTTTTAATTTCTCAGAAAACAGTCCTCACCTACTGTCTTCCAATCACTAAGGAGATGATTATGTACTTTTAAAAGTGAAGAGGGGGGGTTGCTGCACCATATGGTCATTCTATTTTTAAGTTTTTGAGAAACTCATATTTTTTTCATAGTGGTTTCACCTATTTGCATTCCTACCAACAGTGTTCCAGGGTTCTCTTTTTCCACATCCTCCCAATATTTGGTATCTTTCTTTCTTTCTTTCTTTCTTTTTTTTGTTAATAGCCATTCTAGCAGGAGTGAGGTGATGGCAAATTAATTGTTTATCAAATGAATGGATTAAAAACATGGTATATACATACAATAAAATATTCTTCAGCATTAACAAAATAAGTAAATCCTGCCATTTGGGATAACACAGATGAACTTGGAGGACATTATGCTAGAGAAATAAGCCAGACACAGACAGACAAAATCTACACAATACCAATTATATGGTAAGTCTGAGTCAAAATCACAGAAGCAGAAGGTAAAAGGCAGTTGCCAGGGACTCAGGGAGAAGGAAATGGGGAGGCACCAGTCAAAGGGTACAAAGTTATAAACAAGATGAATAAGTCCTAGAGTTCTACTCTTTAGCATATTGCTTGTAGCTAACAATACTTTTATATACTTAAAAATTTGCTGAAAGTGTAGTCCCTATGTTGTGTTCTTACACAAAAATAATAAATAAATAAGTAGGAAATAAGAAACTTTTGGAGGAGATGAGTAAGTGTATGGCATAGATTGTGGCAATAGTTTCACAATTGTGTACGTAGCTCCAAATTCATCACACTGTGTACATTTAACTAAGTGCAGTTTTTTGTATATCAATCAAGCCTCGATAAAGCAGTTATTTTTTTAAAGTGCAGAAGAAAAAATATATTACATATTTTAAAATGCTACTTTCATTAATAATTTTGAATGCTATGTAATTTATATATATATATATATTCAGCTTTACAATAAATAACACTATAAACCATTTAGCATGTACAATTATCTGTGCAAAGTGATGCACATATTAACTCAGTTAATCTTCATTGTTAGGATCTCAGGATTAGAGATGAAAAGACAATGTTTTAGACAAGTGAATTGTTTTGCCCGAGATTGAAGAGTTACTAAGTGTGAAACTGGTATTTAATGCCAATGAGTTTAGCTCCAGAGCCTATGCTGTTAAACATTTTTTTATATATAGCATTTATATTCACATTGATCCAATATGTACCTGTTAAATCTTTCCTATGGAAAATCACTTTGCTAGATGCATGTGCTACAATACCTCTAAAGTTAATTTAACAGGCCTTCAAGGAGCTGTTAGTCTAAAGAGTAGTGATGAGACATAAATAAATACATTTTACAGGCAGCCTACGAATAGTCCCCAGAGAGCTATAGATATATCACAAAATGCATTTCTTTCTTCTTTTAATTTATGTTTTCTTCTTCCTTTCACTTTAGAATATGCTTTCATATATTTGATCTGTGAAAAATTCACAATTCTTGTCCTCATTTGTTAACAGCAGAAGGAGAGACAGAATATGCTGACATCAACATGTCCACAAACTTGGAGCTATCAAAATGTTCTGCTTCATCGTGTGGACAAGTGACACCATCCGTCCCTCCTGGACACACATCTCAAGAAAATGAACATTCCCCATTTTCTGTTCTTCTTTTCCCTTCGTTGACACTCAAACTGGAGATCAAATGGTCAATACGCTGAGTGAATGAAACATTTCTCTAGATCAGTCTGATATAGTTATCAAAAGCACAGTTTCCCTGGTGTCAAATCCTCACCCTGCCTCTTTCCTTTTGTGATTGCGGAGAAGTTGCCTAAACTCTCTGTGCTACAGTCTTTGAATCTTTGAACAAGGTTGGGAAAAACGCTCTCTGATTGGTTATAAAGATGAGGAGGACTTATTTATATACAGTAGGCACAATGCCTAAAACAGAATAGGTATGTTATTACTATCCTTTTATGACTATAAAACATGAACTTCCAATAATGAAATTACTGTCAAAACTTACTGTATACATAGAAATACACTAGTGTGATTACATTATAATAATAATGCATCTGCAAAGAAGTAAACTGAACATCTATTTATATTCAAGTAAAGAAACATTTCTTAAAGAAGCAAAAGTTCCAGTTTTGAATCCAAAATTGCTAAAGGACATTTTTCCTTTTATATATCATCATCTTACTCAACACTGATATATCAGTGCAATTTGTTTCTCCATGAAATGTTTCCAACTTATTGACATGATTCTTAATTATTTATTTTTTGGCAACCAAAATTTGAATCAACAGAGAATAAAACAAATGCAGGTGATTGCCCTAAAATAAGCTATCAAGTAGGTTAAAAATTCAATTAACAAATGTTAATGGTAAATGTTTACAGAGGTTTGAATTAAAGTAGAAAGAAAAAAATAAAAAAGAGGGGACTGCAAGACATTTTATGAGCCTAACTTTCTCTAGTAAAGCAGTTTTTCTGGATTTAGTTGTTTGTTTATAATGATAAGTCATGCATTTAGTTCCTAGGATGCTAGTTTTAATGAAGCAATATAATAATAAAATATTTTCAAAATTATTCAGGAAGTATACCTAAGTATTGAAACATATAGTATTTTTGATTTCGTACATAATTTTCAATTAATGATAAAAAGCATAAGTAGAACAAAATGTTAAGGGTTAATAATTCAGAAATAATGAATTTTTGTTGAGCAAAATAAATTGTCATATGGCTTTTTCTATGTCCCAAAATTGAGTTTTTCCCCAAGTAGAAATTTGAGCAACCTTGACCTTTTATAGGGGACAAATTTTTATAGACGTATAACTCCTCCATCTGTTTCCACATTCAATTTTAATCTTTGTCTTTGCAATCATTACATTGCAATGCAAAGAAACATCAGATATAAATGAGGTGTTGCTTTGCTCTGGCCCAGTAAATCATGATTCAAGGTAACATTCAGGTGGCATTACAAGTTGGTAGAACAGCAATGTGACTTACTGTAGAAAGGGAAAAAATGTGTGAAGGATGTTTATTTCTCCGTCCAATATAAGTGACAAAGTTGAAATGAGAATGCTGTGTGTCCCTGAAAATATATCACCATTTAAATAATTCTATTATTAGGCACAGTGGAAGCTCTATCTGGGAGAAGCCTCCCATACTGTGAGTAATTATCACAATCCAGCATGCTAATTGCTTTTCGATCTGCAGGCTGTGCTTTCAATGAGTCTTGTTGAGCATTATTGGGCCGCACCTACGCTACCATTTAATGAGAGCAGACTTTATCAAAGGACAGCATCATCTCTGACTATTGAATCGATACAAAGGCATTATCCCAGGCTTTAAAGTTTGGAAACATTCTAGTCAATAGACTTCTGTTTAAGTACTGTATATTTCAGGATCATTCCTAGAAAACACAGCATTTCCCAAGTGTATTAATAACCTGCATCTGAAACACCTGAGAAAGCAACAGACAAGGGTCAGCCGGTGTCTTCTTTCTGTTCAAAGTAGATGTAAACGTAATTATACAGCAGATGAGCTTCAATGTGCAATGAGACATTTTAGATAACTGAGTCAGAATATTAAGTTTCATGAAATTATTTACTTATGTGCATATGAATACACATGTACATATGTTTCATAGTGTGCGAACCTTTGTGCTTTGTGTGCTGTACGGTGTGTGAATATAATACTACTGTACAAATGTGGAATTATTTCATATTTTTATAGTAAATTAACAGATGTTGAAACAAAATAGAAACAAATTTGCTAAGGTGATCTAGTAAGTGACAAAGACAAGGTTCAAATTCATGCCTGTATGGCTTCACCATACATACCTAATATACACATTTTTTAATGACCATAGAAATGTACATTTATGTTAAAATATCCAACCAATAGGGAATTATATAAAAGAGTGGATCTCCAATGTAGCAGACCCAATGGCTCATTTTATAATGCATATTTAAAATGTTCCTTTTAACATGCCACAATTCAGTTTAGGCAGAATAATCTGCCTTGACACTTAATTAATAATGGCAATTTAATCCTGCCATTTACATGGAAGAATTAATTAAAAACTACAATACAACAACACCTATTTTAATATGTAAAGGTTCACGTACAGTAAGACAGGAGCTATGATAAAGTAAACACATGCCACATAGAATCAGCGCTAGCACAGCAGCTTAAATCGAAAACAAAATTGGGTACAGTTTGCAATGTTACCTTGATTTATTTAACGCATTTGTAAAAAAAAAAAGAAAAAGAAAAAAAAATCCAGTGTATATGAAAACTAGATGATCTCAGGAAACAGATCATATTTATATTTTTTAAAAAGCAGATTCTCAGGTTGGATATGTATAAATAGATTTTTTCAACTACATGAAAGTACAAAAAGACATTCTGCTAATTTTGCAGTGCTCAAGAACATTCTTTTATGTTGGGAACTGCTCGGTCTCCAATGGAGACTAAATGCCAATAGTAATTCCTATTCATTAGAACAACAAACCTCTTCCATTTCCAAAACATTTTATGAAGTATTGTGCATTATTTCATTTACAATCATACATACATGTTTGTATATGTGTATATTTTGTATATGCATATATTTTTATATGTGTACATGTTACAAAACAGATGAAGTCATTATATTCAAATTGTTCCATCACAATCTTTTTACTAAATATATTTCAAAGAAGTTTCTAACTCTCTAATACTTGTAAGTTGGTTTCACTATTTTAAACCTATGGGCATCACTGCATGAAATGTATTGCCATAATTATCTAGCCATTTCCCTATTGGAACATACACTATTTTTATCTTTCTAAAAGCCATGGTCTTACCCTCACTTTAAGACTGTTTATCACAGTACCTGTAATGTGCTCTGGTTATTTTCCAATTCATGCAATACCTGACTTTATATTCTAGGTATTTGTAAGTGCATCAATAGTGGCAGTTACGGATTGAAAACAGTGTCTAATGGTGATGTTCAGACAAAATATTTATTTGTGAAGGTGGCATTTTAGTGGGAATGTTGTGACAATTCTCCCTGGATCCTCTATACATCTGAAATCGAGTTTTTCTGAGCAAAGATAATTACAGACAAATTAGGAAAGTTTGTATATTGAGACATTGCCTGAGAGTAAAGTTTAGAAATATCTCACTGTTTTGAGCTGTTCCAGGGCAATAAAGATAAACATATCTCTAGCCTCTTCCTGGAGAAAATATGCTCACATTCCAAAGTACAGATATAGTCTCCCTGTCTTTTTCTCTCTAGAAGGAGGTGTGTGACTGGGTCACCAGTAGCCCTACGTAAGGGCAAAGCTTCCTAATTGGGGGTTGCTCTCTTGCATTGCGCCCCTCTGCATATATGGGTACTACCCGAGCCTCACCACATCACCTTGTAGAGACTGGAACTCAGAGAACAGAATGGTGCTCTGGCTGCTGCTTTTACTGATGATAATAAACTATAAATTTTGTTGTAAAATTGCTTAAGTTCCTAGTAGATTCTGGACATTAGCCCTGGGTTAGATGGATAGATTGTGAAATTTTTCTCCCATTCTGTAGGTTGCTTTTTTTTTTTTTTTTTTTCTGTGCAGAAGCTCTTTAGTTTAATTAGATCCCATTTGTCAATTTTGGCTTTTGTTGCCATTGCTCTTCTGGTGTTTTAGTCATGAAGTATTTGCCCATGCCTATGTCTGGAATGGTATTGCCTAAGTTTTCTTCTAGGATTTTTATTATTTTAGGACTTACATTTAAGTCTTTAATCCATCTTGGGTTAATTTTTCTATAAGGTGTATGGAAGGGGTCCAGTTTCAGTTTTCTGTGTATTGCTATCCAGTTTTCCCAATATTATTTATTAAATAGGGAATCCTTTTCCCATTGCTTGTTATTGACAGGCTTGCCAAATACCAGATGATTTTAGATGTGTGATGTTACTTCCTAGGCCTCTGTTCTATATACCTGTTTTGGTACCAGTACCATGCTGTTTTGCTTACTGTAGCCTTGTAGTGTAGTTTAAAGTCAGGTAGCCTGATGCCTCCAGCTTCAACTCCATCAAAAAGCGGGCAAAGGATATGAGCAGACACATCTCCAAAGAAGACATTTATGTGGCAAACAAACATGAAAAAAAGCTCACCATCACTGGTCATTAGAGAAATGCAAATCAAAACCACAATGAGATACCATCTCATGCCTGTTAGAATGGCTATCCTTAAAAATTCAGGAAACAGCAGATGCTGGAGACGATGTGGAGAAATAGGAACGCTTTTATACCATTGGTGGGAGTGTAAATTTGCTCAATCATTGAGGAAGACAGTGTGGTGATTCTTCAAGAATCTAGAACTAGAAATATCATTTGACCCAGCAATCACATTACTGGGTACATACCCAAAGAATTATAAATCATTCTGCTATAAAGATACATGCACATGTATGTTTATTGCAGCACTGTTCACAATAGCAAAGACTTGGAACCAGCCTAAATGTTCATCAATGATAGACTAAATAAAGAAAATGTGGCACATATACACTATGCAGCCATAAAAAAGATTGAGTTCATGTCCTTTGCAGGGACATGAATGAAGCTGGAGACCATCATTCTCAGCAAACTAACACCAGAACAGAAAATCAAACACTGCATGTTCACACTCATAAGTGGGAGTTGAACAATGAGATCACATGGACACAGGGAGGGGAACACCACACACTAGGGCCTGTCAGGGGTTACGGGGCTAAGGGAGGGATAGCATTAGGATAAATACCTAATGTAGATGATATGTTGATGGGTGCAGCAAACCACCATGGCACGTTTACATGTCTGTAACAACCTGCACGTTCTGCACATGTATCCCAGAACTTGGAGTACAATAAAAAATTTAAAAATAAAAATAAATAAACTGTCTTTGTCTCTGACCCAGAAGTTTTGTGTGTTCTGTAGGAGTGTGTGCTCTGTGTAGGCACACATACACAGAGCATACACAGTATCAGCACCCACACATACTCTCTGCTGTCTTGTAGGTAGAATAAAATACCAGATTCTTCAATGTTTCTGACCTAACAGAGGATAAGTTGGGTTACGTTGCAATAACACCACAACAGCAAAATCAAAAACTTCATGGCTTATGATGAAATGTGATATAGCATTTGTAAGAAATAAGCCATTGGTGGCATAAGCCAGTAATGTGTGTCTGTATTTGTGTTGGAGCAATGTAATCTAGCCCCTTTAGTGAGGGAAGCAAACAAATACACAAATGCAAAATTTTGCTTTTAACATGAAAAATATAGATTTTCCTGTGACCTTGGGTGAATCAAAGAATTAGCGATGCTTCAGTTTTTGCATTTGTAAAACAAGAAAAACTCACCATATCGTCTTTAACACCCCATAGCCAAACACATATTCTAAGGTTTTATGAGGATATTTTAATGCAATAAAATATTTCTTTCAAAATTAACTATGCACTGGTTACCTTGAAACAGCTCGGTGTCTACTTCATGTTGTTTGCTACAAGGGCAGAAGATAAATGGTAAATTAAAATATGCACTAGCCCTTATAGTTTCTGTCCATCATTTTGTTGATCAGTTTTAGTCATTTCATTCTGCCTATCTTCAAGGGGAAAGTAAGCGCCAGTTTATCTTACGCCTGGAAGTGGGAGAACGAACATTATGAAACCACAAACTATATCTCTGAGCTGCGATCTTGCTACAATTCCATGAAGTAAGATTATGTAACTCCAAAAAAAATCTTGGCATTTAGATACAATAAATTCATAAATGAAAAAGTTCATGGACAAAGTTTCAGATTAACACCTGTTTACTATTAAGCTAAAGAGGAGCAGAATATTTTATGTTAAAAAGAAAATGACTTCATCTAAGATTGTATGTTCACTCAAGAAGCCAGAGCTCTTTAAAAAAAAAAAAAAAAAAGTAAGAGAAATGTTGTAATTTAATTGTATAAGATATCTGAAAAGTATAAGCAAGCAATGGCTAGGCATTTCAGTAAGAACAATCTTTTCTTTTTTTTTTTTTTGAGACAGTCTCTGTCATCCAGGAGTGCACTGGTGCCATCATGGCTCAATTAGCCTCGACCTCTCTAGGCTCAAATGATCCTCACGCCTCAGCCTCCTGAGGTAGCTGGGAGTACAAGTACTACAGGCACATACCACCATTTCCGGCTAATTTATGTATTTCTTTAGAGATGGGCATTTTCTCATTTTGCCCAGGTTGGTTTCAAACTGCTGAGCTCAAGTAATCTCTCTGCCTTGGGCTCCCAAAGTGCTGGGATTACAGGCATGAGTCACTGCATCTGGCCCTTTTATTTTTTTATTACTGAAAAAGTAATTGGCCCTCTAGATACTTGTAATATGAAGTCAATTAAATTATCTGCATGCATTTGCAGTGTAGTTTGCTCTTTGCCTATCCTGCCTTATCTCACTGAAAGCAAAGCTTTATGAGTAAACTCCTAAAAATGTAAGCAAATTATGATGATAATTGTTGCCTTAAAGCTATAGTTTGTGTTAAGTATGGTGCTCAACAAGCAAGAGTTACTTTAACAAATCTTTAGATTTGCTTCATTAAGATAATCAAGTAGCAGATGGGTTAGGCCTTTTCTTGTTTTTCATCCTTTTGCCCTTTTCCAGAATCTTACCTACATAAATTCCTGAGCAATTCTGAACTAAGAAAGAAACTCACCCACATTCTTGAATTCATTTTCCATAAGCTAACTGAGTCTTTTTCATCTCTTTGTCATATTAATGTAATGTGGTTTTGTTAATGTAGCCACAAATGTATTGTTTATTAAATTCTCTCTAAATATTTGTGAATGATCAAAATGATATTATAAATATCCTTTAATGTTTTGGTATATCATTAACCTCAAGCTTCTAATAGTATCTATATTTTATTTTGTATATATTCTTTACATTTGTAAGTGAAATTGTGTGAGTAAAATACTTAATAAAATGTGTCAACATATATTATATAATTGGACCAATGTGAAAATTAGAATAGTTCTCTCATAGTTGACATTAAAGCTTATGTTTAAATTTTGTCTCCCTCTGTTGGAAAATCATATTGATCTACAACTGGGTGCTTTTTTGCTTTTTATTTGTTTGTTTGTTTATGAAACTGGGTCTCACTGTGTTGCCAAGACTAGTCTGGAATTCCTGGGCTCAAGCAATGCTCCCTTCTTGGCCTCCTAAAGTGCTGAGATGACTTGCGTTAGCCACCTGTGTTCTGCCCTATAACTCAGTCTTTACCTTTTCTTCATATATGAAATGTAGCATACTTAGGCATTATTTACATGGGGAGAATTGTCTCAGAATTATATGCCAATCAAAGATTAACAGGTTGTTTTTATGCCTGTATTTTTTTTTTTTTTTTTGATAACCTCTTTGTTCATTCTGGAACACTTTTATAGGTTTGATCTCCTGAGACACAAACTCTGAGACAGAGACAGATTAATTTCCAAGGAGTTTATTAGGAAATGCTCTTGGGATCAATACTTGCTGGGGAGAGAAGGAAGCTGGGGTGAAGAGAGAGAAGCAGGGCTATGAAGCAGTTTCAAGAAAATCTCTCCTGATTCTGTGGGCTGGTATGAAGCTGGGATCGCTCTAACAGGGTTGAATTTGCAAACTCATTAATAGAAGTAAAACTTTGGCAATCTAGATGCAAATGTTAAATAATCAAATCTACTTCTGTGATTTCAATTTTCTTTTCTAGGACCTTGCTATGATCAAAATGTTTGTGCCCTCCCAAATTTATATGCTGACATTCTGTTTCCCAAGGTATCAGGTATGGGGTCCTATAGTATCAGGATGTGGGGCCTTTGAGAAGTGATTAGGTCATGGGGGCAGAAATGGTATGAATGGAATTGGTGCTCTTATAAAAGAAGTCCCAGAGAGCTACCCTGCCCTTTGCATCATGGGATATGAAGACACAGCTAGCTGCAATCATTAGTCTACAAAGACACTGAATCTGCTGATGACTTGATCTTTGATTTCCCAGCCTCCAGAACCATGAGGAAGAAATTTTCCTTTATAAGTTACCTAGTGTATGGCATTTTGCTATAGCATTCTGCACAGACTAAAACAGACTTACATAAAACAATATGATGAAAGCAGTTAACTACTTAGCTAAGTGTCAAGCCATTACAGATTCTCAAAAAATACTAGCATGCATATTTTTCAGAAGTGATATTATGGCTGGGAACTTCTGTTGAATAATTATTATTAATTTTTTGTATTATCACACCCTCACCACTTCTATATTATAAATAATGTCCACTGTATCTTTTATGAAAATTGAAGGACTTTAAATTCATTGTATAAAAGACATACTTCCAGACAAAGGAGTGAGTTATGATGGAGCTGCCTATGTGTGGGGTTATCCTTGCATAGAACATAGTTGTTAATCATGATCATAGCTCTATTTCCTTACGTGGTAGTATTAAAAATGGATGTTCACTTAAATTAGGTTGCTCATCACTGAAAATCATTTCATGCTACAACACTGAAATGGGAAAACAAAAGGAAAAATGACTGTACTTGCAAAAACTGCTTATGACACACCAGGCACTACAATTAAAGGAAGTAGAAATTGCCAGATCTCTATGGACAGATCATAAAAATTATGTTAGTTACCTCTTAAAAATACGACTCCCTTCATTCTGTCTTAATTAAATTCTGAAATTCTTCATAGATACCAGAAAGAACATCTAGATCTCTACTGGTTTTCTCACACACTTTACATCTCTTTATGCTACCATAAAACTTAAAAACTATCCTTATGTTCAGTCTTTGAGCTCACTGTTTTTCTCCTAAGTTGCATCTATTTTGTTATTCAGCCTATCAACCAGTTTTCCAAATGGAACTGATAAAATTTTTACATTTTTAATACCAAGATCTCTAGAAGATTTTTCATAGAGCTGATACTCACCCCCAAAAGCCTTTATTTTAACAATAAAACAATTAACCTATTCATTTACTATATTATGATTGTTCTTCTATTTTTTTGTTTATTGAGGCCAAGCATGTTTGTATCCCCCCAAAATTTATCTGTTGAAACCTGATCACCAGTGATGGTATTTGGAGGTGGGGTCTTTGGTACGTAGTTAGGTTATAAGCGTAGAGCCTTAATGAATGCTATTAGTGGCCTAATAAAAGAGACTTCAGGGACCCCCTTCTTTCCTTCTGCCATGTAATGACACATTGAAAAGACAGCCATCTGCGAAGCAGGATGTGGACCCTCGATAGACACCAAATTTGCTAATGCCTTGATTTTGGATTTTCCAGCCTCCAGAACTGTGTGGAATAAACTTGTTTATGAAGCACCCAATTTGTGGTATTTTGTTATTACAACCTGAATAGACTAAGACAAACTTCATTTCCTCTGTGTAGTGGTGAGTAATTGTCTGTTCACTTATGTATTTATTAAATGTAAGAATACTAGATACTTGGTATTTGTAGGGGAAGGGCAGAAAATGAGTGTTGTGCTGGATGTGTGTATTCAAGGTGTTAGGCTCTCCTGTCCCAGTGGGGTTGGTGGGTTTTAGGAGAGCTGCACCACTATGCAGCCTGGAAATGACCTACCCTGCTTTGATAGATGAGTACATTGAGTGTTACAGGCAGTGTTACAAGAGCTGACATGTTGACCTGTTGCAGCTCCATGGTTAAATACCCTGAGTCTGTAGAGTGGCCCCACCTACTTTGTATAACCGTTGTCATCAGCTTCGAGCTCTTCTAAATAAATGTGACTTACACAACATTCTTCACCTCTTTATGTGGGAATGAGTGTGCTTTCTTTCATTATTCATTGTTTTGTTTATTTTATTTCCCCTTTGCCTGGACCACCACCACTACTAGTTCTTCTTCTTTCTCTCCTTTTTCTTCTTCTTTCATTTGTTTGCTTTTTTACTACTTAAAATCTCTTCAAACGCTCAAAAAAAACTAACGTTGTCTGTATTTTTAATTAAATAATGAATTTTGAGTTTTAAAATGTTTGTTATTTCATGACATTTGTATGGAAGTGTTATATCCTCTATCATTACATAACAACTTAATCTTCATTTGTGGCATTTAAATATAACACTAGATGCTAGTGTATAAACTGACTTAAAACCTTCTCTTTTCTTTAAGATCACAGTAAGCCTTAGAATATTTTCTAGTATGATATCTCATTTTATAAGCATAGTATTATTAATTTAAATTAATAGTATATTTAATGTAAATGAATAACACTAGTTTAATTGGCAAATACTTAAATAGGATTCTATTTTGTAATTATTTTTTATATATGTAGATGAAATTTGCACCATGAGATCATCATTCAATATTTAGTGTCAATTCATCTTTCAGACCAAAAGCACTGTGCTTTTGAAAAATAAAGTTTATTGAATTGTTAACGCTGACTACAAGATGATTAAAGACGACAAGGCACATAGGTGATCGATAGCCTAATAATCTAAGACAAATAGATACTGAGCTCCTTAAAGACAGGAACAAATTATTTACAGTCCCATGGAAACTGAATATTTCTGTAAATAATAATCATTACTTAATAATTGCTTTGATTTCTAAGATACTATATTTTCATCTGTCTTTCAGATATTCTTGTTCAAATTATTTAACAGAAAATCTAGAAACAAAACTAATGGATCTATTTGAGAAGAATATTTGATGTAATGAGAGCAATTTTCCAAATAGTTGCATTGAGGAAAAGAAAAATTAAATAATATACTCACGGCATCATGGAAGACATGGGAAAAAGTGGGTGCTACTGAAATTTTACATTTATAAGTGTATTCATCTGTTTCTTTATTGATATTTAATTTATAATATATTTAACATTTTAAAAAGGATTTGTTCCAATATATTTAACCTCTCTTTAGCTAAAAATTCATCTCCAAATTACACTTATTAATCACTTTCTCCCATATCCTATTATTTTCAGACTCTTCAGCTTAAGAAATCATATAATTTTTAAAATAATCTTATTAAATGTGTGAATTGTGTTAGTTCTCATTGATCTGAAGGGCTGTATTTTTGTGAAATTAACTACTTTGTTCTGTTACGACGACTACTGGGTTTTTCAATGAAGTTTGTATATTTCAGGTGTGAAAGCAGGATTCCAGCAAGTAACATTAGTTTTATCAGTTTACTTTTGTTTCTAGAGTATTTCCCCAGAGGTATGGTAGTAGTAACTCTATTAAAGACACCAGGTCCCATTTACTTACGTGTCACACTTTTCTCTTCATTTTCTTAGAACTAGACTTTGTTGTTTTTCATTGAGCCTCAGCTATAAATACAAACAATATCTCTATTCACTAATCTCGCTGTTAAATATTATTTTAGAGAAAAGCAATGTAGACTATGATATGTTCAAATTTAGCAATTCTTATTTGTAAATTATCTCTGATATACAGGCATTATTAAATTGATTTCTGTCCTAAAACAATTTTTAATACACAGTTACATGAATATTTATTTTTAGGGGATATAATTTCAGACATTAGCTGACTGCATTTATTTTTTACCTTTTTGCACTATGGGAGAATTATTTTTTCTTCCAACTATTTTGGAAATTACTACTGCAGTCAGCAATAGCTACAAAATATGTTTTGAAATAATACTTTACTATTTCAACAGCCAAAAGTACCTCATTTATTATCTAGGTGTAGCAGCCCTCATTGCTTCTAGCTTGCTTACAAATTCAACCATTAAAATCTGTATTTTGGTTTTTTAAAAAAATTAATACAATTATAGTCTGGCTTCCTTATTATACTTCACTTTAGATATTTTCATCTATATTTTTTTCTGTTTAATTATTCTTCTCTCACTTCAAAAATATGCTTTGTAAAAATATCACCAGTGACGTCCTTATTACTAAATTCAGTGAACACATTTAGTCATTCTCTGCCTTGACCTTTATGAAATATTTACCACTGTTAATCAAGGAGGTAGCAATCTACCAACCACCAACCAGTGAAAGAGGCAGGAGGCAAAGGCCTAGGCAGATAAGGGTGGTTCCTAATGAAGTCCAACCTTCAAGCTGGAAACAATCCTGGGTAAAACCTCCAACAAGATTGAGAACCTGCCTTCCCATTTGGCACACTTTCCTCTGATTGATTCCCATTCTTTACCTATTTTATATATATCTACCCTACCCTAATTGGTTTTCTACACTATCTTCCACACCTTAGAGTGGTGTCTTCACTTTAAACTTTTTTGCATCCTCGCAAACCAATCATCACGCACTCTGTATTCGGAGCCCATGAAACACGGGGGGGTTAGCCATATTGGGAACACTCCGATCTTCAGGTAGGGATACCACATCCACGTCTCCTTTCTGCTAACAGCTGTTTCATCACTCAATAAAACTTCATACCTGGCTCGCTCTTCAAGTGTCTGTGTGCCTACCTCTTCTTGGTAGTGAGAAAAGAGCCCAGACCTACCTGAGTTAAGGAGCAGTCTTGCATCACAAGGATGCCCAGAAAGCACCCTTGTAGAAGACTGTGGTTCCTCAAAAGGAGAGGGCCCACCAAGGCCCTTAAATATAATTGAAGGTTCAAACTCTCCTATTTTCCATCTTTGCTTAGCATCAATTTTGCTGCAATAGAATGGGGTCACCCAACAATAAACTCTATCTTTTAACATGCTAGTTCATGTTATACGAGCTTCTCTAAATGGTGTGAATTCTGTCTGCTAGCAAAAACAACATAAGAGTGATTTCTGATTTCAAAAATGGCCAAATCTGTTATTGGCAAAGTTTCTGGTAATACAGCTGTGAGCTCCAGGCTTCACGTGAATTATTTAGCACCTGGGATACTTTTGTGTTTTGTGAAAGATAAACTGAATAGAATGTCTTTGTACCCATGTGGAGAGTAGCAAAACACTAAAGAAAATAATTAAAATAGAACAAGTCCCGTGAATGCTTTTTGGAAGACAATATGGAGAGTAATATAAATGTTAATTTTCTACTTGCATTTGGGATTTCTATTTTCCTTTTTTTTAATTCTTATTTTCTGTAATTTTTAAAAAGATGTTTGTTCAACAGGTTACATAGACTGTGTTATCACTTATATATATTAGATATTGTATCTTATGATATAGAGACATTACAGTATATATTTCTTTTTTATTTTTCTTTCTGGAACTTTAAAAGGTAGGTTGGTCAAAAAATACAAAATATTATGCTTACAGACAGATGGTTTCAGAGCAAATTCAGTAGTTTATCACAACGCTCATTGATCAAATATGCTTAATATTCTATTCCCCAGAATTATCTTTAATTGACATGGAGTATAAACTATTTAGATTTTTTTTTGAGTTTTCCTTTATGTCAAAGCTTAGTAAATTAAAAGGGATTCAGAGAAGTTCTTCAGAAATGAGTAGTGAATAGAAAATTGGTCATTTTTGTATTTGTTTTTATTAGTAAAAATTTATAAAGTACATGTGAAATTTTGTCACATATGTATAATGCACAAGTATATAATGCATACTGATCAAGTCAGGGTATTTAGGGTGTTCATAAATTTAATGTTTAATAGTAGAATACGGTGACTATAGTTAACAAAAATGTATTGTACCTGCATATAATGCATTTTTGTGAATTATAGTCACCCTACTCTACTATCAAACATTATATGTATTATTTCTATTTGACTGTGTATTTGTACCCTTTAACCAACTTCTCTTCATCTTCTCCTCTTCTAGAAAATTCCTAATGTAAGATAAATCTCTTATATTAGGATCTCTTACATTATTAATCAAGCATAATCTAAGATAAAAAATGAAAAAAGTAATTTAAAGGTTTTATCAAAGAGCCATATGGTGAGATTGAATTGAGAGGGAATAAAGAAAAAGGGAGATTCATGTTAAGATATTTGTTGAACATATATACTTATTGTGGATGGTTTTCTATTATATGTAAATTCTTCCAAGAATCCTCATGGTCCATCTTATACAAATTTTTATCAATACTATTTTTCCTCATTTATTTCCCATTATCTGAAACTGTATTATTTATTCATCAAATATCTCCCTATTCTAAAGCATACTCCAAGACATTAAGAATTTTGACTCTTCTATTGCTCTATCTCCAGCACCTCTAGCAATTTGTGCTACATAGAACATAATCAATACTCCTTGAATGACTGAATAAACTGAAGTATTCACAGACTTGGATAGAATTTGCAAGTCCTCAGTGTCTTGAGAGTTACAGAATAATTCAAATTATCTCTTGACTTTTAAGATATATATGAATAAACACAGAGAACAAAGACAATTCATTTTTCAAAGTGAAAATGGAAGATTAACTGTGCCTGTCCCAGAAGAGTAAGATAATACCACAGAGAACAACTTTCCTAAAAGGGTCCTTTGCCATGAAAACCAGGAATAATTTCAAAACAACTGAGACGATACATCCCAAGCACAGAAGAAAAAGAGCCACAAAGTCCAGCTTCAAAGGATGTCAACTGCTGACACAACAACCCTAAACTTTCAGCATTTCTTAAGTATTCTCTGGCTTCTACACAACTTTTTTTGTCTATGCATGTTCTGAATATTCATACCTTAGTTTATAGATGTCAAAGTTGACCATACATTAGGCTAAATTGTATAGTAAAAGGGGTTAGTGGGAAGGCTGAGAAAACAAGGTTACAGATGCAAGAAATGTCCAAACGCTAAGCATTTTAAGTAGTTGTCTCAGTCCATTCAGGTGGCTATAACACAAAGCTTTAGACTGAATGGTTTGCAAACAACAGAAAATGACTTGTCATAGTTCTAGAGGCTGGAAATTCCAAGACACTGACCTGTAGCATCAGTGTCTTGTAGGGCCCACTTCCTGAATGATATATGGCCATTTTTTCAACGTGACCTCACATGGCAAAAGGGATAGGAAGCTTTTTGAAGTAACTTTCATGTGGACACTGCCATATTTTGAATGTATGTGTCTCTCAAAAACATGTATGTTGGAAATTAAACTTTGATGTGATAGTATTAAGAACTGAGACCTTTAGGAGGTGATTAAGTCACGAGGGCAGATACCTCAATAATGGATTAGTGACCTTAGTAAAGGACTAGAGGCAACTATCTGGACCCTTTTGCCCTTTGGGCTTCTGCCATGAGAGGATACTGTGTTCAAGGTGTCATTTTAGAAGCAGAGAGCAGCCCTCTCCAGATACCAAATGCAGGAACCTCTATCTTGGATTTCCCAGCTTTCAGAACTGACAGAAAATGAATTTCTGGGTTTTGTTTGTTTGTTTGGGGTTTGGTTGGGTTTGTCTTTTTTTGAAATAAATTACCAAGTCTAAGGTATTTCGTTATAGTATCAGGAACAAACTAAGACAGGCACTAATCTTATTCATGAAGGTTCTTCCCTCATGACCTTATCACCTACTGAAGGCCCCACTTCCTAATAACATCACATTGGTGGTTTAGATTTTATTATTTAAGATTTAAGAGACAAAAGCATTCAATCTATTATAATAGTGGTAGGAAAAGGAGGAACTAGTGATAGCGATGGGAGGCAAGCAAATTCGTAGGCAGACAGGGATGGGTTCCCAGCAAAACTTGACCTTCAAGCTAGGGACAGTCTAAAGCCTGAAAACTAAGCTACTAGCTCTGGATAAAATCTAATACTGGAATGAGAAATCCCATTTCTGTTTGGCACACTCTCTCCTGATTAGTCCTTATTCATCACGTATTTTACATATACCTATTCTCCTCTAGTTGGTCTTTTACACAGTCATGCCTCTTTCTAAATGGTGCTTTTTCCAAGCCTACTCATAAACCAATGATGCACTTCCCCATCCCAAGCCCATAAAACCCCCTGGAGTCAGCCTTATGGCCAGCAACTCACTTTCTACTCCCTTCTTCCTGCCGAGAGCTTTTCTGTTGCTCAATAAATTCTGCTCTGCCTTACTCATGCTCCAATGCTCTGGTAGCTATGTGCCTCATTCTTCCTGGTTGTGGGACAAGAACTCATAACTCTCTGAACTGTGGGAGTAAAAGAGTTGTAACATTTCTGCTTGCCAAACTACAGGAGTAAAAGTGTTGTAACACTCCTACTCATTGAACTATGGGAGTAAAAGAGGTGTAACATTAGGAAGGAAAAGCAATAAAGATATCAAGCCAAGAGGCTATTGTATTTAAGATAAATGAAGAAGAGTTTATGGATGGTGATTATTAAGAGATTAAAAGGTAAAAGATTATAATTAGATATAGTTAGATGAATTAAAGCATTAAGATAGAAAATATGATTAAACATTGGGATATAATCATCTATCATTTCACAAGTACTTGATTCAAGGGGTAAACAAGGTCAACCTTAACCAGCATTATGAAAGTGGGTGACATACGTGGAGAAGAGAAGGAAGAGTCTCCTTAAGAGTTTTGGTATGCGAGGTTGTAAAAGGTGAGATAAAATAGTAACTAAGCAAAGAAGGCAGGAGTTCCTCATCAGGCCATAATGAAATAACAAAGATCAAACTTGACCTCTGACCTTAAACAACTTGAAAACTGGGCAAAATAAATGAAATTATTGTTTGCTAAACATTGGGAACAAAACAGCACAAAACTATAATCTTAGGGAGAAAAGGAATAAACAAATAAGCAGGTTTAGCTGTACAATACCCCAAATTTTCTGCCTATGGATCACAATTCCAGAAAGGAGGGAGCTGGGCAAAGAAAAAGCTCCAGAAATCTTTAGATGGTTTCACTGAGTTATTGCTGGTCATTAGGCTAGATATTCAAAATGGAAACATATCAGAAACAAAATCAGACAAGGTTCAATCAGGGACTTGAAAGTTAAAATGTTTCAATATTCATCATGGGAAGGAATTCAAGATCTAGTTAGTTAAAGTATTCCCAGTGGCATCCCAGGCTATCATTTGAGATAGAACCTCCAGAAGCATCCAGCTGCACCCTACTATTAATTTACTGAAAAAGGACAAAGGCACTTTGCAAGACAAAAAAACTTTAAGGTTATAGGTATCATAATCCACAATGCTTCTGAATCTAAGGATTTCCCCTGGAGAGTTATTTACATATATTTTGGCCCTGGTGCCAATGCAATGATAAGCAGTTTAGAAAGTTAAGAAAGGAAATGGAAAATTACTAGTTGTTGGTGAGGGTTAAAATAAATTTGAGAATTTAATTTGAAGAGTTTCATATATATCTTATAAATTTACGGTGTGAGCAGTTAAGGAACAACATATATTCCATGGTATAAATATAATGTTTTTAACACAGAAACCACAAATAACTTATTTCTAACATTTTTTATTAAAGCAGATAGGAGAGAGAAATTTCATTTCATAGATTATTTCCCTATATTTTACTGAACTTAAAATTGCATTAGAGCAGTTCACTTTGTTCTGGATTCACCTTGAAGACCATTCAAAGCTTTGCAAGTTAAGTAATGTGAGGACATGTTCACATGATTTGGGGAAGAGCCAGCCATTCACACTGTTCACTGTCATTCAACTTGGTTAGTCCACAATAATTTTCTTCGTTGACACTAAGGAATGATAGACAGACAGAACTATGACAGAACTAAAGGCTGGGTCTGCTGAAGAAACAGGCTTTTATGTCACCAGGTTCTAAAGGGCATTCTCAGAAATGCGCTGAGTTGTTTGTTTGTATCACCACTGTTACTTTTGTCTGAAAAGGAGGTAGGTACAAAGCCAGAGTCTTCAGAATAGTCAAGCATGAAGTGGGGAGGATACAAACCTCTTAACAATCACAGGAGGAAAGCTTTTCCTCTCTAGTGGATCCTCACTGAGGGTGGCTGAGTCTATCCACATCTGACAGCTCCAAAGGTTCCAATAAGGAACTAGGGAGATCAGAGGAGCATGTTTCACTATTACCTGGTTTATGTAATATTCTCAGTAAATTTGCATAACACTTTCTACTAAAGATAATGTGCCTGCTGGTTTTGTTTGTATTGCTTCATTGTCCCCTTGTAATAGATATGCATCCTGAAAAACATTTAATTGTTGCTATAACACAGCATACATGCTATGTTCTGTTATCGGAAATCAGAATTCAGTGTGTGTTAGTTCATTTCTATATGTGGTAAATGTACATGTTAACTGCAACTTTGTCAGATAGGATATTTACTCCAGAAAATGAAGAAATCCTGTCATGTTTTTTAGATATGAATATTGGTGGTGGAAAGAAACCTGCAAATTAAATGGCACTGGGAGACTGTAAAAGTTTAACGCTCTACAATTAAGACTGGATGCATGTGACTTGTTAAGTATTTGTATGAAATTACTGTTTTGAAATGAAAGTAAATTAGACTGTTATTAACATTTAAAAATAACAGATGGATCATCATTTTTTAAACGGCATGTTAAATTATAAAACTATACTTTAGTGCTCATCAACATATTTACTTAGTTAATGTGAAATACATACCACTAAAGATGTTTTAACTATTCTAAGATGATGGAATGACTTTACAAGTTAAAAGAGAAAATATAGTTACATTTAATTGCTTACTTAATTGTTGCTAAATTTAAGAAAATCCTACCATATGAAAAACAGTGTTAAAATGTCAACCTAAACGCAAAAGCTGAGGCAAAATTAATATAGAGACTTTATTTGGGCCAAGATTGAGGACAACACCCTGGGACACTTTCAGCAGCCTGGAAGAACAGGTCGCCTTGAGCAGGGCTCTGGAGTACAAAGGAGATGCTCAAGTTTGTAAAGAACGAAGAATGAATCAGGAGAGGAGGTGATTACAAAAATTGTTCATTAGGAATTCTTACTGGTTTACAGAAGTAACACTGATTAGTGATTGGCTGAACCTTGTTGAACTACAGGTGTATGGCATTTTATGGCTACTTAGCATTAGTTTAGATCCCACACAGGAAGAGCCTTCAAGAGGTAATTTTTTAGCTCAAGGGTGGGATGTGACTACTTTCACATTTGTGATACCTTATCATTTGATAATTTAAAGAGACTTTCATTCCTCAGATAAAGGTTTGGGTCTTTTTTTTTTTTTTTCCTTTCTCAATATGATAACTAAAAGCACAGAAATTGAGGTTAGACTCTTGTCACAAGCTAGTGGCTGTCTTAGCCCCTTTCTGCCAGTGTAACAAAGTACAACAGGATGGGTAATTTATAAACAACAGAAATGTGTTTCTCACAGTTCTGGAGGCTGGGAAGTCCAATGTCCAACCACCGACAGGTATTCAGTGCCTGGTGAGGGCCCTGTCTCTCTGTTTCCAAGATGGCATTTTGTTCATGTGTCCTCCAGAGGGGACAAACATTGTATCTTCATGTGGTGGAAGAGACAGAAAAGGCAAAAGGCCAAATGCTCTATGAAGTCTTTATCATGAAGGACTTAACTCATTCAAGGGAGAGAAGTTCTAATGACCTAATCATCTCTTAAAGTTCCTCTTGAAAGTATTGCATTGAAGATTAAGTATAAATACATGAAATTTTGGGGACAATTTAGACTATACCAGTGAATTTGTTAACTTTAGCAAATGACTTAAAATACTTGTGGTTCAATTTTTGCATCAACAAAATGAGCTTATTAACCTATATTAAAACAGTGTTATAAAGATTAAGTGAGCCATTATATGGAAGATAATTAACAAAGTACCTAAAATATATTGTGTAATAACATAATTTACTAATATCATTGTTGTTGTTATAAAAATATCACCTGATCTTAGCCAAAAGTCTGAGAAGCGATAGGCAATCATTAAAAAATCAGGAAACAACAGGTGCTGGAGAGGATGTGGAGGAATAGGAACACTTTTACACTGTTGGTGGGACTGTAAACTAGTTCAACCATTGTGGAAGACAGTGTGGCAATTCCTCAAGGATCTAGAACTAGAAATACCATTTGACCCAGCCATCCCATTACTGGGGATATACCCAAAGGATTATAAGTCATGCTGCTGTAAAGACACATGCACATGTATGTTTATTGAGGCACTATTCACAATAGCAAAGACTTGGAATCAACCTAAATGTTCATCAGTGACAGACTGGATTAAGAAAATGTTGCACATATACACCATGGAATACTATGCAGCCATTAAAAAGGATGAGTTTGTGTCCTTTGTAGGGAAATGGATGCAGCTGGAAACCATCATTCTCAGCAAACTATCACAAGAACAGAAAACCAAACACCGCATGTTGTCACTCATAGGTGGGAATTGAACAATGAGATCACTTGGACACAGGAAAGGGAGCATCACACACCGGGTCCTATTGTGGGGAAGGGGTAGAGGGGAGGGATAGCATTAGGAGATATACCAAATGTAAATGACGAGTTAATGGGTGCAGCACACCAACATGGCACATGTATACATATGTAACAAACCTGCACATTTTGCACATGGACCCTAGAACTTAAAGTATAATAATAAAAAAAAATCAAGCATATTTACATAGTGTTTTATATTACAGGAATTATTCTTATGCTTTTTATGTTAATCTATTATATTACTATTAGTTTTATTTTCTTTACATAATTTCCTGAAATTTAATGGTATACTAAGAGTTTTAAAAATTACTTAAATTCAAGAATGAGAGTTTCAGAAACATCATAAAAATAACAGAGGCAATGCAAAATTTTTCCAATTATGTGAAAGCATAGTTATATAAGCACATTGAATGACATAAAAATTTTAAAGTATTGCATTTTATTATTCTAAAAATAAATTAACCATAATAGTATTTATTTTGAGCCTAACACGTCCATTTTTCTAGTAATCATTCATATTTATTATTTCCTAACACTTTAAAAAATATAAGCTTAAGGCCGGTGCTGCATATTTGTTTCCCAAAGCCATAAAACTTAGATGAGGTCACTTTCAATTTTTGTAAAATATGCTATCTAGACATTGGTTTTTATAAATATTATATTTTCCCAGAAGTTTGACATTCTCTTTTTTTAAAAAAAATCAAAATAGCTTTCTTTTTTAAATAAACATAACTTCCATTATTTTAGAAAACTGAAAAATAGAAAAGTAAAATTAGTCAGTATATCAACCCAACACCTAGAGTGCTTGCTGTCATCTTGGTGGAAGTATTTTCTGCAGTCTTTTTTAGGTGAAGGGGGAAGATTCTGGAGTCAGATTAGTTGGGTTAAAATCCTGGGCCCTCCATTTATTAATGTGTGAATTTGGACAAGTTATCTATGAGCCTTAGCCTCATCATCTGTAAAATGGGCATAATCTTTTCATAAGCCTCATGAGGTTGATGTGAGAATAAGCAAAATAATTTACATAAAAGTAATTGGCACATTTCTTGGCATGGAATTCATGCTCAATAAATGTTTTCAATTATTTTTTATTACTAACATCAACAACCTAAATAGAAACAGACTTTTCTTTCTCTGCTTTATATCATATTGCAGGCATATTTCCCTAATAGTGACACTTTTTCTAATTTATATTAATTGATGCATACAATTTTCTTCTAAACAGACTCAAGTGAGTACCTCACCTGCTCTGCTTTCTGTGAGAAAACCTTGCATTTCCTGCTGCCCTAACGTTCTCCTCTCTCCAGAAGACCACAGAATGGCCTCATGTGGTCCCTGTAAAATTCCACACCTTTGGTCAGTGTTATAGATTCGGCCAGCCTCCTGGACCATTTCAGATCCTTTGAATTCAGGCTAAACCTCTGTTAATGTGCCCATTTACCTCTTTTCCTTATGAATCTTCAGGCTCAGGGATGTTTGTTTAAAGTAACTCAATCTTTATTTCTTTCAGCTTGAAAGAGAATGAAACATATTCCGAATGTGGATATACTAATTGCCTTTCATCTTTTTGTTACTGTCAGACAGTATACTGGGAAATTTCCATTTTTCTTTAATATAATTGATCTGTCATGAACATGGTCAATAAAGGTCTATTTCAAAGGAGATTCCTAGATGTGAAATAAATAGAAAGCCCTTGCTATACACTAAAATTGATTTCTAAAAATCTGATGTAATAATGTTTACCCACACAAAAACAACCTATCAGAAAATCTCAGTGTTTCTTCAAAGATAAGAAATATTACATTTTTAAATATATCATTGTCATGGGAAGCATAACATCTCATTTTGTCTGATGTTAGCTTATTTTTCTCTTCATTATTTATATATTGTGTATACACATAACCGTTTTCTTTATTCTAATAATAATACAGAGTACTAATATTATTATTTGATTTTTTATTTTCACTTAGCAATTTGATTTGTTTTCCATGCCAATAACTATACTTTCATTGGATTATTTCAGCAAAAAAAATAGTATTTCATTATAATGTCATTCCATAAATTTTATAAAAATTTTTTATGACCCTTATTAAGGATTTAAGGTTTTTTCAACTTGTGGCTATTTAAACACCATTGTCAGGATCATTCTTGATGAGACTTTTTTTTCATGCTGAAATAACTGTAAGAAAAAAATGTAAAATGTAATAAAAAATTTAAAAAGACATGTACATTTATAAAGAAATACTGAATTACCCTTAGAAAAAAAAAATGCCTCAAGCGCGAGTGACACAGAAGACAGGTGATTTCTGCATTATCAAATGAGGTACTGGGTTCATCTCACTGGGGAGTGCCAGACAATCGGACCTGGTCAGCTGTTGCAGCCCGACCAGCGAGAGCTGAAGCTCACCTGGGAAGCGCAAGGGGGAAGGGAATCCCTTTTCCTAGCCAGGGGAACTGAGACACACAACACCTGGAAAATCGGGTAACTCCCACCCCAATACTGCGCTTTAAGCAAACGGGCACACCAGGAGATTATATCCCACACCTGGCCGGGAGGGTCCCACGCCCACGGAGCCTTCCTCATTGCTAGCACAGCAGTCTGCGATCTAACCACAAGGCAGCAGCGAGGCTGGGGGAGGGGCGCCCGCGATTGCTGAGGCTTAAGTAGGTAAACAAAGCCCTGGGAAGATGGAACTGGGTGGAGCTCACAGCAGTTCAAGGAGGCCTGCCAGTCTCTGTAGACTCCACCTCTGGGGACAGGGCACAGCTAAACAACAACAATAACAACAACAACAACAAAAAGCAGCAGAAACCTCTGCAGACGCAAGCGACTCTGTCTGACAGCTTTGAAGAGAGTGGTGGATCTCCCAACACGGAGGCTGAGATCTGAGAACAGACAGACTGCCTGCTCAAGTGGGTCCCTGACCCCTGAGTAGCCTAACTGGGAGACATCCTCCACTAGGGGCAGACCGACAACCCACACCTCACACGGTGGAGTACACCCCTGAGAGGAAGCTTCCAAAGCCAGAATCAGACAGGTACACTGGCTGTTCAGCAGTATTCTATCTTCTGAAGCCTCTGCTGCTGACACCCAGGCAAACAGGGTCTGAAGGGAACCTCAAGCAATCTCCAACAGACCTACAGCTGAGGGTCCTGACTGTTAAAAGGAAAACTAACAAACAGGAAGGACACCCACACCAAAACCCCATCAGTACATCACCATCATCAAAGACCAGAGGCAGATAAAACCACAAAGATGGGGAAAAAGGAGGGCAGAAAAGCTGGAAATTCAAAAAATAAGAGCGCATCTCCGCAGCTTATCGCCAGCAATGTATCAAAGCTGGACGGAGAATGACTTTGACGAGATGAGAGAAGAAGGCTTCAGTCCATCAAACTTCTCAGAGCTAAAGGAGGAATTATGTACCCAGCGCAAAGAAACTAAAAATCTTGAAAAAAGAGTAGAAGAATTGATAACCACTTGATAAAGCACTAATTGATAAAGCACTCCTCAGCAAATGTAGAAGAACAGAAATTGTAACAAACTGTCTCTCAGACCACAGTGCAATCAAACTAGAACTCAGGACTAAGAAACTCAATCAAAACCGCTCAACTACATGGAAACAGAATAACGTGCTCCTGAATGACTACTGGGTACACAACGAAATGAAGGCAGAAATAAAGATGTTCTTTGAAACCAATGAGAACAAAGATACAACATACCAGAATCTCTGGGACACACTGAAAGCAGTGTGTAGAGGCAAATTTGTAGCACTAAATGCCCACAAGAGAAAGCTGGAAACATCTAAAATTGACACTCTAACATCACAATTAAAAGAACTAGAGAAGCAAGAGCAAACACATTCAAAACCTAGCAGAAGGCAAGAAATAACTAAGATCAGAGCAGAATTGAAGGAGATAGAGATACAAAAAACCCTCCAAAAAATCAATGAATCCAGGAGTTGGTTTTTTGAAAGGATCCACAAAATTGATAGACCACTAGCAACACTAATAAAGAAGAAAAGAGAGAAGAATCAAATCGACGCAATAAAAAATGATAAAGGGGATATCACCACCGACCCCACAGAAATACAAACTACCATCAGAGAATATTATAAACACCTCTACGCAAATAAACTAGAAAATCTAGAAGAAATGGATAATTTCCTGGACACTTACACTCTCCCAAGACTAAACCAGGAAGAAGCTAAATTCCTGAATAGACCAATAGCAGGCTCTGAAATTGTGGCAATAATTAATAGCCTACCAACCAAAAAAAGTCCAGGACCAGATGGATTCACAGCTGAATTCTACCAGAGGTACAAACAGGAGCTGGTACCATTCCTTCTGAAACTATTCCAATCAATAGAAAAAGAGGGAATCCTCCCTAACTCATTTTATGAGTCCAACATCATCCTGTTACCAAAGCCTGGCAGAGACACAACAAAAAAAGAGAATTTTAGACCAATATCCCTGATGAACATTGATGCAAAAATCCTCAATAAAATACTGGCAAACCGGATCCAGCAGCACATCAAAAAGCTTATCCACCATGATCAAGTGGGCTTCATCCCTGGGATGCAAGGCTGGTTCAACATACACAAATCAATAAACGTAATCCAGCATATAAACAGAACCAAAGACAAAAACCACATGATTATCTCAATAGATGCAGAAAAGGCCTTTGACAAAATTCAACAGCCCTTCATGCTAAAAACTCTGAATAAATTCGGTATTGATGGAACGTATCTCAAAATCATAAGAGCTATTTATGACAAACCCACAGCCAATATCATACTGAATGGGCAAAAACTGGAAAAATTCCCTTTGAAAACTGGCACAAGACAGGGATGCCCTCTCTCACCACTCCTATTCAACATAGTGTTGGAAGTTCTGGCTAGGGCAATCAGGCAAGAGAAAGAAATCAAGGGTATTCAGTTAGGAAAAGAAGAAGTCAAACTGTCCCTGTTTGCAGATGACATGATTGTATATTTAGAAAACCCCATTGTCTCAGCCCAAATTCTCCTTAAGCTGGTAAGAAACTTCAGCAAAGTCTCAGGATACAAAATTAATGTGCAAAAATCACAAGCATTCTTATACACCAGTAACAGACAAACAGAGAGCCAAATCATGAATGAACTCCCATTCACAATTGCTTCAAAGAGAATAAAATACCTAGGAATCCAACTTACAAGGGATGTAAAGGACCTCTTCAAGGAGAACTACAAACCACTGCTCAGTGAAATAAAAGAGGACACAAACAAATGGAAGAACATACCATGCTCATGGATAGGAAGAATCAATATCGTGAAAATGGCCATACTGCCCAAGGTTATTTACAGATTCAATGCCATCCCCATCAAGCTACCAATGAGTTTCTTCACAGAATTGGAAAAAACTGCTTTAAAGTTCATATGGAACCAAAAAAGAGCCCGCATCTCTAAGACAATCCTAAGTCAAAAGAACAAAGCTGGAGGCATCACACTACCTGACTTCAAACTATACTACAAGGCTACAGTAACCAAAACAGCATGGTACTGGTACCAAAACAGAGATATAGACCAATGGAACAGAACAGAGTCCTCAGAAATAATACCACACATCTACAGCCATCTGATCTTTGACAAACCTGAGAGAAACAAGAAATGGGGAAAGGATTTGCTATTTAATAAATGGTGCTGGGAAAATTGACTAGCCATAAGTAGAAAGCTGAAACTGGATCCTTTCCTTACTCCTTATACAAAAATTAATTCAAGATGGATTAGAGGCTTAAATGTTAGACTTAATACCATAAAAACCCTAGAGGAAAACCTAGGTAGTACCATTCAGGACATAGTCATGGGCAAAGACTTCATGTCTAAAACACCAAAAGCAACAGCAACAAAAGCCAAAATTGACAAATGGGATCTCATTAAACTAAAGAGCTTCTGCACAGCAAAAGAAACTACCATCAGAGTGAACAGGCAACCTACAGAATGGGAGAAAATTTTTGCAATCTACTCATCTGACAAAGGGCTAATATCCAGAACCTACAAAGAACTCAAACAAATTTACAAGAAAAAAACAAACAACCCCATCAAAAAGTGGGCAAAGGATATGAACAAACATTTCTCAAAAGAAGACATTCATACAGCCAACAGACACATGAAAAACCGCTCATCATCACTGGCCATCAGAGAAATGCAAATCAAAACCACAATGAGATACCATCTCACACCAGTTAGAATGGCGATCATTAAAAAGTCAGGAAAGAGCAGGTGCTGGATAGGATGTGGAGAAATAGGAACACTTTTACACTGTTGGTGGGATTGTAAACTATTTCAACCATTATTGAAAACAGTATGGCGATTCCTCAAGGATCTAGAACTAGATGTACCATATGACCCAGCCATCCCATTACTGGGTATATACCCAAAGGATTATAAATCATGCTGCTATAAAGACACATGCACACGTATGTTTATTGCGGCACTATTCACAATAGCAAAGACTTGGAATCAACCCAAATGTCCATCAGTGACAGACTGGATTAAGGAAATGTGGCACATATACACCATGGAATACTATGCAGCCATAAAAAAGGATGAGTTTGTGTCCTTTGTAGGGACATGGATGCAGCTGGAAACCATCATTCTCAGCAAACTCTCACAAGAACAGAAAACCAAACACCGCATGTTCTCACTCATAGGTGGGAACTGAGCAATGAGATCACTTGGACTCGGGAAGGGGAACATCACACACCAGGGCCTATCATGGGGAGGGGGGAGCGGGGAGGGATTGCATTGGGAGTTATACCTGATGTAAATGACGAGTTGATGGGTGCTGACGAGTTGATGGATGCAGCACAGCAACATGGCACAAGTATACATATGTAACAAACCTGCACGTTATGCACATGTACCCTAGAACTTAAAGTATAATAAAAAAAAAAAAAAAGAAAAAAAATGCTTCAACATAGTCTCTCAATGTTGTCTAGACAATCAAACTTTATCTCCACTATCACAGTCGCATATGATTTCCATTTTAGTTCTGAAATATGTTAAATTCTGGGTGAATTGAAAATTTCTGCATTTAGTGGCATGAAACTCTAAAAAACATATAGTGACAATTAAAATTTTTTCAGTTGACTTTCTATTCCTGCATTTTGCTGGGTTTTGCTGTGGTTATCTTCCCAGAAATCCCACCCTTGTTGGAATAACGAACGTTTAGTTTTTAAATTATTTGTGTTTTCTTTTTTTAAAATTATTTTTATTTTTTCCACTTTTTAGAGAGAAGGTCTTGCTCTGTCGCCCAGGCTGGAGCGGAGTGAAGTAGTGCAATCATAGCTCACTGCAGTCTCAAACTCCTGGCCTCTAGTGTGTCCTCATGCGTGTTCTTTAGATGTTAAAAACATTAATGTTTCTTCTATCATTTTTGTAACATATAGTCACAGCTTATAATTTGCCTTTCAACGTTGTCTTGTCTTTGGCATAAAGTTAAAAAATAGGTAGTCCAGACGCGGTGGCTCATGTTAGTAATTCCAGCACTTTGGGATGCCGAGGTGGGCAGATCACCTGAGGTCAGGTGTTCGTGACTAGCCTGGTCAACGTGGTGAAACCCCATCTCTATTAAAAATGAAAAACTAGCTGGGTATGGCAGCAAGCACCTGTAATCCCAGATACTCGGGAGGCTGAGGCAGGAGAATTGCTTAAATCTGGGGGGTGGAGGGTGTAGTGAGCTGAGATCGCACCACTGCATTCCAGTCTGGATGACAAGAGCGAAATTCTGTCTCAAAAAAAAAAAAAAAGATACTCAAATAAAGTTTTATATATGTGTATTTATTTCTTTAAATTTGAGTTACTTCGTGAGTAGAAAGAGATTGCATTGTTATTTGTTAAATATTAGCCTAGATATTTTTTCTATTAAAAACTTATTGACTTGATGTAATTTAACACTACTAGTGAAAAATCATGTTGACATCACTTACTCCCAATATGATATGTGGAGAAGGACATGCCACCATTGTGATATTCTTCCTGGAAGACCAAACATTCGGTATAACCATGAGGAAACATTAAACTCAAATTAAAGGACATTCTACGAAACACCCGAGGATTTATCTTCAAAACTGTTCATGTAATAAGAAACTATTAATAGGAAAGACTGTCATAGATCATAGGACATCAAGAAGATATAATGACTGAATAAGACATGGCATTGTGAATAGGATCTCAAAACAGAAAAGAGAAATTCATGAAAAGCTGGAGAAATTAAAGTATAAGCTATAGTTTACCTAAGAGTACTCTATCAATTTTAATTTCTCAGTTTTCATGAATGGCCATGATTAGGCAAGATCCTATTGTTAGGAAAAGCTAGGTGAAGAGTATACAAGAACTCTTTGTAGTGGGTTTGCATATTTTTTGTAAATCTATAATTATTGGAAAATATATTTATTTAAAAATTATGATTATATATGTATACTATGACACATCTTAACTTTCTTTGTTTTGTTTTATTTTATGTATTTTTTGAGATGGAGTTTCGCTCTTGTTGCCCAGGCTGGAGTGCAATGGCACGATGTCAGCTCACTGCAACCTCTCCGTCACAGGTTCAAGTGATTCTCCTGCCTCAGCCTCCCATGTAGCTGGAATTACCAGCGCCCACTACTAGGCCTGGCTAATTTTTTTGTATTTTTAGAAGAGACTGGGTTTCACCATGTTGGCCAGGCTGGTCTCAAATGCCTGACCTCAGGTGATCCGCCAGCCTCCGCCTCCCAAAGTGCTGGGATTACAGGTGCAAGCCACCACACCCTGCCTATTTTATTTTAACGTAAATATAATGCACGACTTTTTTTTTTTTTTTTTTAAGGCTAAGATCAACAATGGTAGATATATTTCTCTTGGCTTCCATGAGAGGATTTTTTTAAAGTTTTATATACATTTTATCTAATATTCTAATTTATTTCAGCAAGAGGATATCTACTTGTCAGAAATATATCTACCCTTTTTCTGATTACACTTTCCGTCTCTTGTGTTTTAGATTCCATGCTACCTTTCATCTTCTTGAGTTCTTCCTTGTAAGTTTTCCTGTCTGACCAAAGTCAGTTTCAGAAATATGATTATGTGCACATTCAGTTTCATTCTTCTTATCCTTAAGGTGCCACACTTGCTTCATTTAACTCGATTTCAGGATGTGTTGTTTACTTATACATCTTTGAAATGTAAGCATGACAAGACTCAAGCTGTAATATTCTCTCTCGCATCATATATGAGGATAGAGAAATGCTATTTCCCCTACGTGAATTTGGAGCTTCGAATATTTAACTTTCTGTAGTGATGGGCTATTCTTCTGATGTCGAGCCCTTTTATCTCACTGGAGGCTTTCTTGACTAATACCTTGAATTTCACATACGTGTTCTGTGCCTGACCATTTTGATCTTCTCTTTGTACTAGAACTAATCTGTATGTATTTCTTCTGTATATGGAAACAGATTAACTTGCACAAGAAAGTAAATGTCTTATGAGAGCTTCCTTTATATTGTAGGTTCCAAGTTATAGGCGATTCAGAATGAAATTACTTTATAGGAGAGACACATGTAAATTGAGCTTTGGGTTACTGAAAGTAATTTTCTTTCAATTTCATGGATATTACTCTATTTTTTAGTCAATACTACCAAGAAGTCTAGAATTTAAAGATAGATAATGTGAGTAAATCAAAGTAACCTTAACTTTTAAAAATATGTATTTTATTAAGTTCCATCGAAGGTGCTTTAGTGCAGAGTATGTAACAAATGAAGTGTAATATAAGAATGTACTTTCTCATCTTTTCAGCTAATATTGGATCCCATTAAATCTCTTACTGTTTTTCAATACTCAGTTGCTAGATCTTGGCATTGTGTCCTCTCTCATGCATAATTTAAAAGACATAGGCCACATCTATCTTTTGTTGTATCTTTACAACCTTTTAAAAAATTAGCAGATTTTTAAGGCACTGATAGTTGGATATCCAAAGTTACAAATTACTTTTCTTATTTTGGTAGAATTTGCTTTCATAGTTTATTTGCTCATTTTATTAGATGATATTAGTTTTTTTTAAATTTATAATGCAATAAAATAGTTTATACTGTATCACATTTTTAAAACTCAAATGGAATTGTGATACAAATAAATTGTAACAAGTATTTGCTAGCCACTAATAGTAACTAAAATAGAGTGACATTTTTAAAAAACACTTGAGAGAAATTATACTTTCTTAAATTTCCAATGAGATTATATTTTACTTAATTTTCCCTCTCTAATATGTTAGCATTTTATTTAAGTAATTCAAAGAATATAATAAGAATTTTTTGTCAGAGACAACTGGCTGTTAAAGGATATGAGGGAAAAAATATATATTTCATAACAAAACCCTGCCGTAATAAGGGAATAACCTGTTCCATAAACGGTGGTAACTGGATTAGTGAAAACTGAATTTAACTTGGAGAATTTGATGAACTATAAAAAGCAGAGATAAACTTACAAACCACTTCCCAACTCTTTAGCAGCCTCAAAATTTATTAAAATGTAAACATGTATGATGGTATGATTTATACAAAATGGTTTGTTTTAAAAATAGTTAATGCTCTTAGAATTTCTTTCCTTTACAGTATGTTTGTTTTTCCCCAATATTCACAATAACTATTTTCCTAAAAACATTAAGATTATTGTTGATTTTCATCTTAGACCCACACAAAAGCATGATTAAAATTTTCTGAAATATGTACCTTTGTATCCTATTACAGATAAATTAAAGTTAAAGACAGCCCTATTATAGTCTTATACAGACCAAGGTAATAGAACTCGACAGTTTCAGGTTAATCATTGCAAGAAAAATATTCCTGCTAGATAGTACAGAAGTTTTATATTATCGTTTGTGTTTATTGTTTGATTTTATACTAAACCTAATTTGTTTTATTATAAATAGTTTCATGTTTTTACGTATTTTGAATGCTGCAAACTCCTTTATATAATGATCATGTTGTAAAAGTTTTAATGTGTAAGCACATTCATTTTCACAGGGATTGTTGCTAAGTATACTAAGTCTCTAGATGGACATTTTAGACTTCAATGGCGCTTTTAAAGGAGATATGCTGAATACACTTGTAAAGAAAAATACAGGTATAAACACTATCATATGAGTTCAACAAATGTAAAGAACAGTATTCGTACCCCATAATGTTTTTCATTAAGACAAGCATATTGCAATATAAATATACTGCTGCGCTTTTGGAAAAGCCTTCCTATCCCACTTGAAATATAAATAGAGACAATTTGACTTCTACCTCTTATGATATAGCATGTTATACTGTCTATACGGGACAGATACATGACTCATTGCCCTCATAAGCCCCCAGGATAACTATCTTTGTGTTTAATTGATCCATTAATAATAATATTAATGATAATGTCAATAACTATCACCAACAGCTAACATTTTCATAACTCTACTAAATCTAAAATATGATTTTGGGTGCGAAGAAGATAGAATTAAGAAAATTAGCAACAACAGGTTACAATCATAAACTAAGAAAAAACTAGGTCTAATAAAACAGCAGGACCTGATAAAACAGCATAAAAAGAGACAAAGAGGAAAGGATGTATGTAAATAATGCCAAAGAAACAGATGACTGACAGTCTGTTCTTTCGGTTAACTTCCTCTGTTAGTTTATTGCCAACATTCAGTCAATTTCCTCCCAATAAATATTACCACTGACCAATTCTTCACCTTGTTTCTTTATTCTTGAACGTTCCATTTCCCACCAGCACAAAATACTCAAGACTTGAGCTCAGTTTTATTTTTCCAGTTACCTTTGAATTACTACCACAAGATACTAGTAAAACTAGCTGGTCTGCACTCCTACTAAGATTTGTCATTTGCTTCTGCTGTTCTTCTTTCCCTTATTGGAGGCCAATGCGAACCTACATTAATTAAACAGAGGAAAGAGGAAAAGAAAGAGAGAGAAAGAGAGAAGTTTTATGAGCCCCCTTCTCCTGTCCCATGGCAACTAGAAATCTACTTCACTACCAGTTTTAAATGTCAGAAGATGTATCCTGGATCTTGACAATAAAACATGTTTTTATTATTATTGCTATATTATATCATATCACTTCTTCACCTATGGTCAAGTTCTCTCTTTATAATTATTACTGATTTTATTATTGACTCTGTTGGAGTTCCACATACAAGTGAAGTTCTCTGGAGTCAAGAGTATTCTTCTATACACATAGACTATGAAACGGCTTTGTTTCCAGTATGTGTTTCCAGTAAAAAGCAAGATGAGTACACTTTTATTTATTGTGCTCTCTCCGTGCTGAAAATTCAAGTCTACCATAAGTGTTCTTTTGCCAGAATAGCATGATTCTTAAACAACCTTCTATCTTCAGAAAATTGGTAAAAGGAGACACATATTTTGCAGTATTTTTGCACAATATTTTTAAAAACTACATGGACAACAGGATTTTATTTAAGAGCTATCTAGTATTTTCTCTGCATAAACTACTATATTTCAGTATTTTATGTGTCTTAAGGAAGACAGAGTGTTAATATGTGTAGTAAATAAAGGTATTCATAAAGGAAAAGATAAAGAATAGAAAGCTACTTTGGCTACCTCAAATTTGTATCTTACAAGATACAACCGAAAAATTACTTACTGGGCCTTTTTAATGAAGATTATGGACTAAAAGAACATTAATAAAAAAGTCAGGCCAAATCTGAAATACATTTTCTAAATCATCAACTCACAAGAAGATGCTTTCAATATTCCTAAAGAAAATGCATGTTTGTGTGCCCTACATGAGACTGAATAGTGGCTTCCTAAAGATGTTTCTGTTACAATCCCAGGAACCTGTGAACACATTACCTTGCATGGTAAAAGGGAATTTGCAGATATTATTGTGTTAAGGATCTTCAGATGGTGAGATTTTCCTGAATTATCCAGGTGAGTGTGATGTAATCACAATTACAAAGGTCCTTATAAGAGGGAAACAAGAGGTTGAGGTGGCAGGTTGGGAGAAGGGGTTGGGAGGAGGCCGGACAAAGTTTCAACAGAACCAGAGGTTGGAGTGAGGCACTGTGAGCCAAGGAATTCAAACAGTTCCTAGAAGCTGGAAACAGCAAGGAAATGGATTACTGCACAAGCCTCCAGAAGGAATTCAGTCCAACCAACACATTGATTTTTAAACTCCAGCCTCCAGAACTCAATTTTCTCCTAATTAATGTGTGTCGTTTTAAGCCACAAAGTTTGTGGTATTTTGTTATAGCAGCAATAGGAAAGTAATACAAGGACAGAGATCATGCATAGCTTCTTCCTTATCCTTTACACAGCAGCAAGAACCAGACTCTGCTTATGATAGGAGGTCAAAGCCTATTTTCTAAGTGAATACATTTCTAATAAAAATTGCTAATTAATTAAATAATAATCATAAGGCATTGGGGTATAAAGTAAGATGTGGGCAAAGTTCTGTTTCTTGGAACTCTGACAGCAGGAATCAGGCTATAAAAGCTTTAATCTTATTTCTACCACTATTTTGGGGATCCCCAAATTCGTTTATTTTCATAAGATAAACACTTATTTCTCACTCATAAAGTTCAAGAGGAGGGAAAACAAAGTGATAGGGAACTCTGCTCCACGGGGACATCCAGGTTCAAATTTCTGTCTTCTTTATTCCAGCATTTCCTTGTGAAAGACTTGAGCTATACAGTGGCTCATTTATGTATCTTAACAACTGATGCAGACCATTTTCTGAGAACTTAGCAAGGGCTATTGAATGGAGCAGCTATACATGGTGGCTCCATGTGGTCTGCACTTCCTCACAGTATAGTGGCTAGGTTCCATAGGTGAACATCCTGACTCAGAAAGAAAGCCAAATGGAAGAGAATTATGTTTTATCAGTTGCCTTAGAATTTATATTCCATCACTTCTACCATATTCTACTGGTTGGTTTAGTTACAAGTCTCAATTCAGTTTAACAAAGAGAGAGTTTGAAATCCAGGAAATATTTTGAGGACTGCCAATAAAATTGCAAGAAGAGCATGAGAAATGAGACATTATCATGTGACAATACGTGAAAAATACAATCCAGTAGCTCCAGCAAAAGAGGGAGAAGATAGAGCAAAGGGCAAGCAGCATTCCACTGAAAAGATGCGATGTGGGGTTGTTTGCCTCATTTCTGTGCACATCTGTTTGGCGGAAATGTAGTGAAATTCTAAACCTAGTTGACAAAGGCCAGATAAAACTCTGGAGGAAGGCTAGCGATTATTAATAGAGGACAGATAGCAGTATCTTTTACAATCTACACACCCTTCTTCCTAAAGTTAGAACATGTCTACCCACTTCCCAAGAAAGACAAGCCATAGTTACACTCAGGCATGGAATACAGTTCAGATGTCAGGATCTTTGGGTACAGTCCTCTCTATCACAAAAGTTTCCTACCTATCATTAATACCAACTATATATTACTTAAACTTACAATAAAATATCTCATTTGAGAAAAAAAAGAATGACCATGCAGTCACTGCTCAGAGCAATAAAATTTTACTGGACAAAAATTGCAGAGACTCACTGCTCTACCAGTGGATAAAGTTTCTTGCTTAAAACCGATTGCTACTTATTGAAATGAATTTCCTGTCCTCTATCCTCTGTGGTCCTGGCTTTCTCTCTGAAAAAATTTGTTCTTGTAGTATATTCTTCTTCACCACATCTGTATGAATATTAAAGAATTTCTTTCGTCAGAAGCACTGCAGTTTTCATAGCCTGCTTCTGCACCCACTAATTTGGGAAGTTGGGACTTTTTTGAAGGCTAAATATTTGACTTCTTTAGTAAAAAAAAATTCTTAGAAGACTCAATGAGTTTCTGGCCTAACTGCATCCAGCCATTTTCTTGTGCTGGAAACCTACATCCAAGACTCTTTTCTGGAAATAATTATGAAATCTATTCTTATGGTCTCACTTCTTTGTTGAGCCAGTGTCAATTGTTACCATTTTGATGATGGCTCTTGAAAGTATAAAACCTTATAAAATAATGGACTTATTTGGAAGGAAACATACTTTATTTGATCTTTTGGACAGATGATCTACAGATTCATGTGTTGAGCCAAGAATTCTTAATGGACACTTTTTATTAAATCTTTGAGCAGCAGGGTTATCTCCTACTGTATAACGTGATAAACCAAGGTGGCTTTTCCAACCCCATCAGATCCCACATTTCTGGACTCTTTTTATTCCCTTCAACCTCTGCTTGAAATTGTCTCCTTCTTGCTTGAGCTCATTAATTCTTGAAATAAGCTAGCTAAATGCAGCAATAAACAGCTAACACATGGTAAAATTCTGGCTCTTTCCATCAGCTTCTCCTAGAGCTGAAGGCTCTTTAGGCAAATGGTTTGCTCTTCCAGTTACCAGAAGTGACACTTTAAATAAATGGACTGTCTTCATTCTCACTTAAATGTCAATTTCACATTTTTTTTTTTTAGGTTTTTGTGGCTGGCAGAAAGCCTTGCAATATACCAATTATTTATTAGCTACAGTAAAACCTACATTGCTAGAGCTAATAAGCCCCACAACACAGGTTTCTTACTAAAATTGAAGAGTATTTTCTGCTTGCATTATGAGCCCAGGAACTCTATGCTCCATGAATTAGTCCAGAACCCAACAAATTGGGTATGGCTTTGTTATCCATGATGCACAGCTATTAGTGTTGCCCTGGTCATCATCATTTTCATCTGGGATGAAAGTAAAAAATGAGGGAATTATGGGCAATTATATTTAATAAGGTGTATTTTCTGTTGTGCATTTCACATTTACTTACATCTCAATCATGAGAACTTAGTCACATGGCAAACCTAGTCACAAGGGAGGCTGAGAAGTACAGTCTCTCGGCAGAAGAGCACACCTGAGTTGGAGAAGAGCCAGAAATCCGTTACCAGTGTAAATGCAACATGTTACATGTGATCTTTGCCACAGAGATGTGTCCCATTTTCTAAGAACTCTCAATAGGATGCCCTTGACCAGGGCTCTAGATGATCAGTGTTTCCCTATCATTTGGAATAAAAAAATAGTTGAGTTTTACAACATTGCAAGACCTCAAATTACTCGAAATTTATGCCATTTATATTATAGGCCATGGACAGACAGAGATTTTATTACCAAGCTGTATTTTCTTCCATTGTTGTTTGCACACTAATTATTTCCAACCAATTAATGATAACTCCTTTATATCCCATACTGAAGGATCTGAGGAGCAGTCAACACACACCAACATTCTGGTCTTTTTCAACAAGTTTCCTGGCAGGGTGCAGTGGCTCATGCCTAATAATCCCACCACACTGGAAGGCTGAGGCTGGAGGATCACTTGACCTCAGGAGTTCGAGAGCAGCCTAGGCAATGTAAGGATACTCCATCTCTACAAAAAAAAAAAATTAGCCAAGCCTGGTGGTATGTACATGCCTGTAGGACTAGCTACTTGGAAAGCTGAGGTGGAAGGATCTCTTGAATCCAGGAGTTCAAGGCTATAGTGAGGTCTGATCATGCCACTGCACTCTAGCCTGAGCAGCAAATCAAGACCCTGTCTCAAAACAAACAGACAAAAAACCACATCACCATCCCTAAAGCAGTAGGCTTTGCATATAAAATTGTCTACTTACCAAATGTTTTTGCAATGGCAGAAAATGGTCAATGTCTTTCTTGTTTGCATTGCCTACCATACTTCTAGAAATAGCCGAAGGTACCATTCTGTTCTATAAAAAGTAGATAAAAGTCTCCAGTTTCCTTTTTTGATGAAAACAAACTGACTCACAGAAATATTTTCCCCATTTACAACTTTTCCACCTGGAATAAGGGCTTAATATATGGAAATAAAGCAGCCTTATGTCAGTAATGAGGCAGTGTGAGTGAAGATGGAAATTAATCTTCTCGGATCAGAAAACTGAAAAAGAAAAAATCCTGGATTTGTGATACTATCATTGCGACTTGACACCAATTCTGTACTATCTTTCTCTAGACTTTTCTTGTTATGTAAGGTAAACTCTTTTAAGTTTAACTACTTTTACCTGATCTTTAGTAGATCAGACTCTTTCCTGAAAGAAGGTAGCTATAGTGCATTATATTTAAAGTTCTCATGATTGGGAACATTAGAGTGTACTACTCTGTTGCTTGTAATTGTCACATAAATTAACAATGTGTCCTGGTATTTGTGCTTTTAGTTCCTTTTATATAATATAGGCAAGCCCCATGGCTTGGATTCATTAACCGAATATGAGGCCAATGGTATTGTGCCAGTTCCTGGTCTAATCCTCAGAAGTCCTGGCAACTTCCATGTTTGCGCTTTGTGTTTCAGAAGCACAGTCTCTAAGCAGAAGAGCATAACTGAGGAACACGGAACCAACCATCTTGTAAGAGGTTCTCCGACTTTTATGGAGAAGCCCCTTGGAGGATTTCCTCCGATGGAGATCCCCAACTCTGATGGAGAATCTCAATTGACTGAGAAATCAATTAGGGCACCGACCTGGAAAGAGAGAGAAGCTGAGATTATGTGGAAACAGTCCTTGCCTACTGGCAAGAGAAAGGCAGCCATACAATTGACCACTGGAAAAGTCAAAAGAATAACTATGCAGATGTGTCCAGCCATAATGAACAATTTTGAAAAATTATAAAATATTTTTGTTTTAAATCACTAAATTTTGGTTTCCTGTGTTTTATTACAAGAGATCATTGCAACAGAAATGGAAGTCTGAAATACTGATTCTGTAATTAAACAAACAAAAAACAAAAGCAAAGACATACAATTAAATGTCACTGACTTTGAGACAGGCAAGTGGTCAAAGCTCTGTAAGTCCTGCTAGAGGTGTTAGCAAAGTCTAAGAGGACAGTCAGAAAATTGCTTTTGCAGACCTGAGCAAGGGAACTTGAATTAAGTGCAGAATAATCAGTAAAACTGTGGCTTGGATTAATGTGAAAGATGGAAAGGCTTCAGATTGAACTTGTGGGTTTGGCTATAAAATTTATGGGTAGATAGTTGAAAGTTCCAATTGGCTGTTTTTATCTGTTTCAAATGAAAGACTGAAGGAGTGAGATGAGCTAAAGAAGAAACTGTTCTTTTTTTTTTCTTTTTTCTTTTTCTTTTTTTTTTTTTTGAGATGAAGTCTTGCTCTTATCCCCAGGCTGGAGTACAGTGGCATGATCTCAGCTCACTGCAACCTCTGCCTCCCGGGTTCGAGAGATTCTCCTACCTCAGCCTCCCAAGTAGCTGGGACTACAGGTGCCTGCCACCACGACTGGCTAATTTTTGTGTTTTTAGTAGAGACGGGGTTTTACCATGTTGGCCAGGTTGGTCTTGAACTCCTGACCTCAGGCAATCTGCCCGCCTTGGCCGCCCAATGTGCTGGAATCTCATGCTCGGCCGAACTGTTCATTTTAAAGCAAAATTTAAAGAAAATATGAAGAACCAAGGGTTACAGAATTAGAAAATAAACTGTTTTTCATCCCCAGTCTCTTTTAACAAGAGAGTCTCCAAGTAAGAAATGTTATTCAGACAAATGTTAAATCCAGGGTCCTTCCTTTAAAAGTAGCCTCAAATCAAGAATATGGTTCTTAAATTTGTTTTTGATACTTAGTGAATATCAAGGTGATGCCTCATAGACATGCTCAACCAGAAAAAAAAAAATGACATACAGAACTCAAAGGTGTTCCTCCTACACATTCCTTGCCAGATAACAGGTGCTCTAAGAATTGTGATGACGTAGTATCAAAGAACTCTGAATCTCAGCCTAAAGCGGGACATGCCTCAATATTTGTCATATCATGTTGCTTGTGTGTAATGGAGTGGATTTTTGATGTGTTAAGAAATATCCTATTTTGTAAAATAAATAAATAATACGATTTTAAGAAAAAATAGTAACGGGAAATTCTAACTTGAAAGAGGTTTCAATATCCCCACATTTCTCTGGCAAGAAACTGTCTGAACAAGAATGTTAGCTGGGGGGCGGGGACTGGAAACAGAACATTTCTTATGGAAAGGAGAGATGACTCACAGGGGCTCAGGAAACGTGGAGGAGGATTGGGTTGCGGTAAATCACTGGCATGTCAGAATAGTAAGTGGCCAGGTCCTGCTCGGTGCCTCCCATTTTATCCCTTTGTAAAACAGAATGTCTATTTTGGTTTTCCTGTCTCAGTCTCACCAATGTGTGTGTGTGTGAGTGTGTGTGAGTGTGTGTGTGTATGTTTGTGTTTGTGTGTGTGTGTGAAAGAGAGACAGAGACAGAGAATTGCTTTATTCTAAATATTTCAGAATCAGAACTATGACATCAGAAAATCTTTATGCCCATGTCAACATGATGTTACTGCATACCTCAAGTTTGACCCTAATTCCATAGTGGAATGAGGCATCTGGTGGTCTTGGAGTGAGGGTGGGGGAGATGTAGAGTATATTTTTAATTCAGAAGAAATGTGAATCAGTAGGGGCCAGATAAAACACCATAATTATCTGCTTAAACGATAGCCATGCTTGTATTGCAATACTTGTATAGACTCCTCTTCTTGAATCTGGGATGGATCTGGGGTTTATGTGGAGGAGTTGTATGTGGCAGAAATCATATCAAGCCTACACTTGTAGAAGGCTTGGCAGTTGCTCTGGGCTCTGAGAAAACCTCAATGACTACATAATTTTTTTTTTCTACCAGTGTAAGATAAAGTGGTTAACTCATGTGGAGAGAGAGAAAGACAGAGAAGATGGGAGATTAACCAGGTCAGACTTCAGCTCTGAAGATCAGCAGATGCTTTCTGCTGAGCTTAGCAGGGGTTGTAGCCATTAATTTTTAATAATAACTAGGCAATCACAATAAATAATCAAATTCAAGTCATTAAATTTGAGTTAACTGGTTACTCAGCAATCCATGACGTTTGGTCTTTTGGCCCTTTTCTTTCTGTGAAGTGGGCATAACACATGGTGATAGAGGAGCAGCTTGGTAACCATGAGACAGCATGAATGAGGACAAAAGTCAACTGCTGGAAATGAGAGAAGGAAAGACAAAGATAATCTAATTCCGTGAGGTTATCATGGAGACCCTCCCTCAGTTCCATTCTGTCTTCCCCTAGACTTCTGTTATATAAGAGATAATCCTTCATGTTTAAGCCATTTTAAATTGATTTTCCAGGATATCCCATTTTTTCCCAATAAAACGTACCTATACTGTATTTAAAGTTTCTGCTATTGGTAACCATTAAATGATGCCTTGCTTTTGCTTGTGAATATAACCTGCAAGACCTATTTCAAAAGCAAGAATTCTAGAAGCAGGACAATAAAACAGCAATTGTATCATTCAGTGGATGAGTGTTTATTTTGAAACATTAGCCAGATACCATGTGGTCACCAGGCAGATTTGGTGAACAAGCATATCAAAATGGCACATTCAGGCCTATAAAGGGCAGTAGAAGATTTTGATACTAACCACTCCTTTCTGTGCATGGATATCAAGTCAGAATAATATGTTTTGTTTTCCTCTTTGTCTCATTTTTAACCTTCTATTGTCACTCTACTGCAGACAGCAACAATATATATCAGAGAATTATCAGTTAATGAACCAGTACCAAAAGCATTCTAAATATTTATTAAAAATGATATGACCTTATTATTAATACATTGAAAAAAGCTAAAAAATTAATTTTTAAAATCTGGAAAATTTCTACATTATATCTTTACTCTCTCTCTCTCTATATATATATATTTATACACATATTTAAACATATATCCATATAGCAAACATATATTTCACTTCATAAATCTAGGAATTTGGAACATAACCCAAAAAGCACTGGCTTACTATACAAATAATTTGGGTCAAGATATCTCATTTCATGTTTCTTAGTTATAAAATATTTTGGTTGTGAGTAGATGAAAGAGCATGTGAATGCAAAAACTACTTATTAAAATCAGAGCATCCAAATCACAGTGGCAGTGAACATTCAGCAGCATCTGAGGCAAATGCCATATCCATCATAGTCACATTCATAAATTTCTTTTGATTAGGCTTTGCGGTCTTCAGTGGAAATTTTCAGGGCCATTGAAAAAATCTCACACATTTTTTTTCTGTGTCAATCTTAATTCTTCAGAGAATAAATAAGGAAAGTGAATAGCTCTGTTAGGCATTTCTCAATCATCTTTAAATGGGTCATGGTTTTAAATAGGATGTGTCAAATTGAAATTATATGAACTAAATTATACCTAAGTTACACTGTACCATCTTCTTAATGAATTCTTTACAGGGGGTCAGTGAGTCATCAAATATTAATTGCAAATCATCTTTGAAACAGTCAAAATCAATGTATATTTTTCACTAAAGTGGAAGTCAAATAACTAGCCTCAAGAAACACTGAAAAAGAGGTAACTAAATAACAGTCATAAATATTCAGTATCTATAAACAAACAAAAAAATCCAGTTTTAATGTCTGATATATAATTTATTGCTAAATTCCATCTCTTATATTTTGTTTCATGAATATGTACTTATATCAAAGATACATAATTCAAACTATCAAATCACTGAGACATATCTGTCCTTTAAATTTTTCTAGGACTTACATTTTTCCTGTGTAAAACCTATATTTCATATTGTTATTTTATATCCACAGAGATGAACTCACATTGTATCTTATGTTAAGAGATCATTTTACTTTTTTTTTCCCTTTTCCCTTTTGCTCAATTGCACACTTTATTTCAAATGTTCAGTTTTATACTTAAAATTTTAATATGTATACTTGACACAACAAATTCTGTAGTAATAAATTTCTATACTCTTTGTGAGCAACGTAAAATATTATTTCATGACGTCTCAATCATCTCTCTTCTAACATGTCATGCACTCGGTTTTAATTTCATCACTTTTCCCAACAAAATATCCAGTATAGGATATTTATATGTCATTAATGTTTGTTTAGATTCACCACTATTTTTGCCAGTTTCTGATCTCATTAATCATTCTAATACATCATAGAAAGATTTGTGTCTACTTTCTGCAAGGTAATAAAAATAAAAAAAAATTTTCAATAATGTTCTCTTAGCCTTAGGCACTTTGTTCAATACTTTTGTATTTGTCCATCAAAAATAGTATCATTAATATATTCAAAATTAAAAATAATTTGAAATGATCATTATTCGGATATACAATTCTAGGTGGAGAATTATTTGCTACCAGCACTCCTTCTAAGAAGTTATCCAGGTCTGTGTTTGCTGGAAATTTTGTTTCCACCTTATTGGTGTTTCTTAGTAAGCAATCTAAGTGAGTACTCAATTTAAAAATTATATCTTTATATACAATGCTGGATAGTTTCATCATAATGTATCTAAGATTCATTTAACAAATGTCTATTAAGTACATGCTTGGTGAGAGACACAATTTGAGAATACACAGGTACAGCAGTTTTGAAAACTGTTGGCTGAGGTGAGGACTGACACCTTCCACCAATTCTGGAAAAACTTCAGCTGGTATGTCTTGATTAGAATGGCCTTTTTCACACCCTGTAACTCTTTAAACCTTTGGTTTAAACCTTTGGTTAGATTTATGTTAGATGGTCTTATTATATATCTGCACATTTCAAACTCTCACATTCTCTGAAATTCTAAAATCTCTGCGGTAAATCTTTGATCATGTTTTGTTGTTGTTGTTGTTGTTGCTTTTTATATGTTGGATGCAGTTTTTAACACTTTACATCTATTACCTCATTTACATTAAAAGTGAGTAATTTGAAACAAGGGAAATTTAACTTACATGTATTACCTCCCACATTGCTATCAGATTGTTATCCAATTTTTTTTTTCATAAGGTAAGACTTTCATTTATTTCTTTTTTTTTTAAAATTATACTTGAAGTTCTAGGGTACATGTGGACAATGTGCAGGTTTGCTACATATGTATACATGTGCCATGTTGGTATGCTGTACCCATTAACTCATCATTTATATTAGGTATATCTCCTAATGCTATCCCTTCCCTCTCCCCCCACCCTATGACAGGCCCCAGTGTGTGATGTTCCCCTTCCTGTGTCCAAGTGATTTCATTGTTCAGTTCCCACCTATGAGTGAGAACATGTGGTGTTTGGTTTTCTGTTCTTACGATAGTTTGCTGAGAATGATGGTTTCCAGCTGCATCCGTGTCCCTACAAAGCACACAAACTCATCCTTTTTTATGGCTACATAGTATTCCATGATCTATATGTGCCATATTTTCTTAATCCAGTCTGTGATTGATGGATATTTGGATTGGTTCCAAGTCTTTGCTATTGTGAATAGTGCCGCAATAAACATACGTGTGCATGTGTCTTTATAGCAGCATGATTTATAATCCTTTGGGTATATACCCAGTAATGGGATGGCTGGTCAAATGGCATTTCTAGTTCTAGATCCTTGAGGAATCGCCACACTGTCTTCCTCAATGGTTGAACTAGTTTACAGTCTCACCAACAGTGTAAAAGTGTTCCTATTTCTCCACATCCTCTCCAGCACCTGTTATTTCCTGACGTTTTAATGATCACCATTCTAACTGGTGTGAGATGGTATCTCATTGTGGTTTTGGTTTGCATTTCTCTGATGGCGAGTGATGATGAGCATTTTTTTCATGTGTCTGTTGGCTGCATAAATGTCTTCCTTTGAGAAGTGTCTGTTCATATCTTTCACCCACTTTTTGATGGGGTTGTTTGTTTGGTTTTTTTTGTAAATTTGTTTGAGTTCTTTCTAGGTTCTGGATATTAGCCCTTTGTCAGATGAAGAGATAGAAAAATTTTCTCCCATTCTGCAGGTTGCCTGTTCACTGTGATGGTAGTTTCTTTTGCTGTGCAGAAGTTCTTTAGTTTAATTAGATCCCATTTGTCAATTTTGGCTTTTGTTGCCATTGCTTTTGGTGTTTTAGACATGAAGTCCTTGCCCATGCCTATGTCCTGAATGGTACTGCCTAGATTTTTCTTCTAGGATTTTTATGGTTTTAGGTCTAAACATCTAAGTCTCTAATCCATCTTGAATTAATTTTTGTATAAGGTGTAAGGAAGAGATCCAGTTTCAGCTTTCTACATATGGCTAGCCAGTTTTGCCAGCACCATTTATTAAATAGGGAATCCTTTCCGCATTTCTTGTTTTTGCCAGGTTTGTCAAAGATCAGACAGTTGTAGATGTGTGGTGTTATTTCTGAGGGCTCTGTTCTGTTCCATTGGTCTATATCTCTGTTTTGATACCAGTACCATGCTGTTTTGGTTACTGTAGCCTTGTAGTATAGTTTGAAGTCTGGCAGCATGATGCCTCCAGCTTTGTTCTTTTGGCTTCGAATTGTCTTGGCAATGCAGGCTCTTTTTTGGTTCCATATGAACTTTAAAGTAGTTTTTTTCCAATTCTGTGAAGAAAGTCATTGGTAGTTTAATGGGGATGGCATTGAATCTATAAATGACTTGGGGCAGTATGGTCATTTTTCACAATATTGATTGTTTCTATCCATGAACATGGAATGTTCTTCCATTTGTTTGTGTCCTCTTTTATTTCATTGAGCAATAGTTTGTAGTTCTCCTTGAAGAGGTACTTCACATCCCTTGTATGTTCAATTCCTAGGTATTTTATTCTCTTTGAAGCAACTGTGAATGGGAGTTCACTCATGGTTTGGCTCTCTGTTTGTCTGTCAGTGGTGTATAAGAATGCTTGTGATATTTGCACATTGATTTTGTATCCCGAGACTTTGCTGAAGTGGCTTATCAGCTTAAGGAGATTTTGGGCTGAGATGATGGGGCTTTCTAAGTATATAATCACGTCATCTGCAAACAGGGACAATTTGACTTCCTCTTTTCCTAACTGAATACTCTTTATTTCTTTCTCCTGCCTGATTGTCCTGGCCAGAACTTCCAACACTATGTTGAATAGGAGTGGTGAGAGAGGGCATCCCCATCTTGTGCCAGTTTTCCAAGGGAATGCTTCCAGTTTTTGCCCATTCATTATGATATTGGCTGTGGGTTTGTCATAAATAGCTCTTATTTCTCCCATGTCTCAAAATGATCATGTTTTTAATTCATTTCTACAAATTTTCTCTTGGAACAAACTTATTTTTTAGGTTATTTATTTTAGATACGTTCTTTTTAATGTAAATGTTCATAGCTATGTGTTTCACTCTGAAAACTGCTCTAGTTTTTTGTATACTTTTTACTATTTTATATTTACATTATATTCATCTCAAAGCATTTTCAAACTTTTCTTGTAATTTCTTTTTTGACCCACTGGTTATTTAAGAATTTTTTGTTTTGATATCTGCATATTTGCAAATTTCTCAAATTTCCTTTTGATAATTATTCAAATTTCTTTGAGGTTGAAGGATATAATTTGTATTATTGCGATTTTAAACAATTTTATTGAGGCTTTTAAAAATGTTCCATGTACACTTGAAAAAAATATGCATTCTGCTTTTGCTCAATGGAGTGCCCTATAGATATGTGTTACAGTTAGTTGTGTGCTAAAATATTTGTCTTCATTGATCTGTCTCCTTGTTCTATCCTCATTGAAAGTGGTATTAAAATCTCCAACTACTATTGTTGAATTGTCTATTCTTTCCTTCAATTTTGTCAATATTTATCTAAAGTATCTTTGGATTCTGTTGTTATGCTTACCTAAATTTTATATATTCCCAAATCTATTGACTTTTAGCGTTATGCACTGTCCCTCCTTCTCTCTGGCAACATTTTTTTTAAATTTTATTTTTGTTATTTGAGACGGAGTCTTGCTTTGTCACCTAGGCTGGAGTGCAGTGATGCTATCTTGGCTCACTGCAACCTCCGTCTCCCAGGTTCAAGCGATTCTCCTGCCTCAGCCTCCTGAGTAGTTGGGGTTATAAGTGCCCAACACCACACCCAGCTAATTTTTTATATTTTTAGTAGAGATGAGGTTTCACCATGTTGGCCAGGCTGGTCTTGAACTCCTGACTTCAAGTGATCTGCCTGCCTTCACCTCCCAAAGTGCTGGGATTACAGGCATGGACTATTGTGCCCGGCCTTTCTAGCAACATTTTAAAAGTTTCATTCCAGGTCTCACGATTGCTCTTTTCATAGTATATCCTTTCATCCTTTTATTTTAAATACATTTTTATTTCTGATTCTCCCTTGTAAACATATAGTTGGATATTGATTTTATCCATTGAAACTCATAATCTTTGACTGTTAATTATATTGTTTAATCTATTCACATTTCATGTTGTAACTGATATGTTGCAGTGATATCTAATATATTATCCATATTTCTATCTCTTTCTATATCCTTCATGCATTTTTGCACTTGTTTCCTTTTTACTGTTTCATATTAAGTGGATATATTCTAGTATAGTATTTAATTCTTTTAGTGATTTTTAATAATATTCCTTAGATATTTTCTTAGTGATGGTTTCAGGGTGTAAAATATGAATATTAACTTCCATACAACTTAGATTATACTGACTTAGGTCCAGTGTAACACAGCAGCTTTATTTCTGTAGAGCTTAATTCCTCCCTTCCCTTTTGAATGTTATCATTCTCATACATAGTGGGCCCATAGGTGTTATAACTCCAACAAACATTATTACTTACCATTTCTATTTCTCTTCATTTCTCTCTGTGGAGATCTGATACAAGGACTGGGAGTGGTGTCTTACGCCTGTAATACAAGCAATTCTGGAGGTCAAGGTGGGTGGATCACTTGAGGTCAGGAGTTGGTGACCAGCCTGACCAACATGTTGAAACCCCATCTCTACTAAAAATACAAAAATTAGCTAGGCATAGTGGCAGATGCCTGTAATCCAAGCTACTCGGGAGGCTAAGGCAGGAGAATTGCCTGAACCTGGGAGGCAGAGGTTGTAGTGAGCCTAGATCATGCCACTGCACTCCAGCCTGGGTGACAGACTGAGACTCCATCTCAAAATAAAATTTAAAAAAAAGAATCTGATACAGGTTCTTCACTCCAATATAGTATGCTTTGTTTCCACTCACATTCTTTGTGCTGTTATTATCAAATATATTGCATTTTTATGTTATTGGCTCAATAAATAAAAATATACAAATGTTATTTCATACAATTGCTTTTAAAATCAACTACAAAAAAGAGTAGAAGAAATATTCAATTATACTGCATCTTATATATTTTATAGTGATCTATATAACTACATAATTATACTTTATAGTGATCTGCGTAATTATCTTTACCAGTATTCTGCTTTTTATTATGTGATTTTTTTTTCTTTAGACAGAGTCTCACTCTGTTGCCAGGCTGGTGTGCAGGGGTATGATTTTGGCTCACTGAAACCTCCGACTCCCAGCTTCAAGTGATTCTCCTGCCTTAGCTGCTCGAGTAGCTGGGATTACAGGTGCGCACCACCATGCCTGCTAATGTTTGTATTTTTGGTAGAGAAAGAGTTTCCACATGTTGGTCAGACTTGTTTAGAAGTCCTGACCTCAAATGATCTACCTGCCTTGGCCTCCCAAAGTGCTGGGATTACAGGTGTGAGCCACCATGTCTGGCCTATCATGTGAATTTGAATTGCTGTCTACCTATCACTAGCTCTCAGCTTGAAAACCTATTTGCCTATTTTGTAAAACTAGGGCTGATAGTAACACATTCACTCAGCTTTTGTTTATCTGGGAATGTCTTTATTTTGTCTTCAGTTTTGAAAATCGTTTTGTTGTATATAAGATTTTTGCTCACAGATATTTTTTGCCTGGTTTTAATTTTAACATTTAATATATTATTCCATTGCCTTCTGACATGATTTTTTCTAGTTGGAAATTCACTGTTAACTTGGGCTTTCATTACAAATGATAAATAGTTTTCTTCTTGCTGTTTTCAAATTTTCTCTTTCTCTTTGGCTTTAAACATTTAATGTGATGTGTCTGATTTGGATCTCTTTGTTTCCATCCTATCGTACTGTGTTGAGCTTCTGGGTTTGTAATCCTTGTTTTTCATCACATTGAAAAGGTTACAATAGCTTTATCATTAAATATTGTTTCTTCTCCTTTCTTAGGCTTCACTCTCTCTCTCTAAACTTCTGTGTGTGTGTATACATATATATATTTACATATATGTGTATGTGTGTGTGTTTGTATATACATTACAAACACGTTTGTATGCAGACAACGAACCTCACTGACTCATAAGTGTCCAAAATTCAGAGCAACAAAAAACAAAACAAAGCAGAAAAAGTGTGTTTTTTATTGCTATTATTTTCTCTGATTTTAAAAACTGAAATAATGCCAGTTTTTAATCTTCTACATTAAATGCCATCCAAATGGTATAACTCAGAATATTATTTTAAAAAAACAGTATTCAACAATTCAAGCTCTCAGAATCTGATCAATATCTCTGAGTGTTATCATCCTAAGGGAGAAATCTTAATCTACCTCATAGTGCTAAAATGTCATAGCTCTTTGACATTAAAAGCTTCCAGAGTTTTCTAAAGAGAATTATCCCAATGATAGGGCAAGGTTCTCTTATTTGTCAGATCCTGTACAACTTTAAAGATTAGATGTCAGGGACATAGTGCCAAAGAGATTTCTCCATGCCTCTCTGCCACCCCTCACAAGCAACTGTCTCTTTATTATACTCTGCTTAGGGATATCTCCCTTTTATCAACACCTGTATTATTTTCTATTGCAGCTATAAGCACTTACAACAAACCTTCTGGCATAAAACGACACAAACTTATGACCTTACAGATCTGGAAGCCAAAGGTCCAAAATATATCTCACTGTGCTAAAATCAAGGTGTCCACAGGGATACATTCATTTTTGGAAACTCCAGGGAAGAATCTGTTTTCTTGCCTTTTCCAACTTTGAGACACTGCCTGGATTCTTTGGGTCATGATCCCATTCTATTCTGAAAACCAGCTGTGGACAGTTGAGTCTTTCTCACATTGCATCAGTGTAATACTGACTCCCCTAACTCCCTCTTCCATATTTCAGTGATCCTTGTGATACATCATGCCTACCCAGATAATCCAGTATAATCGTCATTTTTAAAGGCCAGATTCCATCTGAACCCTTAATTCCCTTAAGCCATGTAACATAATAACATGTTCACAGACTCCAGAGATTAAGAGCTGGATATCTTTGGGGTCCTCTTATTTTTGCTTATTTTTCACTTTCTCCCACACATTTTTCTAAACAGCAACATTGGAATTTGATTAAACTTAAGGAATGGATTGTTCCTAATTTTAATACTGCCTCACGTGAAAGTCCTGTTTAAGTCACCTAATGCTTTTACAGAAAATAGCATTTGGTCTAATGGTACAGATTTAGAAATTCAATAAATTTCTAAATCAGATCTAGAAATTCACCTTGGCATTTATGCATGCTTTAGAACTATGATATTCAGGAACTCAAATATTTCTCCTCTTGATTTGTATTTCCTAAATTTATGTTTTTATTTTAGATCATATCCGTTTCAGTCTTTTATATTCTTACTTTAAGTATAGCCATCTATAGTCTTCTTAAATTTTCATAAATCACATTTTTTTAGGATTTCCTAAAAAATCACATTTTTTAGGATTTCCTAAAAAATCACATTTTTTAGGAAAGCAATCTGTATGTTTGAAAAGAGGATTTGAAAAAAAGACAAATGGAAATTTGACAGCAAATGTATTTAATGGGAAAAGAATAATATGGCATATTTACTTACTTAATACCTGATACGATTTGGTTGTGTCCCCACTCAAATCTCATTTTGAATTATAGCTCCCACAGTTCCCAGGTGTTGTGGGAGGGACCCGTGAGGAGGTAATTGAATCATAGGGGTGGGTCTTTCCCATGCTGGCTGTTCTCATGAGAGTGAATAAGTCTCGTAAGATCTGATGGTTTTATAAAGAGGAATTTCCCTGAACAAGTTCTCTTGTCTCATGTCATGTGAGACGTGCCTTTCACCTTCCACCATGATTGTGAGGCCTCCCCAGCCATGCGGAACTGTAAGTCCATGAAACCTCTTTCTTTTGTAAATTGCCCAGTTTCAGGCATGTCTTTATCAGCAGCAGCATGAAAACAGACCAATACAATACCCATCCCCCTTTCTCTCAAATATATGTGTATATATACATATATGTGTGTGGGTGTGTATATATATACATATAGATATATATTCAGGTTATATGATACAGTGATAGGAATGAATGAGCATGTGATTCCTCATTTACTTCCTACATTGGGAAATTTTATTAACTATTACATCCGAGTCTCACCTCAATTTTTACTAAAACCAATAATTTTACAAATGTTTTAAATATCTCATGCAGAGATCATTAAGATCAAGAACACCTTCCATATTTTCTTTAATGATTACTTTTATTCTGATAAATGTTACTGCTTTAGGAAGGCTTTGAAAATTCCCATAATGTGTGTAGGTGTATTCATGTATTTTTAAAGGAGGCAAATTCATGAGGTTAATTAAACATTTCACTTCATTTCATATTTCAATATTAACATGTTTTGTCAAAGGAGCTGAAAGTTGGGCAACTGCTATAATAACAAAGTCCTATTTGCTTTTAGTTGTTGTTGTTAACCAATAACTCATTGTATTAGTCCATTTTCATGGTGCTTATAAAGACTTACCTGAGACTGGGAAGAAAAGGAAGTTTAACATTCTGAGGCTAGGGAGGCTTCTGAATCATGGTGGGATGTGAAAGGCACTTCATACATGGTGGGGGCAAGAGAAAATGAGGATGCAAAAGCAGAAACCCCTGATAAAACCATCAGATCTCATAAGACTTATTTACTATCATGAGAAAAACCACCCCCATGATTCAAATTATCTCCCACTGGCTCCCTCCCACAACACTTGGGAATTATGGGAGCACAATTCAGGATGAGATTTGGGTGGGAACACAGAGCCAAACCATATCATTTAGTATTTGTAAAGATTTGCATAGGGATAATTAGAAAAATGATATTTTACCTGTTATGGTCTGAACATTTGTACCTTTCCAAAATTCACATGTTGAAACTCTAAGCCCCAAAATGATGGTATTAGGAAGTGGGGCTTTTGGGAAATGATTAGGTCATCAGAGTAAAGCCCTCATGAATGAAATTAGTGATCTTATAAAATAAGTCTGAGAGAGACCTCCCCCAGGGCTGTTCCGCCATTTGAATTTATAGCAAACAAACAGATGTCTATGGAACAGCAAGTAGGCTAGCCCTCATCAGATACCTAATCTGCTGGTGCCTTGATCTTAAACTTTCCTGCCTCTAAAACTATAAAAAATAAATTTCTGTCATTTATAAGCTACATAGCATGTATTAGTTTATTACAGCAATTCAAACAGACTAAGAGAAAATTAGTACTAAGGAGTGGGGTGCTCTATGTCATAACATATACCTAAACATATGGAAGTGGGGATGTTTTGGGATTGGGTAGTGGGTAGAGGCTAGAAGTGTTTTGAGGTGCATGGTAGAAAAAGCCAACACAGCTATGAAAGGGTCTTTAGAAGGTGAATCTGGCGTGAGCTGTAGGAGAGGAGAAAAGCTGTAGAGAAAGCTAGAATTTTCTTAGAGACTCTCTAAGTAGTCGCGAATATAATGCTGGTAGAAATAAGCATGATAAAGGTCACACTGATGAAGTTTCAGGTTGAAATGAGGAACACGTCATTGGAAATGGAGGAAAGGTCTCCCTTGTAATAAAGGAGTAAAGAACTTGGCAGAATTTTCCTCGTGTTTTCTGAAAAGTAGAAATTGTAAGCATTGAAATAGAAAATTTGGCTGAGGAAATTTCTGAGCAAAGTATTGGAAGAGTGGCCTGGTTCCTCTTGCCTGCTGATAGTAAAATGTGCGAAGAGAAAAAATGATTTAAAATTCATTGTAATCAAAATGGAAGCAGAACTTTAAAATCTTGAAAAAATTTCAGCCTATCCACATTGGAAAACATGAGGAAACCTGTTTGGGGGAGAACACGTATGGGCCAACCAAGTGTTGGATAAGCAGATTAGTATGGATAGGCCACCTCAGTGGAAGGTAGGTGCTATTCATCAAATATAAATGAAAGGGTTATTCTGTCATCTAAACAGAAGCCAGGACTTATTATAAAAGGCAATGGAAGAATGACCCTGAAGGCATTTTAGAGATTGTCTGTGCTGCCATTCCCATCACGAGCCCAGAATTCCAGGGTTTGAGGGGCAGAAGTTTATGAAAGAATAGACCACCACTGCCTATAACAGCCTCCTCACATTGCAGTCTCCACTCCCCATACTCTGCAGTTCTCCTCCTCAGTCACCCCACCAGTGAAATCAGCAGCGAAGTGTGCGTTTTACCCAGGAAAGCAGAGAGGATGTGACTAGATTTCAAAGGATGACCTGAGAGGGCTAGAAGGTCCAGGCAGATAATTGCCATAGGGATGGGCCCCCTTCAGAGAACTGCCATGGGGACAGGCTATCACAGAGAGCACCAACTAGGGTAATGCCAGCACAGCCATGAGGGCAGGGCTGCCTCCATGTACTCAGATTTCAGCACTGGAGAGCTGCAGCCCTTACGATTCGATATATTTTGCCCCATTGGTGGTGGACTTGTTCTGGACCTGTGTGTATGGAATGCACACACGTACATGCATGTACACATATCTACATCTACATAAACATATATAGATATAAATGATATTAGATTTTTAGCAAACATGGGTGTGTGTATTTTAGTTCCTTGCATCTCAATATATCAGAAATTGGGGTCACGGGAATAGATTAAAACTGGCTCTTTTTTGTCTTCAATATTTTATTCTCAGAAAAATTTTTCTTAACTATAATACTATAATCTGTAATACTCTACACCCTGATCTATATTCTCTTCATGTTGTCAATGATTATGTTGTACTCGAAATTTCCAGGACAGCAGAACAGATATGCTTTTTGATTATTTGTGCTTTAAATGCTACAAATGAAAATTACTGGTTTAAGACACAGTTTAATTTGTAATCACATTTGGCTTTGCCAAATTAATGAGTATATTCTAACTGATAAATGCTGCATTTTTTTTATATTAAACACTTGTCTCCTTCTATCCACAATTTTATTTCTAAAATGTTACGTTCTAAAGCAAAGCTTCAAAAAATAGGTGTTTCTGTATGAGTGGTTTATGTATGCGGGTATACGTGTTCAATTTTTTTCCAAAAGAAAAATTAAGTGTTCTTCATTTTGTGCTTGAAATATGGAAGTACATTTTTTTTTTTTGCACACAGAAGTCTACTTCTAAAACTGATAAGCCCATGTGTCTTTTATTTTAACCTAGATCAATTTATAATATCATTGCTCATACCACATTGCTAAAGGTCAAAGCACTTTTTACAGAAGTATAGATACTTTAATGTCAAGTCACAAAGCAACATGTTCCCTCATTATAAAATATTTACTAACAGATAAAATATAACACCCACAAAGACACTGAAATGCTGTTCTAATGATTAGCCATCCTTTTATTAATTAGTTTATTTTTGAAGCTCTTTGTATAAAGATGACTAGATCCCTGGCAAGCTGGTAAACTCTTTATTTTTATCTATACTCACATCCAAAAACATTGTCAGATGTATTAGGCTGTTGTTGCACTGTTATAAAGAAATACCTGAAACTGGGTAATTCATAAGAAAAGAAGTTTAATTGGCTCACGGTTCTGCAGGCTGTGTAGGAAGCATAGTGATATCTGCTTCTGGAAAGACCTCACGGAGCTCTTAGTTGTGGCAGAAAGTAGGGCAGGACCCGGCCCGTCACATGATGAGACCAGGAGCGAGAGAGAGATGGGTGGAGGCGCTATCCACCTGTAAACAATGAGATCTTGTGAGAACTCACTCACTGTCACAAGAACAGCACCAAAGGGATGGTGCTAAACCATTCATGAGGGATCCACCCTCATGATCAAATCACCTCCCACCACAACCCACCTCCAACACTGGGGATTACAGTACACCATGGGATTTGGGTGAGGTCACATATCCAAATTATATCACCAGATTAAGACTTTTGTTTTGTTTTAAGCAGTCTTTATATTCAAGGACAAATGAGGACTTTCTCAAATAGTTTTTGTTTTAAGTAATCTGACCTATTTTGAGGAAAGAAATGAGAAATTCTTCCACAAAAGTGATTGATTCTCTACTAAATTGTTACAGTTTCATGAATCCTAAAAACGGGCTTATGCTATAGAGATTTGATATCTCCTGTACGTCACTATCAGGTTGGCCTTCTCCATTACAAGGCAAGGAAGGGGAGGAAATGGACTCAAATCTCTCAGCCTCACCTCTATCCTTTCTGACTCCAAGAGGTGATGGAGAGAGGCAAGAAAGGAAAGAAAAGGCAAGAGTGATAAAACTTCTCTACCTTTGAGTCATTTTAAAGCCACAAAAGGTGGAATTCAACTATCTTCATCAGCAAAATGAGATGGGTGACAGGTCGGTTGGCCAGAGGACAAATTGCTAAGCATCTCTCTCACTAAATGTTGTATACATAACCTCCACAGCTCCAGCAAGCTCTCAGGAATATAACCCCAGGGTCCACACATATAAGCTAAGGAAGTTTTATAATATTTCTCCATTTACTTCTCATATCTTCATTAATAGGTTATATGAGGTACCTGTCAAAAGCAGAGGTAACTTATATATTTTAGTATTTTAAAATAATTAACAAAGCATACATTTGATAAAACTAAGAGATCAAACATTGAATTATTACAATGCTTATCTATTTCCTATTCAAAAAAATGCATCATATTACACCTTAACACACTGAGTTTCGCCTTTTTCTGGGAAAATTTTATGCAGAGCTGTGAGGAGTTTCAGAACCTCACTGTTGGAGGGCAAGTGACCACTGGTTTTGCATGTGACCTATTGTGCCCTGCAAAAGTACAGCACATTGTCTGCACATTTCTAAACATTCATGAATCAAAAAGAAGGAGCAGTGATTACATCCTTTTATATATTTTTAAAAGGTTTCACTTTCATTAATGACATGAAATAGTCAACGGAAAAATTTAAAAATTATTTCACATGAGAGGTATAAGCATTTCATATTTCTTATATTGTAATAAATAAAATAGATTTTGTTGAGAATGGTAAACACAATATTTGTTGTGACTTTTTTGACTTTAACAGTCAATACTAAATGTATTTACTTTTTTTTATAAGCTTTTTCAAAAAGAGGAAACAAAAAGAGGAAAGAATTATTATGTGATTAGTATCAAGGGGCTTGCTTCAGGTATATAAGAGGGAATTGTCTGAGTTTAATTTCTCTTTAATTTTTCTGAAATATTTTACACAGAATCAAGAACATCTTGATAAAGAAAATATAGTGTTGTTTTGCAAATGCAAATAATGACATAAAAATCATCTCCTTTGCCGGCGATAAGTGTTCTACTCAGACAGAAAGTAAATGTTTGCCTAAAATATATCATACTTAGAAATGGATTGGATATAAAAATATTAAATTTACATTCTATAAACTATCCACATGAAGTCCTAATATTTACCTCCATTATGCATTGCTGGAGTGATAGGAAGTACACACAAAGTTATGTTTATTGAAACCTCTTTTGTTACTTCTGCAATCTACCTTATCAAGAAGAATCTTGCATAAGAACCTTGGTGGCAATAGCCCTGAAGTGATCATCTGATCCAAATATATATTTACTGTATTCAATACGTTTTCTTTAACTCAAAAAATTAAAAATATACAAAATGCAGATAACAAGTATTAGGGACGATGTGGAGAAGAGGGAATGCTTGTATTTTGTGTGTGGAACTGTAAATTTGTACACCCACTATAGAAAACTGTGTGGAGGCTCCTCGAGAAGCTAAAAAGTAAATTACCATATGATTCAGCAAACTGATTTCTGAGTATATATCTAACATACATGAAATCAGCATGATGATGAGATATCTGCACTCCAGATATGGAAGTATCATTCGTAACAGCCAAGTTACGAATCAACCATGCGTCCACCAGAGACGAATGAATAAAGAAAAGGTGGTATATATATAAATGGAATATTATTCAGCATTAAGAGAGGGAAATTCTGTCATCTGCAACAAAATGAATAAACCTGGAAGACCGATGTGCTTTGGTCTTGTGTCCCCACTCAAATCTCATGTAGAATTGTAATCCCCATATTTCAAGGGTGGAGCCTGGTGGGAGGTGATTGAATCATGGGAGCAGACATCCCCCTAGCTGTTAACATGATAGTGACACAGTTCTCAGGAGATCTGGTTATTTGAACGTGTGTGGCACTTCCCGTTTTGTGCTCTCTCCTGCCACTATGTAGGATGTACCTAGCTTTCCCTTTGCCTTCCACCATGATTGTAACTTTCCTGAGTCCTCTCCATCCATGAACTGTGAGTCAATTAAAACTTACTTTTTTAATAAGTTCTCCAGTCTCAGGTAGTTTTTCATAGCAATGTGAAAATGGACTAATACAGAAAATTGGTACCAGGAAAGTGTGGCACTGCTACAAAGATATCTGAAAATGTGGAAGTGACTTTGGAACTGGGCAACGGGCAGAGGCTGGAACAGTTTGGAGGACTCAGAAGAAGACAGGAAGATATGGGAAAGTTTGGAACTTTCTAGAGACTCGTTGAATAGTTTTGATCAAAATGCTGATAGTGATATGGGCAATAAAGTCCCGGCTGAGGTAGTCTCAGATAGAGATGAGGAACTTATTGTGAACTGGAGTAAAGGTCACTCTTGCTATGCTTTAGCCAAGAGATTGGTGACATTTTGTCCCTCTCCTAGAGATCTGTTAAACTTTGAACTTGAGAGAGGTAAGTTAGGGCATCTGGCATAAGACATTTGTAAGCAGAAAAGCATTCAAGATTTGACCTGACAGTTTCCTTCCTTCCTTCCTTCCTTCCTTCCTTCCTTCCTTCCTTCCTCTTTCTCTCTCTCTTTCCTTCTTTCTTTACTTTCTTTTCCTTTCTTTCTTTCCTCTCTTTTCTTTTTCTTTCCCTCCCTCCCTCCCTCCCTCCTTTCTTCCTTCCTTCCTTCCTTCCTTCTTTCTCTTTCTTTTTTTCTTTCTTTCTCTCTCTTTCTTTCTTTTTTTTTTTTTTTTTTGAGACAGAGTCTCGCTCTGTCACCCTGGAGTGCAGGCTGGAGATTTCAGCTCACTGCAGCCTCTGTCTTCCGGGTTCAAGTGATTCTCCTGCCTCAGCCTCTCAAGTAGCTGGGATCACAGGCATGCACCACTGCACTCTGACCTGTCAGTTTCTAAAAGTGCACAGTCACATACATTCACAGAGAGATGGTCTGAAATTGGAATTTATGTTTAAAAGGAAAGAAGACATTAAAAGTTTGGAAAATTTACAACCGTGTGGTTAAAAAAAGGAAAAAAAAAAACATTTTCTGGGGAGAAATTCAGGCTGGCTGCAGAAATTTGCATAAATCAAGAGGAGCCTGATGTTAATCTCCAAGAAAATGAGGTAAAAGTTCTCAGGGCATTTCAGAGATCTTCACGGCAGCACCTCTCATCACAGTCCTAAAGGCCTAGAAGGGAAAAATTGTTTCTTGGGTTGGGCCCAGGGCCTTGGTCCTCTGTGCAGCCTTGGGACGGGAAGACCTGTGTTCCAGAAGCTCCAGCTCCAGCCATGGCTAAAAGGGGAGAGTGTAAGTCCCAAGCCTTGGCAACTTCCACATAGTGCTGGGCCTGCAGGTATGCAGAAGACAAGAATTGAGGTTTGGGAAACGTTGCTTAGATTTCAGAGAATATAGGGAAATGCCAGGCAGAAGTCTGCTGCAGGACTGGAGCTGTCATGGAAACCTATACAAAGGCAGCATGCAGGAGAGATGTTGCTCCCACTGGGGCACTGCCTAGTGGAGCTGTGAGAAGAGGGCCATGGTGCTACAGAACCCAGAATGATAAATCCACCAATAGCTTGCACTGGCTGCCAAGAAAAGCTGTCGGCACTCAACGCCAATCCATGAAAGCAACCAAAGGGGCTGTACCCTGCAGAGACACAGGAGTAGAATTGCCTAAGGCCTTGAGAGCCCACTTCTTGCATCAGCATTCTTTGGATGTGAGATACGGAGTCACAGGAGATTATTTCAGAGCTTCGAGACCTAATGACTGCCCTGCTGGCTTTTGGATTTGCATGGGGCCTGTAGCCCCTTCGTTTTGACTAATTTCTCCCTTTTAGAACAGGAGTATTTACCCAGTGCCTGTACCCCCATTGTAACTAACTTGTTTTTGATTTTGGAGGCTCATAGGTGGAAGGGACCTGTCTCAGAAAGACTTTCGACTGAACTTTTGGTTTAATGCTGGAATGAGTTAAGACTTTGGGGAACTGTTGGGAAGGCATGATTGGCTTTGAAAAGTGAGAAGAACACGGTATTTTGAAGGGGCCAGGGGCAGAATGATATGTTTTGGCTCTGTGTCCTACCCAAATCTTATGTCAAATTGTAATTCCAACATGTTGGGGGAGGGGTCTAGTGGGAGGTAATTGAATCATGGGGGCACACATCCTTTTCTGTTCTTGTGATAGTGAATGAGTTCTCATGAGATCTGGTTATTTGAAAGCATGTGGCACTTCCCGCTTCGCACTCTCTCTCTCCTGCCACCATATAAGATGTGTCTTGCTTCCCCTTTGTCTTTTGCCATGATTGTATGTTTCCTGAGGCCTCCCCAGCCTCAGGAACTGTGTGTCAATTAAACTTCTTTTCTTTACAAATTACCCAGTCTCAGGTAGTTCTTTATAGCAGTGTGTAAAAGGACTAATGCAAAGACATTATGCTAAGTGAAATAAGCCAGGCACAGAAAGACAAATACCATATGTTCTCATTTTTATGTGGAATCTATAATAGTTGAATTCTAGAAGTAGAGAACAGAATAATAGTTACCAGAGATTTAGGACTGAGAGGAGTGAAGAGATATTGGTGAAAGGGTGCAATGTTTCTGTGAGACTGGAGAAATAAATGGTAATTATTAGAGGCAATGGGTATGAACTTGATTTAGTCATTTCACATTGGATGCATATATTAAAGCATAACTCTATACCCCATTAATATAAGTGATTATAATCTGTCAATATTCAATATAATATATATACATATATATGTAATTATATACATATACCTATAAATATATAGAAAATGCATGTACTGAGACTGAATGAAACTTTATTCTGAACTGGAAGCTGTAAAATTGATCAATATAATTATATATAATGATATATAAAGGGTATAGTGCGTCTAGTGGACCTATTGGGTCTTCTAATAACAACCTCTGTATTTCTCCCCACTGAATAATTGGTACTAATCAGAGTGCCTAAGGGAATAATTTTAGTCCAATCAATTATTTTCTTTAGCATCCGATTTTCTCATATTCCATAATGTCTTCTTTTCATGCATCCCATTTTTTCCTTCATGGTCTTTATGGTAAATTGTAGTTATTTTATGTGTACTTGTTCCAAGCACATTTTCTTAAATACTTGTTCCTTATCTATTGATCTCTATGGAAATTTTTATTTTCCTCCAAAATGGCATCTGGGAGTTCATATGTTTGGACAATTTTTATCCTCATTGCCGTTTGTCTTCATTTGTCTTTTTCTCTGATCACTATTTTATATATATGTATATATGTATATATACACACACATAAACACACATACACACATATATATGTGCATATATATCTCCCAGCACTTAATATATTTAATATCCATTAGTGGATAAGGATGACAACTTACAAATTTAAATACTTTATTTTTGTAAATGAGTCATTTTTTTTTTTCTGTTGAATATAGGCTAAAAAGTGATCCTTCAGTTCTGTAGGCGATTACACTTTCAATATAGCATTATTAAATCCAAATCATTACATGTCAATAAGCAAATAACTACACCCATAAGAGGAATGCCCATATAATTGAGCAAAAGAACTCTTTCCCTTGGAGCCTGTGCTTTTAAGGGTTCCACTATGGTCCTCTCTCTGGCCACATTCCTCCCCAAAGT